>NC_024324.1:3432206-3472673 GCF_000523025.1 Cynoglossus semilaevis
TTTTTTTTTTTGACTCTGACACTTTGAACCTGACAGTGTTGAACAGGACTGATGGGTGCACAGGAATGTCTTCTGTTGTACTTAACAGTTCAGGGGAGCTGAACCTGAGGAGTTCAGATGGAACTGTCTGTTAAAGCTAAACTTTAGATGGTGGAGAAGTGACGACATCTTCAGCTATTCAGATTTTTTCACACACACTGTGGGAAAGACAGTCTCCTTCGCACGTTAACCTGAAGGTTAACGTGTGAAGGTGAGATTCATGGTTCTGGGTTGAGTTTTTACTTAGCTCCTCATACATCTCTTTTGGACTAACACCGTTTCTTCTGGTTTTTCTATGAGTATCATGCATGGATGTGCAGGTTCAGAGAATCTTGTATAACTTATAACTCCTCAGTGGGAGCCAAGAGCTCCATGAAATTGTTAGTCATGATCAATCACAAAGCCTCTGATGGATTCTGCAGCACCACATGCTCCTCCATCACGACGGCAGGCTCAGCTGTTGAGGAACAGATGGACAGACTGATCTTTAGGCTCGGGGAAGCATAGGCAGCATGAGTGCAGAATGCAGGATCAGGAGGCTGAGGTCGGCCGTGGAAAGTAGACTTTTTTTTAAACATCAATTCAAACAAAGGGACAGCATTTTTCTAGACAGACACCTTGGAGGCTGGAGGTTCCAAAAACGTTAAACAAAAATCACATTTTTTTCTAAAGTTATTATCTAATGTTTATTTGCAATCCAGTCATGGGCCAGATTGGACCCTTTGGTGGGCCAGGTATGGCCTGCGAGCCACCAGTTGATGATCACTGCCGTACAGTCTCTGCTGGAGACACACAGCTCCTCCATTCTCTCATCATTTCTGCTTTTGTTTATATACTAAACCACTGAAGTGCTATACATGTAGCATTTGTTAGCCTAGCATAACACAAAATCTAATCCTAACTGCCAAATCTTCAAGTTCTAGCATCATCCTAGCAAAAAAATTTAAAAACCCATACAGATACGAACTTCTGGTGTGTCAGGCACACAGCTGGAACAGCTGGTGTTGAGCTGAATCAGAATTTGTGTATCCAGCCCTCAGTGTCGAGGGCCAGGCTTTCCTGATTGTTTGGATTGAACCTACCAGCAGGGAACGGTTCGACCGGGCCTCGTGCAGCGTACACACGTGTCAATCATGTGTCAGACACAGCATGAAAAACAGGCTGTCAGACAGGACTCTCTGTCCGACCTGCCTCTAAATCTGTCCACGTCCATCACACATACATCCATCTAACCCAGACGTCTCTTTAGGGTCTGACTGTGAGCTGGTTGGAACGAACCACCCAGGTCACCCAACAGAAGGAGGTGTGTAAATAGCTCCAATCGCTGTTTAAAATTGGACAATAACTTTAAAAATGATAAATTACAGAAAGAAACTTTTTTCTTTTTTTTTCTCTTCTACAGAGGCGAGGATAAGACTCAAAGATGCAGGTCATCCTTCTGTACGACCCCAGTCGATGGACCCCCGACAGATATGGCTGCACCAGCAGCATAAACATGAGGAACCATGTAGCTGTTTGGAAACCTCAGACGCCGGCTTCAGGAGGTCTGGATATTTGCATAAAATGCAGGCGAGTGCTTGGATTTAGAAAAAGATTCTTGAGTACATGGTGAAAATACAAAGATAGTTTTTTCTTTGTTGAATCTGGATAATTGTTATTCATCAGGTAGGGAATAAGAAAGTAGACATTTCAAGGGTATATTTGAACCACTGCGAGGACAAATTTGATAAACGGTAAGCGAATCTGATGCTAACTTTTAGCTTGTTATCTTGTTGGATAGCTTTTTAGCAATATTAGCCGGTATGTGACCCCTTACATTCAGTAATCTGACTTTTAGCTATGTGCTAAATTGAAGTTGGCCTTTTTGAAAACTTTTCTGCAGCCCAGCTGTTTGCCAGTGGGTGGTGCTGTTGCATAAATTAGTACGCAGCCTCTCTGAAGGTCGTCACCTTTTTATGTAGACACTCAATGATATTCAGTGCACAAGTGGAAATATCTGGTCTGGACCAGTGCATGCATAATTCACCTGGTATAGCTTGGATTTGGGGAAGAAAAAAAAACTGACTCTGACTTTGTTCAGACTCAGTTCCATCCTGGTCACTGTTCACCTTCCATACTGGTCACACACAGACACCGGTCACACACATACACATGGCTCTCATCCCCTCTGCATTAGAGAAGCTTTGCCTTTGTCCTAATTGGCTGCGTAATCTTTGACACCAAGCGTGGAGTTAAGCTCTCTGAGGATGAGGAGGAGGAGGAGGAGGAGGCCTTCCTGGAGGTTTGTGAATCTCAGTGGGGGAGGAGAGGGTCGGGGTCAAAACTTCCACAGCCTGAACAGCCTTGTGATTCACAAATGTAGTCTTCCGGATTATTCCTTTAAATCATCAGGAAGGAGGACCAACGGTGGTCTTTGACCTTTGTTTGAACACATTTTCATATCAGATTATTATTTTATGTTTGACCTCAAAATTTTTTTGAGGCTTTTTTCTTTCTTTCTGGGTACGTATCTTCTGGCCTTTAAGATAACAGATCAATTATTATTTTTTTTTTTAATATAAATTAAAATGTTAATTTGAAATGGATTCTGGTTTGGCAAAAAAGGCTACTACAGAGTGCACCATACGGGGGGCACGCCATTTCATAGTGGTGTCTGAATGTTCGGTGAGTAGAGGTATTTCACTAATGTATCCCACAGTTCATCACGAAATGTAGCGTACCACCGAGGGTCAATACCCAATCAATATATCCCACAATGCATTGCGGTCGTCACAACATGACTGAAAAGAAGAGTACCGCCTGTCTGTCTGTTTTAATTATGCAACAGTAATGATGTAATTAACTGCACGCTGAAGCTGTGTCCACACTGTTGTGTCCACTTTATATAATTCCCTATTTAGGAATATAGGGAATGAGTGAGTGATTCAGGGAAGCAGCTTGTGTGTCTTCTGAATGAAGTAGGAAAAAGGCAAAACACACTAAAAAGAACTATTTAGATTCAAACTCTGGTGTTAGGGAACTGGTCGAATATGATGGGAAAATATTGATGACTAAAAGTATTGTCAGATTCTGTTTCAGACCTTTGGTGTTCTTCGTCTATCTCAACCCACAAAATCTTTACAGGCCAGTTTTCGACCCATTTCTTATTTTCTCAACGTTCTCCTCTGACGCTCGCGTCTACCCTCTGCTGCTGCCTCGTGTCTTTGTCTTCCTCTTCACCTCCTCCTCCTCCTCCAGTGCAGTGAGGCTCATACCAGCCAAGCAGTCAGGCTCCTGACAGAGCTAAAACCTGTCTTATCAGCGAACAGGAACCATTATTAGGCCTGAATGGAGAATCGAAGAGTTACTGCGATGAGAAGAGAGCAGAAACGTTCTCACAGCCGCAGTTATACGAGGTGTTCATTATGTCCTGCAAGAAAAGGAAGCAAGTCCAGGAAATACGCTTTTCAATGTTGTAGTGCAGAATTTAATTGAAAAAAGAAGTCGTTCATCAGTTTAATTTGATTTCTTAACTTTTCTTAAGTACTTAAGCACCCAGGGAGCAGTGTGTGGGGACGATGCCATGCTCAGTGGTAACTTGACAGCTGGTGGACTCGAACCTGAAACCTTCCAAGTCCGCTTCCTTAACCACCAAGCCATCAGTGCACCTAAAATTAAAACTACCGCCTGAACAGGGACTTGAACCCTGGACCCTCAGATTAAAAGTCTGATGCTCTACCGACTGAGCTATCCAGGCTCTATCATGGGTCAGTAACTGTCTTCAGTGGTTCGGACTTGGACTGCGACCCATGGGGGACGTGACTTGGACTAGAAAAGAAGTTTAGCTAAGATGCAAGAGTTCAGTTTGTTTTGTTTTACTTTTTATAATTGGCATTTTCAGGGAAACTTTTTCATTTCTTGTGATTCCACTTGGCTGTTTTCATTCTTTATGATAAGCTAAAGGAGGGGGAAAAAACTTACAGCCACACATCATGGGGATTTGAACTTTGGTCATCAACACAAACAAACAATTTGTTGAAATGTCAGACAATTCCTTCAGAGGGTAACCTTTTTATTTTATTGGCTCGTAGCGTGTACGACTGCACACCACGTATAATTTAACTCATATATATAAATTTCTTAGCACTGCCTTCTTGTTGTTTAATATTTTTGCGCCTTTGTGCTCGTTCCGCCACGACTATCGATCTGTGCGAGACGTTTGGTTTCATCAATCTGTAAAAGAAAACCACGTTCTCTCTTGACAGAGACGAGTGATTCTAGGAAGTCGCCTTGAAGTTACAGAGAAACGACCGAAAATATATGTGGTCAAGATGTGCCTGAGGAATTTTGTTTGGCAGGGCTTGTGATCGGGGGAGTTGCGGGGTTGACTGCTCACAAAGGGCAGACTTTTATCAGCAGGGATTAGAGGTTTTCAAAAGGTTCTCAGGAAAAGATGTTTCCACTCGTCCAAATGATTTTAGTCACTGGGAAAAGCTGACAGTGAGGTCAAAGATGGACCTGTGTGGTGGACAACGGTTTGATACAAACTAAAGTGCATTTTTAGTCTCAGAAGAAAGTGAGCCATTGTGGCAGAAATAGGAGAATTCAGTGCCAAAGATCTAAGGTGGGTCACTAATAGATATGCAATAGTGAAAAATATATCGCAGTTAGCTAATTAATATATAAAAACCCCGCTAAAGAACAGATTACTTAGAAACTGCTGAAACATTTGCCATAACTTCTAACAGAATTAGCTACAGGTTGAGCTACAGTAAGCCAAGAAACTAGCTAAGATTTAGCAAATACTTCCAGAAAAGTTAATCAAGGATATTTTAAAAGTTTAAATAATTGGACAGATTGGGCTTAAAAAAGCTAAAGCCCAAACCAAGAAAATATTACAAAACAACAAAAAAGTTAAAGCTAAACGTTAGCCTGCAAACAAATGACGTTCATTCAAAAGATGTTGTTACTGGACGGATTATAGAGTCAGTTTCATCTAACTTATCAACTTCCTTTTAACTACACATCTGCCACCTACTGGGTTACGTTTACAATTGCTTATTTATTTTATTTTTTATGCATATTTTGTATTATCTTTTTTTTAAAGATGGGGCTATTAATGCCGACCAGCAGGGGGCGACGTTGACCGTAATAAGCTGTGCTCTTTAGTCAGCGAGAAATGAGAATATGACAATGTATTATTTATATTACGACGGCATACAGTAGTCACGCGTGTATTTTGCGTGTGTGTACATGAGAATGCGGCTGCAACGCGAGACTCGTCCGTCCATCAGGCAGCAGACACGAGAGGCTTAATTACACTAATTATAACTGATTATGATTCACGGCTGCGTCTGGGCGAAATGGTGAGAAGGAATCGTCATTACAGTGGATGCATAATGATGGCTGTGGCGATAATTGGTCCAATTAGCTTTGAGGCTGCAGTCTGTTAACACGCACCCCCCCCAATCCCCCAACCTCCCACCCCCGAGGGAGGAGGAAAATGAAAAGGGGAAAAAAAAAAGCCAAAATCGATAATCGATTACTAATTGCTTTGAGGACAATATAAATAACTGCAATTGGTTTGTTATTGTGCCTACTTTCTTGTGAAGTTCTCGCTCTCTATCTCGCGGTGCACGCGCACGGGTGAGCGCAGCAACGTCATCGGTGCACGCGCCCGCGCTGCTAACTCCCGCTCTGTCCTCGTGAGCGCTGACTTGGAGAGGGAGCGCGAGCCGGGCGGGCGGTCTCGTGCAGATTGATTAACAAACAAATTCAAACAGGAGGAGGAAAAAAAGAACAATATAACATTCGAAGCAACACGAAACGAAGAAGAGACTCGGGGAGATAATAACGAGTAAGACTGAGAAAAAAAAAGCCGGGGGGAACGGAGGAGAGGAGGGGAAAAAGTGAGAGAGAAAGGAGGAGGAGGAATTAAACCCCCCAAAAAACGCAACACGTATCCGGTGGGTCTCCACTCCTGAGCGGCTGGAGTTGGTGCAAAGCTAAAGACAGCGACAAGGAGACAGCAGCAGCAGAAGACAGAGACATTTCCAGCCCCCAAGCGAGCGATTTTTTAGTCACAAAGAGGAATAATGAGGAACCTTTGGATAATTCTGACCCTCTGTCTCACCGCAGTCCTCTCCGGCGGACGGGTAAGTTTGATTTTTTGGCGTTTTTTCGCGGAGGGCGGCGGGGGGTTTAAACGTCTTTACGTTAATATGAGCTACAAGTCGGCTCCACGTATACTGTCGTCGCTTTTGGGGAGGTTTTAAAAACAATAATATTTGCTGAATGAAAACGCTGTTTGTTGTTTGTGTCCAGTGCTCGGTAAATGTTTGGTTAAGTTTGTTTGTTGAGTCTCGGTGTTCGACAAACAGGAGTCAGTGCTGCTGTAACCGCCTGTGTTAAATGTCCTCAAGTCACACAATCTCAGAAACAGCAACAATTTTTTCCTTTTTTTTGCCCGGGGGGCGAAAGTAAAATGATTAAAAATGATGAAATGAATTTACATAATGCTGTGGTTGTCGTTCGGAATGTGCACGATTCTGGACTTGTTTTTTTAGATATGATTTCCAACAAAAGAAAAGGACCCTTTAGTTAGTTACCTTTAGGATAGTGTGTTCCTAAAGCTGTGGTTAGCGTACCACTGGTGGTACTTGGGGCCCTCTTTTTTGTGGTAACCAGGAGAAATATGATTTATGAACAAAAGTAAACATGTTGAATCTAGTACTAGTTTCTGCTTGTGTGTTTACTGTATGTATTAAGCTAACACATATATATATATTAGGAATAAGACCACACTGGTCTGGCCTGTACAGAGTAGGCCTGTTCTGTTTTTATTTTTCTATACTACTCATACTGGTGGTACTCAGAGAGCCGTATATTTTTGGAGGTGGTATGCCGTATGGAAGGCACCGCTCCGAGTACTGAGATCTGCTTCTCCTGGTCGTTCCTAAATCTTGGCAACCGACCAGTGGCAACACAGCTTATTCAGTGCTGCCACCTAAACTCTGGAATGAGCTGCCGACCCACAGGCCTCTACTCTGAAGCTTTAAAACCACACTGTATGTGTTGTGCTATATCAACAGAGCAGATTGGATTGAAGTTTGTTATTTTTTGTCAGTTCTTGTGTGTTGTTGTTGGATCCACCTGTGCAGATTATACGTTGTCTTTCTTTAAAGTAATGAAGTCGGAATAATCAAAGTGGATTGAAAGGTTTTTGAAGCAAATCCATATGGACGCATGTGTGTGTTTTTGATGTGGGGAAAAGACCACCACTGGAGGCCTCTCATTGGACCACCAGACATTTTGTGTAATTGTCATGAAATGGGACTGTGACTATTTAAGATGAATTATTATTGTTTTATGTTGTGCTAGTTTGTCTGCTAGTTTATATGACTCTAAATTAATTGTTGTGTTTTTGTTGTGGTCCATAAACAGGATGAGACGTTGTCATCATTATTCTTTTGATGATGACATTTACACAAAGCTTCTTTGTTTTTTAGCAACATACAGTTTCTGAAAACGTTAATCTATATTAAAAAAAGGTGAAAAATAGCACATACTTGGCTAGTTTTCCACAGCTACCATGTTAACCAGACACTGTCTAACATGGAGATTTAATGTGTTAAATTTGGATGTATTTTAGTGACATACTGTAGGACAGTAACAGTGGTCCAATCTAACAGCCTGGGCCTTGTGTTGAAGCCCATACTGTCAGTTAAAGTCTTTGCCCCCCCTCCAACCCCTCCCCAGAGTGGAGGCCTGATTTGTTATTGTCTCTTCACGGCTCCTGAAGTCAGTGAAGAGTCGGCTGTAACAGGGCGTGCGTCGGGGGGGACAGAGTGGGGGTCCAAATTGCCTGGCTTCTTTCAGTGACACATTTTGGCACTTTTCATGTGCAGCCCCTGTCATTATTGCCCCCTCCTGTTGTTTCTCTGTGGTCTGTGACTTGTCGCCTGGCCCATCGCCTACCTCTCTGTTAGAGCTGCTTGTCCAATTAGCTGATTCAGACTCTGCTCCCTTAATGACTCATTGTTTTGGAATGATGTCACCTCACTGTGACTTCTTCTGAATTCCAGGCTGTGTCTCCAACTCCGGAGTTCTTCCTTCATCCTCGACAAATTCTACATCATCCTTAGAAAAAGGCCCTGAAAGATGAATTCCTCTGTTAATATTGACTTTTTTTTTGTTTGTGTAGAAAGCTTTACACCAGCATCAGACCTCGATGTTTGCTCTCAATTTTCTTTTAGAGCTTTTAAGATGATATGTCACCACCTGTTGACTTGGCAGAGTATTATCAGCAATAAAATGTTATCATCACAGTTGATACATTAAGTCAAAGGTGCCAAATGACAAAATCACAGTCCAATTGGGAGGAAAAGTGATGATAGTGCAAGGTGGATGACATAAAAGAAGCTTTATGTGCAGTGGTGCTGTATGGGATTAGTGAGGGAGGGGCTTAGGATGATATTAAAATGTTATATCAACAAGTACATAGGGAAATTTCTTGCAGCGCCCCTATCATATAATGTCATTAGTCCATATTTAAAAACTAGATATTTCAATTCTGAGATTAATTTGTTATTAATCACCTCCATTACAGAATGGTTGTTCATCCATCTGATGACAGAGGAAACAACTCTGTAAATGAGACGTTCATTTCATTAATTTCCATGAATCGGTCCATAAATGCTGGGATGAGGGAAGTTCAAAGTATTTGACCAGATTTAAAATAATTATCATCCACCATTTCCTTTACTATGAGGAGCTAACTCTCACCATTAGCCGTAAAACTTCCCCAGATCAATGTTTCATTCCCACCTTTATCCGATTCCCCTAGAGGCCACGCCGAGACTTGACACGTGACATTGATTCTGGATATTAACTCCCGTGTTGACAAGTATCTGATAACCCACCCCAGGCTTCTGTGTCTGTGCAGCTCCTGACTTTAGAAAACGATTTCAACTCAGACTGGTGTTAATTTAGTTCCACCACTGACCTGTGCACCACAGTACCGTCATCGCTGCACTGTTGTCTGGGTACCGATTACGGTGCTTTTATTTCCGACTGTTCCTGTGCTCGGCTCATTACCTGGGCCGTGATGCTTTTTGTTACACTGCTTAATGTTGAATCTAAATCACAATGGGACCATGCTGTTGCTGTTGCTGCTGTTGCTGTGTAGCTATTATACCCTGTTTTTTCTACATTGCCAAGGTCAGGAAGAGGATCACAGTGTTGTACTTGGGTTTGTAGCATTTCCGCTCCTTCTTCTTCCAAGAACTTTAGTGATCCAGAAAGGAGAGTTCGGCGATGCTGCGCTAAGCCCGGCCCTCCCCCGCCGTGTTTCGGTACACGCCACTCGCCAGATGTCGGGGTCTGTAATTTGTGTCATGTTTTGGTGGGAAGCGTGGGTGTTGTTCGGCTCTCTTTACATCTTGTGATTTACAGGAGAGAGGTCTCTCTCTCTCTTTCTTTCTTTCTCTCTCTCTCTCTCTGTGTGTGTGCTGTCTCGAGCTCCACTCCTTTCTTTCTCTCTCTCTCTCTGTGTGTGCTGTCTCGAGCTCCACTCTGGAGCTGGACTCACTTCAGAGATGGGGGTTGGATTTGGTCTGAGCATCTGAGGGTGCTGAAGATGGAGACTGACTTTAGTGTGGTGGGGAAGAGTTTGAGGGAAGGAGGACGGAGAAGGATGGAAGAGATGGAGACAAAAAAGGGATTTCTGAGGCAACACTTTTTGTTGAAATTCTCTGGCATTTGTCACAGACTGACCCCGTGACCCCATTTAGAAGGATGTTGCGAGAGCTGTCCTGGTCTTTTCTCTAAAGGCCAAGTCAGGTCAGATTGTTACGATAAACTCCCTCCTTACAACCTTCAAATGGCCTGAAAAGAAAACATGAAAGAAGTCCTGATATAACAGCGGTGAAACAGCCACGTTAAGAAAAACCAAACCTGAGCCTGAGGTTTTTTTTGATGAGAAAAGTGTTAAAGGTGGAGGCTGTGAATAAATTGGGATGTTTTTATAGCACAGATGTTCTAACACATCAGTATCAGCTTTGTTACCTGTGAAATTTGTGTTTTCACTAGGGCTGTGTATTGGCAAGAATCTGGAGATACGATATGTATCACAATACATGTGCAACAATACGAAATATTGCCATATGCTGCAATACAGTAGGCACAAGATATTGAGTTTTCCATAAATAATTTAATTGTAAGAAAACTGTCAGCATAGTAAAGGGACGTTGTTGTTACATGCTAACGTAAGGTTACTAAAATCCAGCCTTAAATGCATCAGAAATAGGAAATACACCAACTACTGTTTTCTCTTCAGTCAGATTTATGTGAAAGTGGAATGAGTTTTGAAAGCACGTTATTTTCCACTGCACTCGATGTCACTTTAATCCTCCCTCTCACACCCTCTCCGAGGCTCTGCGATATATATTTATTTGGCCTGTATACCATGAGGCTTTCATGAGCCTTAATGAGCGATATTCATTGGATATTTTCATCCTGCTCTTCAGCGATAAAAGCAATATCCTTCATCGTGAGCGCCTCATTTTCCAACGTACTTCACGGTGATTGAGTGAAATGACGATTAGTGGCGAGGTTTACAGGTTATTCCGCTGTTTTTACATCATCCTTTATTAAAAAAGAAAAGCAATAGAAGCGTAAAAAAAAGAGAAGAAAAAAGAAAAAGGATTCGACAAGGAAACGCATGCAAGGATAAAAGGATCAAACCGTGAAGTTATTTTTAAAAGGATATTAAAAAAGGCCAGGGAAGTGGAAGTATATTGAACCACAGAGGAGCCGGAGCGTACGTCCCGGCTGCACCGGCAGCTTCTGCTTCTCTATATTTAATGACGCTCTTTTATTTTGCATTAACCTAGAATTCCTCCGGCCGAGGACACAACCTGCTCCCCACCAGGCCGTCGCCTGTGGTTTTAACTCACTCGTCTTTTATTTTGCTAATAAATCATCCACTGACCCACTTGGGAACGCTGCGCTTCTTCCCCCTGTGGACAAACCTAACTCCTTGTCTTGTGTCCATTCAGGATTGGGGGGGCAGGGGTGGGGGGGTTGCTTCATCCGTGTTGCTCTTGCCTATGTAGCATTATGCAATCACTAATGGACTCTACAGAAGGCGGGGGGGGGCTACAGGCTGATGGACCACTCCTCCTCTCCTCCCTTCTTTCTGTTTCTTCCTCCTCCTTTGACTCCATCTGTGTCCACACGTGACTTCTTGTTTTGTCACCACACACACACACACACCTCATGTTGACTCTCCTGCCTGGTCTCCAGTGGCAGCACGGTGGGTTAAGGTGCTGTGAACAGTGCAGCGCTTATTTCCTCCCCTTATTTCCAGCAGCTGGAAAGAATGAAGGAAAGAGGAGATACTTTCCCATTTCTGTTAAAAACACCCCCATTTCTTTTTTCTCCCTTCCTCTTTCCCAAAATGTGAGCTGAATTTGCAAACATCTGCAGGACATATGTGAGTTTGAAGCCTTCCTCCTCTTCTTCCTCCTCCTCCTCTTCTTTCTTGCCCTTGTTGACAAGCTGGAAGCAGCTTGAACTTTGGCAGCGACCGGTGCAAACTAGCAAAGACTCACAAACAGTCAAACGCCCCGGGCTTTGTGTGCATTCTTGCGTCCCCGTGGACGTGTGCATGCGAGCGTGCATGTTTGCGACTTCATGGCAGCGTGTTCAAAACACACACCGTCGTCCCAGCAGCAGCAGCCGGGGCAGAGGGAAAACACATCAGGGAGATGTGGCTGCAGAGAAACCAGCGACGGCTGCACTGGTTTGTGTTGGGCCACAGCCACCTTCAGTCTGTGGACCTATCAGAGGCTGCAGCAGCAGCAGCAGCAGCAGACGGCTGGAGGAAACCTGCATCATGAAAATATTTAGAACCCAGCCGACCGGAGCCATTACTCTTCCTCTCTCTCTCCTTCCTCCCCCACTTTCTTTATTCTTGGGTTTTTCTCCTTTTTAATTAGCTTAGCAAATGGAAACTTCTTTGGCAGGATGGTGGTGAAGGGGATTGTGGTCCTGACAAGGAGGAGTGGGGAAAACCCCAAGGATGAGGGAAACTGTTTCTTTCTTTTTTCTTTCTTTCTTTTGTCTCTTATTCATTTTCACTCAAGTTTAATGATTAAAAAAAAAATCTATCTAATTATGTATCACACACCCAGAAACATGTTCCATCTTTGACCTGAACTCTCTCAGGTTCAGCCTTGTATTAAGTCAAAGCCTGCTCCATAGTCGCCACCTCCTCCGTCACCTTCTTCTTCTACAACTCCCCTTCCTCTATTTTTGGTTACCACTGCTCCCCCCGGGCCCCCCCCCCCAACCCTGGTCGTATCTAACCTGCTGTACGTAGATTTCACTGTGTGAGGTGTAGAGAGTGTCTGCAATGGTGGAGGAGGTGGTGGGGGGGCCCATGTGGTAACCAGACCAGGACTGGACTGGTTTCCTTTTGCAACAATTTGTAGGAAGTTATTGGAATCAGCCTGAGAACCTTCATCGCTCTGAGACGATCTCTTTAACTCAACGTTATCTTCAAAAGACGTTATCTGTTGTTGACAGATGAGCAGTCTGAGGAGTTTGAGGTTGGTGTGCAACACCAGGTTGTTAGCCTGTTTTTGGCGGAGAGTCGCAACTTAGGAAAGACTACCAAATTGGTGTTCTTGAGCATCGGGGTCTTCTACTTTTCTTGGACGTCTCTTTAGTTCTGCTAAACACTTTGTCAAGTTTCTTAAAGTTTTTTTTCACTTTTAATGCAATCTTTTTGGTCTTTTCAAGAAAGTAGCCTTCAGTTTTCTCAGTTGTCCAAATTACAGCCTTCGTTTCGTGTTATCTTAATGTAGCAGTGCATTTTTGGCCGAGGTGAAAGAATGTCCCACAACTAAAGTATCTGGCCAGGGAACAGGAGGTCTGGTTCTGGAGACATTCCTTCACTGTGAGAGGAGTTTTATTTTTTTTAATGCTTCATACTCTGACATTATGCGTCTTAATGGTTTTTTACTGTGGGTCAAAGATCCTCAGTACGTCACGCCGCGTGCCGTCACTTCAGCTGAGAGAAATGTATTTTCCTCTGCCGCTGTAGTAAATGTCACTCATGGAAGCCGTGGTCTCCTCACCTTTTTCTTCCGCGGCCTGTGAAAGGATGAAGTGAAATCAAACGCAGCCTGTGAATCTGTCTTGGCTCCGCTTTGTTCTGCTGAGTGGACGGTGACTTGAGGAATGAAATGCGTTCCAGCTGTATACCATGAAAAAAAAAACCCCGGTGGATATCTGAAGACGTGATGTCAGCTTGGTTTTTCCGTCCTTCCAACTCCCAGGACTGCTGTGGAAAACGGCACATTTAACACATCTGCGCTCACTCATATTTACGAGGCCACTTTATCGTCTCTTAAGGCACCAAATTGATATCTGCCCCGGCTCTGCTCCAAGTAAGCACAGAAACCTACGTCTAATGTCTGTTTTCTCCATCACGGCCCCCCTCCTTGAGTCAAAACAGCGCCGAATGAGCCCAAGTGTGTAAATCAGGCTTTCTGCACAGGGTGTATCACCGACCGCAAATTATACTCCACACAGTCACTTAATTTAGAGCTGTTTTCATGGGAAAGCTCTGAGATTCCACAGGGTATTTGGTGAAGCTGATGAGCTGCAATGGGACATTTATTAGTGAGTCTCCCCACACAGCGCGTAACTGTTTTTCCTCTACATGTGTGCTGCGGTGTGCACTCCAGTCATTTGGATAAAAAGCAGTGATTTGAAAGGTTCCAGCTGAGTGTGAATGAATATTCATTACTGAGACGAATGGGGAAACGGGGGGGGCAGGAAGGAGGAAGTGTCTGCTCCTTCAGTGTCAGCTGACTCTTCAACATTTTTTTCATATACATTTACGTCTGCTCCTTCAGTGTCAGCTGACTCTACAACATTTTTTTTTTCTTATACATTTATATGCGTGGCTATTTAATATTGACAAATGAGTGAGTGTAAAAAAACATTTGTGAACACGTGTTTTTAGCCAACGTTAGCCATTAGGGCTGTGTCTTGGCAACAACTCGGCGAAACCATACGTATCGCCATTAGGGCTGTGTCTTGGCAACAACTTACAGGTAAATGATACAGTGGCAACAATACGATGTATAGCGGCAAACTGTGATACTATAGGCAAGACAATACACTGTGTTTTTAACAGTTTAATTATAAATTGTCAGCTAAGTAAACACACAACGCTGTTACACTAACACCAGGTTACTAAAAGTGTAACTGAGGAATATTGATACAGTATTGTGAAGCGTGTATTGATATTTTCTTACACCCGATTAGTCATAAAATTTTAGGTACCAGATCTGTACTTACTTTATCTAACATTTAATTAATTAATTTAATTAAGTTAATTAACAAAAAAAGGTCTTCATCACCTAAATATCTTTCCGTGTTTACGTTTTTAGCGCTTGCTTGCAAATAGAAGAAATAAAATTAAATACAAGAGCAAAAATAAAAGCAGTTAAGATGGTAGTTTTTCTTAGGTATTGCAGTATGAAAACCTTGCTAATGCTATCATTCCATTTTTAACCACGTGGCCCAAACTTTAAAGCGCAACGTAACTAAATGACAAAGCAGACAGATGAGCTCATGTTTTAGCACTGGTTACGTTCTAAAACTGTTGGTCACCAGGCCGTGTGCGCACACACACACACGTCTGGGTCGGGACCTCAGTGACTCCGAGCCACTCGTGTGTTAATCCCAGTGTTTCTTTTTAAAGGCAGCGGCGTCTCCTGACTGTACTGAGGTTTGCCTCACTTCCTTATTTTGGATTTGCTGGAACCATCACGTCCAGGAGCCCAGATCCACATCCAGATGTCTGTGTGAGCAAGAGAAAATAAATAAATAAAAAGCACATGATTGGATCAGTCCAGACTGTGACTCACACAGTAAGACTGAATGAGCTCACAGCTGGAGAGAGAAACAGTGGCAGGAAATATTAAAAAGAAAAAAGCTAAACTAAGTCTGCATGTGCTGCTGAGGATCAAACCGAGGTCTCTGTGACACAAACTTATTTCCGATTGTTGAAAACAGGTGTGACTCCCACCTGCAGTTCATTTTTAAAAATGTTCACTGCGCAGAAACGTGAACACCTGTGATCACGTTTATCTCCCCGTAAACAGTATTTCTGTTGCTTTAACTTTTTGCTCTCTTTTGCAATAAAAAAAAAAAGCAAAATATTAAAAAAAAAAACCCCAACAGCACTGAAATTCAACAGAGCTCTGGCAGACTTTGCCAACTTGTTGCTATGTTTGGACTCTGCTGCTGCAGACATGTACTGTATGTGGACCTGGTCACTGATAGTTCCAGACATTTTAACAGCAGGGATGAAAAACAACAGGATCATTAAAGAGGATTTTCTTTTTTGGCTTAAGACAGGGTTCACCAGCTATTTTTGTCGGAGGGCCATAATTTTTTTGGACAGGCATTTTGTGGGCTGGACATTCAAATTAAATGAAACATAAAAAAAAAATCTAATTTTTCTTTCCAACATCATCATTTGATGATTATAGTTTATTTTGGAATGCAGTTGCGGGCCAAGATTGGATGATATTGAGCAGGATTTGGCCCACGGGTCTCCAGTTGATGATCATTAATTTTTAAATCTGATCTTTGCATTTTCAACATGCAACAATTTTAGGCTCATGTCAATTATCTTTGGCAAGTAATTGTTGCATAACACAATAACAAAATGATATTTTGGCAAGCAAATTAAAATAATTCCTGCACGGTCAAATGTGATATCACTGTTACTTTAAATTAAATTGAACTGGATATTTAGAAAATTAACGTTATCCACTCAAAGTCAGATCAGGTCTCTTCTGATGTTTGAAAACAAATAGCTGCTGATTAAATTTCAGTTGGTAAATAAGTCCTACTGGACTGGACTGGAAAAAGGATACGACTGTACTGCAGTATTATATCGTACAGTATTACAGTCCTACAGCCTATTGAATACTGGCTGTTACACATCGTTTTCTGTTAGTTCTGGCTGTTGAATGATCATATCAGTAGTGTTAACATGTCATTGAAAACCTACTGCTGACATCATGACATGACCAGTCCAGTTTTCGCCCCGGCTGTTGACGCGGGGCATCAGAGGCACTAAAGCGGTGAGTTCGGCAGGCGGTTTAATCTCCGCTAATGCTCTCTGCTAACAGCCATCTGTGTTCCCGGCACTGACTGTAAACCCTTTCAGCGGAGCGCCGCGTGGCGAACGACAACCCCGACGGTCGGCCCTCCATTACACTGAGGGATGGGGTCTATTATTCAGCGCCACAGAGGCTTTCAGATGAGTGAGACCGTGTCAGATGGAATCCATTTTGATGTTAAATGCAAATACCACCAACACTCTCATTATCGACGCGAGCGTTCCCTTTGGGCACGACCGCACGGCGCTCAAGACGGGTGGGAAAGAGATTCTCAGGGAAAAGATCTTTCATCAAACAGATGCTGCCAGCCGGAGTGTGTCACAGTCACAGTTAGGTGCTGCGGTTGAACTTTTGCACTTCTCTTCACTTCTTTACGGTGCATTACTGTAACACTGCTGCAGGTTTGACTGTTGAAAATCTTTATTTAAGGGACTTTTAGATGAAAAACATTCAACAGACATCACGAGTTGTCGTAGTTCGATGGAAGCTAGCAGCCATGGTGTGAAGCTTGACCTTGACGACCTTGATGATGATGATAATGATAATCTGTTTGATCAAATTGAATAGCTCCTTGGCCAATACTCTCCGATTGGTCCATAGGGGGCGTTTTACTTAAATCCTATACTATTACATTATGGCTATAAAGAGGAAGAAATGACGTAGAGAACTTTTAAGCGGCTTAAACTTTCGGAGCCTCGATTGTGGTCTCTTCAGACCAGGGTTAGGGATTAATTAGACTTATGTATGTGGTATATATATTTACCACAGAATATTGGATCCACTAACAGTTTGTTTTTTTCTCACTGGATGATCCATAATAATGATGTGAGCAACAGCAGTGTTTTAATGGTGAAAACCTGTTGCATCTCTTCAGACCAGGGTTAGGGATTAATCAGACTTTTTTGTGTTTTTACTAAATGACATTAATTATTATTATGGTCCTTATCAGCCGTCCCTCCACTTTCGGAGTCTGATATTATGAAATTTAAAAAGGAGAGAAGGAGAAATGGTGAAAACCTGTTGCAGTGTTTTTACTAAATGACATTAATTATTATTATGGCCCTTGACTTGACTGGTCCTTATCAGCCGTCCCTCCACTTTCGGAGTCTGATATTATGAAATTTAAAAAGGAGAGAAGGAGATCAATTTGGTTTGCTGTTGGCTGTGTTAGTTTTTTTTTATGAAGTCACTGTAATAGATGTGGTTGGGTCCAGTGGTCCAGTGGAAACAGTTGGATCATGTCTGCTTTGGCTCAGGGGGGAGTTTTGTCAAGGTTGAGAAAACATCTAAGCTTAGACTTGGAAATGTTGTCTGGCAAACTGAGGAGGGAGGAAGAGATGATGATGTTTACCTGACAGTGGAAGCCAACCAAACTGTCATGTTGTATAAAAACAAAATATATTTCAGCTGAGGTAAAATGGATTTAGTGGGGGTTTTTCTTCTTCTAATTCCTTTATTAGATCTAAACTTTTATCAGGGTTTTTACTGTAGCCTAAAAACCCTTAGTTAGTTCTTGAATTTCTGTGTTTTGTTTTTGAAATTTAAAAAAACCCCACAAAGCCACAACTGTAACAGACGTGACCTAAAAAGTTAAAAAAACCCCACAAAGCCACAACTGTAACAGACAAAAGTTTAAAAAAAAGTTTCCTTTTTAAAAAATGGTTAAAAAAAAGTTGCAGCAACTTTCCCAACATTCTTTTATTGTAACATTTTACCATTTTAATTTTGTTCTCAGTTTCGGTTGGGTTTTTAAAAATTTAAATCAGTTATTGTAATTCCAGAATGGTCCACATGCACTGACTGCAGTGTTCTGATTTCTGGTTCCGTTGCACTTCGTTGACCTCCTCACCTCAGTGTGTGTGTGTGTCAGCCGCAGCTGCCCACACATTTAGAAGTGTCTATTGAAGAAGCTCCCTTTGAAGATAACTGCTTTGTGCTCCCCCCCCTCCTCCCCCTTCTGTTTTTGTTTTTTGTGGTCGCGCAAAGCGTGTGGCATTTCGTGGCCACAAGAGGCTCTGTGACAAAGTTTTCTCAGACGTGCGCTCCCTGTTGTCATTTCTGACGACAGAGACCTTTGGTTTTTAAACTGGTCTCTGTGATTTGCAAGGTGCCGTCTCCTGACTTGTCTTTAGGTTTTTTACCCCCCGCCCTTTTTTTAAAGCCCTTCCATAATGCCTCCCTCTGCATTCACTCCACTGAAGGTGGTAAATGAAAACCTGGAGAATAGGGTGGAGTGTTGCTTGGCCAGCATCTCGTGTTGTTTCAAGACCTTTCAGGAAAGCCAGACTGCAGTCTCCACAAACCACACATTCTTGTCGAATTACAGCATGGAGAAAGAATTGGGAAAGGACATGCATAGTGAGCAAGGGAGCAGAGGTTTGGCAGATGCAATAAGAGACCATTTTTAGCTGCAGGACTTCTGTCAGTGATTTTTTGTTTTTTTTCGTTTTTGTGCTGCATCCGTAGTTTATAAAATGAAAACTAAACAAACGGACAAAGAAAAAATCCAGATCTTTTCTTCTGTGAAAGATGGAGCCCTGGCTAATTGTGTGTTATTGGGGTTTGAAATTTTGTTTCTCGTCAGCTAATCTGGCAGGGCTTCAAAGTGGTCCTCCCTCGTTCATCTGCAGAGTCATTAAAGATTAAAAACGCAGACCGTGGCAGCCATACTGGGCCTGTTTCAGACGCCAGGATTCAATTATTTACATTGGACGAAGCAGAAATAAGAACTTTTAAGTCCTTGTTTTCATAAAAAAAAGAAAGAAAGAAAGAAATAATCCCCAAATAGGCCCCCCAAAAAACCAGATTCGCACAGTATCCCAGAGGGAGCTAGAAGCAACATTATTGTGTTGCAGTGGATAAATGTACACCACATTCTTTCAAGTGGGAGCGAGCGCGCCATCCTACTGTAATTTCACAGAAAATAAAAAGCAGGCAAATCCACACCAGTGTTTCCAGTTACAGGCGTGTCAGAGCTCAACGGCAGCTCGAAATATACCCCCGAGGATTGTCGTGGAAACGGATGGGAATTGTTTTCTGAACTTACTTGCGGCTTTTCCTTTGTCTCGCTGATAAGAAGAAAGAAAAAAAAAATGCGTCGGGCAGCTGGTTGACATATGCGAAGCATTTTTCTTTTGTTGTGCAGCGGTCATGTATCGAAACTAAGCACACAAGGCTACAGTTTTGTTCTTTTTTTTTTTTTCTTCTTTTGTCATACATCACTCAGATGCTCTGAGATGAACACAGATGGATATAACAGGGCATTGGGCTCTGTGTGTGACTGGTGTTTGATCCCCGAGGTGGGCCAGAATCACTCCAGGCCAAATCACAGTTTCTTATCTGCTCTGGTGAAACATGAAGTTTCTGAAGAGAGAGGATTTTTTTTGTTCTTCTTCCTCACTACTGTATTTTTGAATTATATTTGTCTTAAAATGTGCCACAGGGCGGCCCCTGAGTCAAAATGTTTGACAACTCCGACTCTGAATCTTCGGTGTGAACGGAGCTGGGTGAGACGATGAGGTGCGTTAGCCTCGCTCTGCTGTAACCTTTTACCCCAGTCACCCCCGCTCAACGTCACACGGTAACAACAGCGGTGCCAGAGAGGCTAATACGGCCACTTGGTATGCCTTCGTGTGCGCTGCACAGACCTTGAATGACAATGTGTCACCTGGTGCTCGCACGCCGCCTAGTTAGAATTAGTTTGGACCCCAGCGCTTAGGCCCTGGAGCCACGGGAGGCTAATCTCCAGCATGTGCTAATTTAACCTTGGGTGACTCTTTAGCACTTGTTTATCCACACAGGTGGCAGTGGAGTGGAGTGAACTGTATTTTCAGTGTTTCACACACTCAAGTGTGACGTTGTCCTACCTTGAAGACATTGAAGTATTAGAACCTACGCCTCGGATCCTAATCCTTCATTCGTCTCATGCGTTCACCCTGAGGGTTGAAGCCCATTCAGGATCCAGTTGTTACAGCTTCTTTACCCCCCCCCCCCCCCGCCTTGTTTTTTTTTTTTCTCATTTAGTGGCTTCTTCATTAGGTACTCTACCTCGTTCTGTAATCATTTCATCTTCAGAACTGAATCTGAATATTCCGAAATATTTCCTCAGATATTTTAGTCTGTAGCTGCATTTTAATGCACAAAAAAAATAGACTTTGGTTTTTGACCCAATATTTACTGTCTCTGCAGCTTAGGCAGAGTAACGACCTGCTCATCCTCATGTGCAGGAGTCAACCATCCCACATTATCATGTGACATGGGGGCTCAGACTGGATTAGATCCCAGGGAGAAAATCCTCATCGACCACAACAATACACTGATTTTTAATGATGCGTTAAAGCAGTGAAACAACAAACCTAGATTAAAGCTGTGTCGATCTGGGATCCACGGTGTGTGTGTGTGTGTGTGTGTAGGTCTGAGTGTGTGGAACTGTATATAACTGTATGGCTATTATATGACAGTTTCCTGTCATGTGAGCTCCAGGGAAGCTCACCTTCATTCTCAAATGTCAACGACTCTTTTTCAACGACAGTATTGAATCTGAAAATAGACGGTGATGTTTTTCTGGTTTTGTTTTTGTTTTTTTTTCCTGTGATGCTGCTGCCTTAATTTGACCAGTGTGTTTTTGAACACAAACACGTGGTGACCCAGACTCACTGGCTATCTGACTATTAATAAACACCCCCCCACCCCTGCATACTGAACCATAGGTGACGGCCTTCAAGGGCTGCCAACTCCCATGCACTTGACGCCACACTCGGCCAACCTGACACTGACTGCTAGCTCCCTGAAAAGCCGACACCTGTGTTTTTTATTGTTTTGTTTTTTTTTGGATATGGGCTTTTTTTTTTTTTTTTTTTTTGGATATGGGTTGAAGTTTGCGCTGTCTTCATCTGACAGGCAGTGAGACAGATGTCTTACTGCTGCTGGCTGAGCGATGGTGAGAGGCAGACAGAGCGAGACGTAAAAAGGAATGCTAGCATATTCAGGAATTGATAACAACGCTGAAAGATTCACATTATCAGGGCAATTTGTCACAATGAATAATTCCCCCGTGGCCCATACGCTGTGTTGTAATAATGGTCTCCACACTGGCTTGTCAAATCATTCCTATCTGTGAAATTTAATCTCTTTTTTTTTTCTTTTTTTTTTAAACCAAGCTGAATAGTGATAGATTTCTAAAACAGACAAAGTGTGGGTGTAGTGATTTTTCATTGTGTCATTGGCCATTTTGTCTGCTTTGCTCCGTTAGAGGATAATTGACAAGTTTAAAGCACCTGAAATTATTTATTATGTTATAAAGTTTTGCCACCGATGACAAAAATGACACTCGCAATGGCTTAAAGTTGACCAAAAATATTACAGATGAGTCCAAAGTTAACTGGTGTTGTGTTGTTCAGATCAGACAAGTAGTTTAATAAATAGTCTAGTTAGTTTTAGATAAGTGTAACTCAAAGTTAAATCACAGAAAAATGTAAAAGTTAAATCAATATTAACTACAGGTCAGCTGATGACATAAACACGGACCATAATATTTGACTAAAAAGTAGTAATAGTTGTTGGAGTTACCTTAGAGTTACAGAGAAGTAACTAAATGTGTAACATATATTTTAGCGAGCAAAATACTAGCAAATGTAATATTAGCATACAACTGGCTAATAAGTAGCTTCAAGTCTAATTTTAGCAAAACATGTGGAGCAAATGTAATATTAGCATACAACTGGATAATAAGTAGCTTTTTTTTTAGCAAAACATGTGCTATGTATTTGACACTTTCACTTTCAGAGTCCAGTTTTTTTAAATGTCAAGTTCTGCGTTTATTGACCAATCGTGACAGATAAAGCCCGCTTACCCTAGCTTTAACACACTTTGGATTTATTTTTCTTTCTTCTTTAGAGCCATGAAATATTATCAGTGTTTTTTCCTTTACGTTTGTCCTCAGGAAGTCTGCGTGACACACTGAATGTCTCAGTGAATGTCAAGGCAACACACACACGTACACTGTAGTCATACTAACATACTCACTGCTCAGGATTAGTCCTGGATAATGGGATCAGAGATCACCACCTGCCACTCCTCTCCACTCATCACATCTCCACCACGTCTCTTTATTTGACCTCTTAATTTATTCCATTAGTCGCTCTTTGAAACTCTCTCTCTCTCTCTTTTCCAAAGCCATAGCACGCGTGACATATTTAATTAACCTTTTCTTCCATTTTTTTTTTTTGCTTCTGTCCTGTCTGTAAAAACAGCTGACACACGCAGCAGTAGGTATGATGATGTTTGGCTAGGATGAGAAATGAGAAATTATCCTTGACCTTTTCATCTCTCTCTCTGGAGCCTTCAGGATCTGGTTGATATTTTGGAAATATCTTCCTCTTCTTTCTTTACCCACAGCTCTCTGCTTCTCTCACCTCCATCCCATTTCTCTCTCATCCCGTGGAACTGCATTTGGACTCGTTTTGATCCAAATCCTCTTAAGTCGAAGGCTTGGGTGAGAATTTGATTGCTGCGCCACGAAGATTCAAACAGATTAGCCTACAGAGCAGCAAAATCACTCTGCACCCAGGACCTTTTCTACCCCGGCTCCTGCCCCATCTGCCCCCCTGTACTACTGGTTCTGTTTCCTCAACACCAACGTTTTTTAGGTACTAGGAAAAAGAATTAAAAAAAAACAAATATCTTGGCAGTATTTATATGTATTTATTCACTTCTTGAAATGCCTAAAAAATGCAACCAGATTTATTGATTACTCAATGGGGGGAAAAAAATGAAATAATTGAAACTTATCTCAAACCTGTTCTTGGCTTCTCCCTTCCAGACCCGTGCCCACCCACCAGGGGGTTGTATTTTATATAGTGAGGCGGACACAGGGTGAACCTTGACCTTCAGTTCTCCAGAGAGCCCCCGTGATGTGGTGTTAATAAACTGGCAGTGAAGGGATCACTCTGTTTTTTTCCCTTTCTCTTTTTTGTTGGCGGTCGGATTAGATATTGACACCGAACACAATGATTTTTCCATCAGATTATCAATCAGATTATCAATCAGTGGCCCGCAGGCCAAATATGGCCCGATGAATCGTACAATCGTGCTTGTGACTGATTTCCGAAATTGTGAGCATCAAAGAGAAAATATTCTGTGGTCTCCACTATTAATGCAACTGACTTAAATAACTAGCAATAATCCCCATCATTTATGGAAAAAAAGGGATTTTTATTTAATTTCTATTTAAGTATCCCTTTGACAAATATAGTTGGGCAACTTTTCTCTGTATATTTGTGTGAAAGTAACACATTTATTGATGAGATTCAAAGCTCTGGTTAAACGTTAAATGTTTTTTAGGCTAAATTTGTCCCACAAAAAATATATACTTTAAATAAAGAGTCAGACACGCTTCGCCCTGCAGGCTTTTACCACACCAGTCAAACACCCGGGGCTTTTAAAAGGTCCATTTGATGGAAACCATGCCCTGTCATTGACAAAGTGACAAAGAAAACCAGACTGTCAGGGGTGTGAGGGACGAGGGGGGGGGGAGGCCGGTAGCAGTCGCTAAGTGACCTGACTGCTGCCAGTCAATGGAGATGTGGGATATATTTATTATTGAACTGAAATAGAGGGAGAAATAACAATAGAAAGAAAAAACAAAAGCGTGTCCTTTGTGGACTAAGTGCAGTGATGCAGATCACAGGACACTGACAGCCCACGTGGGCGTCTCAGGTGATTACGACGTTGTCCACAGCACGTATGTTTTTTTTGTGCAATTACAGTAGAGTGTTTGTGCCTACGTTTGACATTCCTCTACCTCCCACTCCTCTCTGTCAGGACCCTTTAATAACCACGCTTGAAAAGCCAGCGGTAGAGGCCGTAGAAAGACGTTTCTCACATACGTACAAATATTTACATGCAAACGCAAATTAACATTTTGTCAAACCGTTAACTCTGAAGACCATGTGTACTCACTGTACTGTACACGGGTACACATCATTGGACGCTTCTTTGTTCACAAACGTGTGTCGCCTCACGAGTTGATGTGTATTTAAAGGGCTGGTGTGTGAATGTGTACATGTGTGTGTGTGTGAAAGAGCGTTTGTACACCAAAGGCGCTGCTCTGACGGGGTCCACGGGGTCTGCAGCCCAGGTGTGCTGTCTGTATGGACGGCATAGATTTAGAACCGTTTTATGAAACGCCTGATTGATCTCCGCTTTGTAGCCGAGTGGAGCTGCTCAGGGCTGTGAACACGTGTTGGACCGTAAATAAATCTGTCAGTGCAGGTCACGCTGTGTTAGTGATGTGATGATAGTATTTTTTACATGGTGGGTCAAACATAAATGGTCCTTGATACAGGGTGACCGTGGTTTACGAAATCCTCTACCTCAGCGTTTCGTGATTTTGTCACCATCTCGTATAAATTTGTTGAGAAATTTTTATTCCATCATTCGGACGTACGGCGTGAAAACTAGCCTAGTATTTGGCACAGGAACTAGTTGGCGAGTAGTCGGCTTGTTTGTGCTACCTTTGCTTTCTTTTGTTTGTGTTGGGATTTTTTTGGGGGGGGCTTTTTGCCCCTAGATTATGATGTTGCTACTGTGTTAGCGTAGGTGAGTGATACAGGTGTTTATGTTCAGTATGTGAGTTCTGAGTTTTGGCGAAAAATCGAGTTATGCCACATCGTAGGAATGGAACGATATTTAATTTTCAATACTTTTATATAGTACTAATAACACAAAATATACTGAAATAGCAACAAAACCAGAGCGCGAGCACATAAAACGTAACATGTAGTCAAGTTATTAGTAAAAATAATAGTAAAATTATTATAATAATAGAGATGCCTGATGTTCCTAGAACATTTTGACCTGCCCCTCTAAAAAAAAAAAAACCAACCTCCCCTCAAATTCCAGAAATATAAATATTAAATCTTTCTCCAGTACGTCTTCAGACTCTTCCTGTTCCTCCTCAGCAGTTTCCAGGGGGCTCCAGATAAAGACGGAGCTGTTTTCTCCCCCCCGCCCCCCCTTTCCTCACCCAGATGGTCTTGGCCCACTCTGTGAGTGTTACTAGTTCTCGGCTTTTACACCAGAAGAGTGCCTCCGTCTCCCCTCTCGGCCGCTGTCAGCATCTGAGCACAGAGGAGTTTCAGTTCCAGCCACATGCTGCTTAATGTGAATCCCCTTCAGCTCAGCGTTATGAAAGCAGGAAGTCTGGAGTGCAGTAAAACATGGCTGCCCGCTCATCTGTTACACAGTGGAAGATGGAAATTTACGACTCGGAAGTAATACATATACATATATATATATATAAATATATATAGTCTCACGTTACCTGCTCTCTGATTTACTCTGCACCTGTGTCGAATGGCTGCTGATTTTGCAGATAGGCTGTGACACTAATGGTACAGTATGTACTTGTTTGGCTGAAAGGTAAAAGCTACTTTAGCCTGGTTCTTTATTATTCACTTGAAGCTCTCGCTCTTCCACTGCATGAACCTGGGTCGAGCTCTGCTGCGAAGCCTGATCTTTTTCGGGTCTGTCTGGATGGAAAGAGAAAGCTGCTGCTTCTCTGCTGCAGAAAACCCTGAGTGTCCCCTCCCATCGTCCTCCTCCTCAGCACCAGAGATGACTGGAAGGTGAAGCCTATTTCCCAGTGTCTAGAGTTTCACAGCTGACAAAGAATCTAGGCTTTCCCGAGCGTATCAGGAGGCCGGTGCATGGGCCAAGTGGGGGGGTGGAGAAGAGGGAGGGTTCCAGCCCCGGGAGCAGCAGTGCTCTCCAGGCCTGGGAATCTGCACAGCTACTTCATGTGCAGGGAGCAGAGAGAAAGTCAGTTACGGTCCACGAGACCGGATACCGCAGCACTGAGGTATTGTGGAAGCAGGTCCATGTTGAAGCCACATGAGCTCCACATTGTTCTGCTCGTTGTTTATGAGATCTGGCAGCGGCGAGGAAGACATTTTTACGGCGTAAAGACGTTTAACATGGAGTTTACATTCACGCTGATCAGAGCCTCTCCGGGGCCACTTGGCCAAATCAGACGGTCTTTGATTAACGTGGTGAAATATTTAGTGGTTTTGAGATGAGAAGTCGGTTCGGCTGTGATTGGCTGATGCAGCGAGTGAAGAGATTTGTATTTTTAACATGGTAACAACAACAACACTCTGTTCAAATGTTACCATTTCCCCCTTTGTTTTGTTGGTGATTCCGTCAACCGAGAGCCTGTAAACACAACCAGACACGTTCATCATTATTGGCCTGTCAGCACGGGGGTCTGTTCCCCTCGGAATCCATGAAATTGACTTTTTTTTTTCTTTTTTTTTTCTTGCAACAGCGGAAGGAAAACATAGAGATGCCATGTTTTGTTTTAACTGATGTAATGTGGAGGAACATGTGGTGTTGTTCCAACAGCTATGGTTCTCAGCTCCACCATTGTCTGCTCCTTACTTGGCAAGTGTTGCTGCGGATGCTTGTGTTTTTTGGCCTGGAAGTTATAAATAAACTGGTCCAGTCTTACCACTAGAAACCACCAGGGACTGTTTATATATAAATGCTTATGTTGGGATGTGTGTCTTTTGACGTCTTGCCAGTCCCTTTAGCAAAAAGTTTAAAGTTTAAAAAGAAAATAAGGGTAAAGAATCGGTTCGACTGATTGCATGTTGGTGTTTTTGGCCGTCCAACTGGGCCTGGGATTCAGACCAGCAATCCTAAAGTCGCAAGCCCGATCCATGAACCGTCAAGCCGAACGACCGACCGACCAAATGTCAAGATGTGGCAGAAGCAGGAACAGGAAAATTCACATCGAGTCGGCTCAGTTTTCCCTGCCGCCTACGCTCTTGACCCTTTGCCACCCCTTGTCTCTTCAGTGGAAACTGTCCTGCTGTTTGGAATTTTTATATGGAAACCATAGACTAACAAAAATACCATCACATTTTTATGGTGGTGGAGACGTTTGAAAGTAAAACAAAAAAAGGAGAGAGCAGTCAAAGACAACCGTGTCATAAAAATTCTATTAGCATCATCATCACAGGTACATTTTTTTATTTTTTTTTGTTTTTCCACCTACATCTGCTTTGGTCATCAACCCGACAGCCACCAGTTAGTTATTGATACTCTCCGGGGGCGGGGGGCAGGGGGGGACATGTTGTGTCCATATGCGGAGCACAGGTAGCTTGATCTGGTGTTTCCTGCGGTGGCTGTACTTTATTTTCCCTCAGTGGTCTCAGGTTGACCTTTTCATCCGGTGTGTGACATCCATTAGGCCGCAGCAGGACATCGCAGCCAAGTCTGCTGTGTGTCACCGTCCCACAGTGTCTCAGGTCGTTGACTTAAACTTTACGGCCACGTAAAGTTGTGCTAATGCACCCGTTAAGGACCAGTCTCCACTATTTAATAACAGAGTGCGGAGCGGTGTTAAAAGCAGAAGGCGACTTGTTTTTGTACCTGAGCTCAGAAACCTTTTAGCTTTTCTAAAAAAAAAATTAAAAAAAAGTCAAAGCAGTAATGGCACGCGGGCGTTCAAAGATGGGTTCGGGTTAGAGATTCTGGTGTCGGTGTTGGTTTGAACAAATAAACTCAAGGCTTTTTGCGATTTGTTATTGTAGTAACTGTGTCTGAAATGTGAAGTAAGGCAACGGCAGCTCACACTGCCTGCCTGATCCGGAATAATGGAAGTAACAGCATGTAGGGATTTGAACCCGGGGTAACTAAAGAGACCCAGATGTGTGCTGGGATGCAGCCCGCGTGGCCCGACCCGCGGAGCAGATTCCTTTCGGGGAGCTCAGTGTAGCTCGGTGACTTATGTATAATTACATTTGATCATGTGCTGGATCGTCTTACCGACCTCTTTTACTGGGCACTGATTTATTGAACCGGGCTCAGGGTTGTCAGTTTGATTGCTGGCTTTTGACATGAATACGGATGATGAAGTATTCTGTAGTTTATTATTGTAGTGGGCCGTTTCAAACGATTTAATCACTCTTAAACTCCAGGTCCCGTTGGTTTCTATGAGGTCTTTGTCTCTAAGACACAGTCTCTGTAACAGGAATGAATTGTGCTGCTATTATTAAGCTCTGCTGGCAGACGTGCAGTCCTTCATATTTGGGTCCTTGGCCAAAGTTATATATTCTTCAGTCGGGGGCGCGGGGACCTTACAAATCTAGCTGCAGGTTGTGACCACACCTTTTAAATATTTGGAGAATTACAGTCTGTCTGTCTGTGCGTTGGCCACATTCACTACAGCATCTGTAATGTCTGCAGGGTGTGGTGTCTGTTTACAGGCAAAGTGGGGAAAAATGTTAAATGTTAATACTTTTTTGAAAGACAGACTCCCTCCCACTCTCCCCTCTCTCAATAAATACATACATATATGCACGTAGGGTGGTGCTTCAAGATACGAGCTCCCCGAAATACAGAGTTTTCCAAGTTACGATTAAACAATTTTTTTTCAAGATTTTCTTCGTGATACGAGGAAACATCGAGTTTTGGTTAAACAATTTTTTTTCAAGATTTTCTTTGTGATACGAGGAAACATCGAGTTTTGTTTTTTTTTCGCTCACTGTCCCTCGCTGGGTTATTTTATCAGTTTTTATAACAATAATTTAAATTTTTTTCTTAATTATTATTATTTCGTATGATCAATATATTTGTTTATATCTATGTTTTTGATGTTTAGATTAGGGTTTTTTTATTTAATTAATTGATAGTATATTTCTGGGAGCTGGAAGAAATTAATTGGTTTTTGGTTATTGTAAATAAGGGAAATGCATTCGAGATGTGAGTGAATCGACATACAGTGTTGTTGCCTCTGTGTGTGTGTATATATATATATATATATATATATATATATATATATATATATATATAATCTTCTGCTGTTCGTCTGTTCTCTCAGGCTCTCGATTTGGCTTTTAAAATTATTTAAGGTTGTGCACAAGTGGTATAGTTTAAACCATAGGTTGCACAGAGTTTAATGTTGCACCAAAGGAAAACCTCTCTCTCTCCCTCTCTCTCTCTCTCCTTCTCGTGAGGGGGCCTGAGCCCAGTGGAATGTGGTGTATGGCTTTCCATGTCAGACGGCCATTTGTTTTGGAATAAGAGAAGATATGAATCTGAGCTGAAGGCACCCACATGCTCAGCTTGTGCTCAGGTTGTCGAGGCAGGGGTTGAGGGTTGAGGGTTGAGGAGGGGAGGCAGCGAGATTTAATCTTTCGTGAAAGGAAAGGTGGGGGGGGAGTGATGGTGGGAGGAATTATTACAAAGAAAACGGTACAGTTTTAAGCTGCTCAGAAGTGATTGTTTCTCCAAGAAATGCTGGTAAAGTTTGGGTTAAGTTTGGGTTAAAATAAATTAATTTTTGTTTCCCCCAGGGATCATAGATGATCAGGTGTGATACGGACCTGTCTCATATCTCACATAGTTGAAGTGCCGTGTTTAAACAGTCTGGAGTGAAGTTCTTTATCTCCAGGCACTTCACAGAGTGAGGTCAAGACCTTACAACACAAGAGGGAAATCCAACAGACCTCACAGTCAGCAAGCAGGAAGAAGCCGCAGACCATAAAAGAGCGGCAGCTCAGGTGCTTAAGTGCAACGTCAAGACCTGCAGACGTGTAGGAACCATAAACGTCAACCCAGAACTATCGCTCTCTCTCTCTCTCTCTTTATCTTAGTCACACCGGTTTCCACATTTCCTCTCTCTGCTGTCTGTCTGTCTGTCTGTCTGTGCGTCTGTGCCCACACACGCTCCGCAGTCAGAGCTGGACGATCTCCAGACCTCAAGGGCTCAGAGAGTGAGAGAGACAGAGAGAGAGAGAGTTTGATATGTGTTGACTTCCTGCAGGAACTCCCCCCTCTGCTCAGCCCGCAGCTCAAAGACTATCAATTAGTTTCTTATTATGATCCCTGGGAGGGCAATAAAAAGTTGGAGTGGATTCAAAGAGCACAAAGGGGCAAACACACACACACGCACACACACACGCAGTAGTAACTGTTTCAGCTTTTGAGAGTTACAGTTTTGACATCCGTTTAAATGTTCTTCTTTCAAACACAACTATTATTCCTGTTCTGTTCACAATTCTTTTTTTAGTGTAAAAAAAAAATCCTAGCATCATTCGTATCCGCCCCGAGTCTCCCCCGAAGCCGTGGCGTCCACCTCTGGCTGCTACATTGTTGCCGCGAGGTCGGTGAGTCGTTGTTGAAATCTGTAGAAAGTCTGTAGCCGAGCAGATTTTTTTAAATCTGCAAATCAATGTTAAGTGCGACTGATGTCTAGCTGTCCGATGTTTTATCTGGTTTCTGTGAAGCCCACAGTCCTCTGTTCTGTTCTGTTCTTCTGGTTCTGGACAGTCCTTTCTGTTCTGCAGTGATAAAAACCTTGTGTTGTTGTGGAGGTGATGAAGGAGGTGAGAGGGTGAGGAGGGGGGATTGAGGGGGGACGGGGGGAGAATGGAGTTTGTCCACATCAGAGTGACCCGTGCTGCCACTAGGGCGTTCTGGAACCATTGTTAATTAAGGGATTATCACACATGGAGAGGAGGATTGGAGGACGGAGAGAGCAGTGAAAAGATATTGATGTTTTATTTTGAAAATGTACTCATTTAACTTAAATTATCGGCGCAGTTTTACTGGTATCAGTCGATACCGTGGACCAGTAACATGATGGACTGGTACCAGCTGACTGGTCCCTGGTCAGAGAGAGAACATTTAATGAAACATGTTAGTGAAGACGGAGACTTTGATCAAATTACACCTGATCAGTACAGTGAACATTTTAAAAAAACAAAACGAGCAAATGATGACAAATTCACCACCAGTGTGGTCACTGCCCCCCCTCCTTCCTCCCCCCTCCACTCCACTCCCTGATGACAGTGTGTGACGGTGTAACAGTGGGAGTGTGTTAAATTAAACATCAGACAAATGTAGATGCAGATGTGTAGAGTGCACGCGGTGGTGAAGTGGAGATACTCTGTGAGTATGAATAATAGAAACGTTACACTGGTGAAGCACAATGTCTGTCACCACACAGAGGAAAAACACTGATGAACGATGTTTTCTCTTCCTCCGCTCTGCCTGCTGCCGCTTTTATTTCTTTCATTTTGCTGCTGCGAGGAGGACGTCAGGAAACAGGGAGAGCGGCAAACCATGGAGGGGTGGGGGGGTGAGGGGGTGAGACGCTGTCTGTCTCTGAGTGTCTGCCGTCTGTCCTCCCTGCACTTGTTTTCCACTTTGTCTTCTGTCTGAAGTCGCTGTCGTGATGCGTTGCTGTGTTGGTGTCACGCCTTTGAAAGTGTGTGTGTGTGTGAGACTTGGCACACATGTGGGTTCCTTCATGGATACGCAGATGTTCCTATGCATTCCTTTGAGCCCCCCCTACCCCGACCCCCCCCAGGGCCTCACTGGGAGGCGAGCTAATATTTGATCTGTTAGAAGCAGTGTGTCAACAGGAGCCTGGAGTCAGTTGGAAGAAAACTCCGTCTCTAACCCTCCACGTGTTTTCTCCTCATCCTCTCCTACAGGAGGAGGCCGCAGCGATCGCACCGACAGACTCGGGGTTAGCCAGAGTACACCGAGGCCTGCGGCCCTTTAAGCTGCGGATTTGAAACGTGTTGATTTGACAGGCTTTTTAGCAGCGCTACCTCCGGGGGGTGCTACAGAGGTGTCTGCAGCTCCGGCTCCTTCATCCTCTCCTCCCCTCTTTTTTTTTTTTTTCTCCAACTCCCTCCGCTGCCTTTTATCTCCCTCTTATCTCCCATCATCCTCCCTCTTCATCTGACGTTCATCTGCGTTTTGTTCGGTCCACATCCGCGGCTCGTCTCATCTCCCTCAGATCGGCCGGTCAAACAGCTGCAGCGGCAGGAAGAGAGAAAAACTCTCCCGCTGGTTTATTAGTTTATTAATGAGCAGAGATGTCACCAGTGTCATGGCCGCTCACGACTAATAATAGAAACACATCACCTGCATATTCTGCTCATTACTGCCGTTGTCACATGCCTTCCAGCTCGTATCCAGTCGCACAAACGCTGGTGGATTCTAATAAGACGACGACGACGACGACGCGTCAGCTGTTCAGAAATACATATGACGAGTTCTGGTTGTTCATCTTTTTTTAACCGTTTATTGAAGTGGCAGCTGAGATGTATCCTGCCTGTTAACACATGGGGGCAAAAACGCTAAATTTAACAGTCGGATTCAAAGGTTAGTCAGAAAACAGAGCATGAAAAATGTCTAGTTTTATTCTCTTGTTGGACCATGGAGTGTTAAAATGGAGCTGGTAAAAAATAATTATGCCGTGGGACTCGAACCCAGGACCTTCTGCCCGTGTAAGGCAAGAAGAATAATAAATCTGTAAGTCTGTTTTCAAGGACACATTTCAAGAAATACGCAAAAGTCAGAATGTAGATTTCCACGGTCGTGTCCATCAGGTTGACAGACGTTGACTTATTTTTCTGCCCTGCCCTCGGTGATGCCCGTCTGAGGCGTCTGTTCGAGGCTAAAAAAAAAAAAAAACCCCAGTGGAATTACTCCACCTGCCTCTTGTGTGAGCAGTGGTTGCATCAGTGAAGTGAACAAACACAGATTTGTTTTTCGGTGACTCAGACGTAGCTACAGCCTGAGCTTGAAGAGCTTGTGGCCTATCCCAGGTGGGCTGGTGTACAGTGGAGTCCCACTCGTGTTGTCTGACCATGTGATCAGTGTGTCTTTGATTCCCCCCCCCCTCCACCCTCCTCCAGAATACTTCTGCACCCTCCCCCGGTGTTCATAGTGCAGTACGGCTTCTCTGTCGTTGATTTTTTTCTTATGATTTAACACGGAGTCAGAGGCGTGAAAATCTTAAGTGTCTGCTGATGTTAGTTATTGGCATTTTTTTTTTTTTTTTTTGGTGCGTAACTGAAAACGTCTGTACCGTGCAGCGACTGTGTGCTGCTGTGAAAAGATCTCTTTGGGGGATTTTACGCCGACTTACTTAGAATCTCAAATTTGTTATTCTCTCGGGTGTTGAAACTGGAGTTAAAAAACAAAAAAAACACATTATACCTTCCCCGCTAAAAGCAAACATTACCTTCCTAATTATGCATTTCCAGGCCAATTAATTTGACACGCTTTCCTGAAGCTATGTACTGCTGCCGTTAAACAACAACAGGAGAAGCTTTTTCAGACAGATATGCTAATCCTGCAGTGAGGAAACCTGGTGGATGTTCAGCCTCGGCTCTGCTCTACCTGTCAGCAGAATAATGTCTGCTTCTGCTCCGACACCGCGATAAGAGCTGAAAGCAGGGACTACCTGTAAATGTCACCCGTTTGATAAAAAAGAGCAGAGTTTATCGCCACCGCCGCTGAGCCCGCGCACAAGGGCACGTGTGTGCCGGTGATAGAGCGGGTCGTCTTTATCGAGTTTAAAACCCCGCCTGCTCCCCCTGTGCCGGTCTGGTCCTGTCCCCGCTGGGCCAGATAAAGTCTGTGAGGTTTATCAAAGTGGACCAGACCTGAGTCCTGGTCTGATCCGGTCGGTCTGTGTTGGTCTCACAGCTCAGCTTTAATCTGAATTAAAATGTTGATACATGAAAAATTGCTTTATGTGCCTTTGGGCATGGCATAAACGAAGGGCTGTGCTGTGAACACTTGAAAGCATGTTTGGCCGTTTTTACTGTGTACAACTTCTGGGTTATAACCCCCCCCCCCCCCTCCCCCCCCGTTCACCTCCACCACCCTAGATTACTCTCCATTAATGTGGCAGGAGGCTGCATCGCTCAGCGCTTCTCTACTATCGCACCCCGCTCAGGTTCAATCGCCTGCTCAGTCATTGTCGTCCAGGTTGTTGCTGACAACGGTGGAAATATTTGATTATTTGAATAAAGCTGAGTTCTTGGATCGGGCGTTTAGTTAAGAGTTTACTAAATATTGTGTTGAAGTTTTTGATAAGTTTTATTCACGGTTGATCCAAAAAATTGCTGTGACAACATTTCACCGAGGCACAAGAAGTTATTTTTTTAAGTATTTATTTTTTTTAGGCTGCTGAACATTCACGTTATTCAGGGACCACACGTGGGTCGGACCAGTACAATCGTAACGTAATCACCTGTAAAACAATAAGTCCATTTTTTTTACCCTTTGTTTCTACAATCGTAACGTAATCACCTGTAAAAATTACAATAAGTCAATTTTTTTACCCTTTGTTTTCATGCAAATAAATACAGGTTTATGATAAATATTTGATGAAATATAGTTTGACAAAACTAGTTTTTTTCACTTTCAATATTCAGTAAGTCGGCCAGATTGAACCCTCCCCAGCGAGCCGGTTTTGGCCCGCAGGCCGTATGTTTAACACCCCTCGTCTATAGCATTTGTACATTGTGGCCACTCATGCATATGTGTGTGTGTGTGTGTGTGGCCCGGACCCTTTGGTGTCACCATCTGATCTGTGTCCTGTCTCCTTTTGGTCCATTGTGCTCATGTGTCATCAATGCACACAGACCTGTGGACCAGCGGAGGAGTTCACCACACTGTGAGGCAGTGAGGAGGGGTGGGGGTGTGTTTGTAGGGCAACAAGGCAGGAGAGGTTAAGATAAAGTTGCTTTGAACAAATTCTCTGTTTGATCAGGCGGCTGAAAGGCTTTTATTCCAGGAGTCAGCGACGGAGCAGCGAGAAGGAAAAGGAAAAGACGGAGATGCACATTGTCCTGATTCATCTCGTTGGTGTCGCCCCCCCCTCCCTTGCCCCCCCCGCCCCACTATTTCTTATTCACTCTGTTGTTGTGTGTGTGTGTGTGTACACTCCCCGTGCCTTTGTTATGGAGAGCACCAGCGTCTTTCTCCCACCACCACACGATCACACACTCACAAAGACTTAAAAGGCATTTCTGAACACACTGGCCTTTGAATGCAGCGTGTAACTGGAAATGCTAACATGTAGCACGGCCGCGGCTGTAACGTGTTGGCGGAGAAATTCAAATTGGTATCTGTGCGTGTGTTTTTTTCTTTAGTACTCTCCTCTGTTGGAAACGGTACTAGGTCTAGCGCGGCCTCTGTTGGAAACGGTACTAGACCTAGCGTGATACACATTGGTTATTTCAGAGTCGTTTAATTTGTCGAATTGATTCACAAAATCTTATATCTGTTGTTTTATCAAAAGAATTTAAAATGTATTAAGAAGCAAAGAAACTCCAACATCAGTACTTAGGGGATATTCAACAATCCTCCTAGTCCCAAAGGGGGGCGCAAAGGGGACCTTGAGCCTTTAAAAAAGGGGGGTTTTTTTTTTTTTTTTTTTTTTTTTTTTGTGTAACTAGTTGAGGTTTTAATGCCTCTGTGCCTGAGCACGCTGTCCTAGCTGTTGATAAATTGTGTAAAAACATGTACCAACCATAATTTATCCTTTGACTTTTTTCTCCGTTCCTGCCGTTTGTCACCAGGCACCGACTGACAAATACCCGTAATCACACACCTCTGTATTTTGTCTATTTTTTTATTTATTTTTATGCAGAACTATCAGTTTAGAATTCACCAAACACACATTTGACTAAATGTTGCCGAGGGAAAGTTTATAACCATTCCAGTCACACACGGGCAGAGCAGCACCAGAATATCTGCAAGTGTTTTACATTTTTTCCACTTTCATGTTTTTTTTTTTTCAATGGAGTTTGTTATAAATATCCACAGTAAGGGGGCGTTATTTCCCTGTGTTGTTGTCGTTGAGTAAAATTGCACATTTTGAGAAGTTTTTTTTTTTCTTCTTCTTCTTTTCACACAAACAGACTCAGATCCTTTCAGCCGTTCTCTCCATTAAGCTGGAACACAAACATTCCCACCAGTTTGACCAGTAGTCCCGGCAACAATGCAGTGGGAGGGATGCGGTGTTTTGATTGGACGGAGGCCCCTTTTTAATTGTAAAACAAGGATGTGTGTGATTAGCTACACGGATGGAGGGCTTGGACGTGATTGGCTCAGGGTGATTCACCAGTCTGTGCACGGATTTGGTCTGGTAGTAACAGTGACTGTTGGATCGGCCTTTGTTGGATCTTATCGCCTCACTTTCAACCCCTAGTGGTCGTCTGATTAAAATGAGAACAGGAGCAGATCAGACCTGAAGTGATGGAGTTTGGACTTGGATGTTTTTGAAAGATAATTTTCAAAAAAAAAAGGATCTGACGTGTCTGACCTCTGTGCTGACCTTTGACCTCACATTCTCTGTGGTGGTGATCTCATGACTATCATAGTATTTATATGTTGTGTAGATGAGGAGTTGACCTGTGATTTTTCTTACCTCAAGTCTTACCTCAGTGAAAAGTTTTCAGACACAGATTCTCACCGTGATTTTCTACTGTTTTTTGTTCCCTGCGCTGCAGATAGCGGAGGCCGCCAAGACGCCGTCTCAGGCTGATGACTTGTACCTGGATGACACAGGCTCAGGAGGTTATTACCCTGAAGATGATGATGACTTCAACTCAGGGTCTGGTTCAGGTGAGTCTCTCTCTCTCTCTCTCTCTCTCTCTCTGTCTCTCTCACACACACCTAATCTCACAAACTTGGCTTAAGATACACACTGTACATTTGCAAACTCAGCAGGCAATTACCCCGGGGTATGATGACATTCATTTCATGCTGCTGCCGCTGGGTTTTATGGAGCTTAAGTTTTGGGGTTTTTTTTGCCTCTGCACCAATGACAACCAGGGCTCCAGGCAGCAGACGTTCACTGCCTCTGTCTAACGCTGTTCAGGGCAGTAACCCAATTTTTTTGAAGGAATTAGGTTTAAATTTGGACTTAAAGAGAATTTTCCGTCCTCTCTGACAGCCCTGTTTTCAGGTAATCATATTTGGAAACTGGAGTTAGGATTTTATCTTAGACTAAAGTAAGAGCCGGGCAGGTTTTTTGGAGGTTAATATCAGATCCGGGGATGCGGAGTGTCGGACATGAAATTGGCACCGGGGAAAAAAAAAAATTCTCAGAAACAAGAAGAGTATTCATGTCTGAGACTTGATGTAGTAAGAAAATACTACCAAAATACTTCACTGCTTAATAGACAGACGATCACATCTTTAATCACATAATTGTTCCTTCAAATTCAGTAGTGTCAGTATTTTGACAATGTACTGACCCAGACAATAATATATTTATATATGTATATGTATGTATGTTTAATACATAATATATATAATAATATGTACATCTTATATATAATTCACACACACACCAATATATATTTATAGATATACAAATGTATGGGTATATATGTACTGTGTGTATATCTATGTATATGTATATATGTATATATATGTGTATATATATGTGCATATATATACATATATACATACAGTATATACATACATATATACATACATATATATATACATGTATGTATATATAATATGTGCATATATACATCGATTAGCAGGTGTTTTAGAGGGATTTGCAGAAATATTTATGTAAAAATGATAAATTCTTACATATATACATGTATGTATATATATAGTATGTGCATATATACATCGATTAGCATATAGGTGTTTTAGAAGGATTTGCAGAAATATTTTATATGTAAAAAATAATAAATTCCGTGATAAATTCCAACCTCGTTGTTACCCACACTGTTGTGGACAAGCGTGCCAACATTACCCAGAAGCCCCTCCGCCCTGCTTGTTATTGACCGCCTTCAAAATGATATTTTGTGGTCAAACGTGTCTCCGTTTCCCTGAGAAATCAGAGTAACTGTGAAGAGAGAAGGTCATGTTGGGGTAGGAGGAGGCAGGGCGCCGATCAATAGTTTATCTGATAGTGCATATTGTCTTCCACTCCGCTCTCACACTCTGGGAATCAAACAATGAAATGAAATACAAAAAACCCGGTGAAGGTTTCATGGATGCCACAGATATGAGACGTTGATACCACGGCAGCCTTTAGGTGAGACTCTGAATTCTGTCCCTCTGTTTTCCACCAGGAGGAGGTGAAGACACGGTGGAGGAACCGGTGACCGTCAGCATGGTTTATATCCAGCCCAATGCAGCACAACCCACACCGGACTCCACCAGAGATTTCACCCCCAGAGTGGACACGGCCACGGTCAGAGAAAAGGCACGGGAAAGCACGCCCAAGAAACCAATCAGAACAGAGGTAAGACGTCCCCCTGAGGCGGGAACTGGAACTTCTACAACTCACAGACACTTTCACTGTGTATCAGCTAGAACAGGCGTGGGCAAACTATGGTTCCAGGGGCCAAAAGAGGCACGTTCAGCTTCTTAATCTGGTCCATCAAACTTTTCCAAATTATATATTTTATTTATATTATCATTAGACTTCTGTATTTTTCCCTGCAATATCTACGTTTCCCCAATAGATGGTGTAAAAAAATGCTAAAAGCATTTTAGCTTTTATGTATGACTTTTACATGTCATTTATCTTAGTTCACATGAACGCTCTGTTGTGGCCTATGAGTCAAAGTTTGCCCACACCTGAGCTCTTCCAATTAGCTAGAGGATAAGTGTTTCTGGATCCCCTGATTGGTCGTTGTCATTGGACAGTTATGGTCTTTGTAGATTGGATTCTTAGCTTTTTTATGTATGGATTAACGGATCACTGATGTTGGATCTTTTTTAGGTTTAAGGAGTTAGTGCTTTGCTGTAGTAGGTACTATTGCAGTACAAGGCCCTTATACTTGATTATATAATTCAAGTACTTGCTGATACTGTGTCCCAGTTAGTCCAGCAGGGTACGCTCTGCTCACTTCCTGTTCAACTGGCGTTGTTAACTCTGCAGCCAGTTTAATTAATGTTATTGTATTGACGACAGCATCAGTTTGAATTAGGCCAATGACATCGCCTCTGTGTGTGTGTGTGTGTGACCACGTAGCATCACTGGCTCTGGTGAACAACCGCTACAACCTTTAGCTGGTTCCTGTTTTTTAGGCTAACGCTGCTGCTAATGTGACTTTATAGACGTGTGCGTGGGGAAGGACAGATGACACGTGACGCGCTAAAGCTATCTGTCATTTAATACGTCCACCCTGCCACATTAATATGTTCAAATAGCATCAGTGCAGAAGTTTAAATGTTGTTTTGAAATGTAAAAAAAAAGAAATTGTCGCAGTGGTCGTTAAATTTTCATCAGCTGTTGTTTAATTAACTCTGTTGGCGTCTTTGCTGTTGTTGGTTAAGGCCTGGACATAATGTTGCCATCTTTCCTGGTTTAGGAATGTTTACGATAAGTCATTAATAACTATTAATAACTAGAGTCAACAGAGCACAGCGCAGCAGCAGCTCGGTCCGTCTTCATCCGTCCCCGCCCGGTGTCGTCCAATCCCTTGTAATACCAGAAGCCGTAGGGACACGTTCAGGACAGAGATCAAGTGCTTACGTCAGCTCTCTCTCCCTCCGTGTTTTCATTCCACTGCAAAATTACGAGGGATTACAGCCCTCGCTCTGGGGCATAATCACATATTCTGGAACCATCCCAGATCTCACTCTGGGGGGGTGGGGGTGTGGGGTCACACTCCTACTGTACTCTACTGTAAACTGGATTTCTAACATCTGTGTAGGATTAGTCACAGCAGACTCAAACCCCCCCTTAAGCCATAACAGCCTGGCCCTGTTCCATTTCTTTTCCACTGTGGTGGTTATTACTTCCTCCACCAACTGTACTGTAGTGGTTCAAATGACTTGGAGTCTGTTTTTTCACTTAGTTTCTTGCTGTCTGTCGTTCAGGGACAAACTAATACTAGAACTAATAGTTTTATTTTTCTTACAGGATATGGTTTGTAGAAAGTAAGAACGTTGTCTTTCAGACTTGACAGTTTGTAAAACAAGCTCTAACCAATTAACATGTTCTTGTCTCCACTGTTGTTTCCCAATTAACCAGCAGAGACTTTTTGTCAGGTTTAAAATCCCAGCACAGGGGATTTTAGAGGCATTTCTGAATCCTAGATGGTCAAAAGTCCTGTTTGACGATGGAAAGGACGAAAGAAAGAAAGACTTCTTCAATGTTTGTTGATTTAGTTTTTATTTATTAACCTTCATTCTGTTTTGTTTTTTCCCAGCAGGTACCAGTGCCAGTTACAGAGGACATGCAGAGGAACCAGGTGACCAGTACGACCAGCTCCCCTGGTTCACCTCAGGAGCCCGTCGAGGTCCGCACCGAAAACCTGTTCCAGAGGACAGAGGTGTTGGCAGGTATGTGACCCCATCCAGCTGTCTGTCTACTTTCCCACCTGTCTATCTCCCCCCCCCCCCCTTCCCCCCCCCCCCCCCCCCCCCCCCCCCCCCC
>NC_024324.1:3473623-3476270 GCF_000523025.1 Cynoglossus semilaevis
GGTTGTTGTGTTGTGAGCTTTCGTGTGTGAGTCCTGTCACATCCCCTCCGCCTCTCCATCACTCCGATGTCACATTCTGCGCGTCGTTCACGCCACATTTTCCCCGAGACAGGGCTCTGTGACCAGTTAAGTCTCAGACTCGGAATTAAAATTTAAAGCCTCATTAATTTTTAAATCGCCATTTACATGCCAGATTATGTTAACATGGTTTGTATCATTTGCAAATTTAGTAAATCTAGGTCTGTATACTTGATGTGTTATTTTAGTAATTAGAAAGGCACGTTCGGGAAAGCTGCCGGGAATGTGCTTAATAAATAATTAAGCGGCGGTTACAATGATGAATTTAATGGCTGGATGTGAAACGTCCAGGACACAAATTGAACGTCTGGGAATTGAGATTCCGCCATTGTCTGGTCCTGTCAATAACGCACGACAAGGTCAAAGCTCTGGAGGTCATTTGTCTCCTCGCACCTGATGAGAAATATTGACCAAGAAAGCGTGAAGAAGCAGGAAAGTGCCGCCGCACAACTTTTTCACTTTGACGTATAAGTGAGCCAGTACAGTGAGTGTGGATTAAAAGACTTGATGCGGTGAGCGAGCTATCAGTCAGAATGAAAGACTGAGCCCAGACGAGGGGTTACGCCAGGGCTATTTGCTCACAGCCCTTTTTTTTTTCCGGGTATATGGTCAATAGCAACAGACTGGAAACCCACGGGCTGAGTCCTGGCAGACGAAAGCGATGGCTTTACCCTGCCTCGCTCACCGACCGGTCTAATTTGTCCCCTGGGAGTGGAGAGACCTTCTAACATAACTCAGCCCTTTGACCTTTCAACCCCAACGAGGCCTTTTGGCGCTGTGATGGATGGCTTTTTGTGCGTGGTTCAAGTCTCATGATTTATAGACCAGCAAATATTAACTTTTTTTTTTTTCTTCTTCCCACCCCTCTCTGTTCACTACATTTGGATTGAACCCTCTCTCTCCCGTCTCATCTCTCCCTCCCTACCTACCTCCCCCTCTATCTACCTACCTATCTCCCTCTCCCTACCTCTCTGTCTGTCCCCCCCCCAGGGAGGCCCGTCCTCATGTGGAACTCTCCGGTGGATCAGAAATCAGACCTGAAACAGAAAAGAAAAAAAAAGATGAATGAAGTGAAAATAAAGGATTTTAACCGTCGTTCACATTTGTCAGTTGTTGTTTTTCACTCTGGACTACAGCAACAGTTCTGATTGGTTGTTTACTCTAGGTGTGAAACTAAATAAAATGAGGTCAAACCACAAAGTCTAAACCTGTAGTTTGACCTCACAGTCAGACAGAGGTCAACCTGTACCTGAGCCTGAGCCTGGTGTTTGGTCTTAGTTGATCTGTAATCAGAGGAAAACAACGACTCACTTTAAACTAAACCAAACTAAACTAAACTAAACTAAACTAAACTCTCCACTTACTCTGTATACATCTGGGGTGTCAAACATACGGCCCGTGGGCCAAAATCGGCCCGCTAGGTGGCTCAATTCGGCCAGCTTAATGATGAATTTTCAAAGTACAGAAAAACAAGTATATTAGACACTTCATGTCTAATATACTTAAACTTGTTTGCATTAAAGCAAAGGGGAAAAACGTTATTTATAGGCCTTTGTTATAATTGTACTGGTCCGGCCCACTTGACGTCTAATCAGGCTCTATGTGGGCCCCTGAACCAGAATGAGTTTGACACCCCTGGTACACATGGTCCCTTCACCATGAAACCCTCATGACGTCTAAGCCGTCCCCTGGGGGTTGATCTTAGCTCTGTCTTAGAGACAGTAAATCTGTAACACACACACACCCTGTGGTACACACTGGTATGTGGTCAAGTTACAGTCAAGTTGTACTGTACTCTACAAAGTGTAGGCTCCAGGATTATTTGGCCCAGGCTGTGACACATGTTTCCTTTTCCCCCGAGCTCTCAGTCCACCGTCGCTGATTGGAACAGCGACGGTGTCGGAGCGACGGAGCTCCGTGCACCAATCAGAGTCTGGAGCGTTAATATTCTCTGAACGGGAGAGACTGACGTTCAGACTCAGCTGCCAGTTACAGCAGAGAGACTGACGTTCTCTAACTCCATCGGGGTTCACGCCGCTCACACACCGCGGTCTCACTACGTTTATTTCACCAAATTGAAGCCACAATTTGTGGTAATGAGCTGTTACGTTTCATTAGTGGTGAGATTTATCCAAATTATATCTGCAGAAGAATGTGTCACAACCTGTTCAACCAATCCTCGGTGTTTAAGGAGGGAGAGCAGAAAACATACAGAAACGAGGAATAATGGACGTTAACATTAAGGCTATAAGGGTTCGATTCCCGGTGTTGTGGAGTGTTTACCTCTCTGTGTCGTTGAAGGAATCAGACGAGACGTTTCAGATGTGCTCACTGGTCCCAGCTGAGGTGTCGCTGGTTAGTTAGTCACTGGTACTGAGCCAAGACCTGGAAAACAAAAAACAAGAAGGAGTTTAGGTTAAGGTCTTCAACATGAGGTCCATGGCCCCTTAAGTGTCCAGAACATTACACGTTTACATTGACAATTATAAATTTAGTAGACGCTTAAAACAAAAACAAACAACTAACGAGTAGGATTAACAGTCCATCCATCCATCCATCCATCCATCCA
>NC_024324.1:3476494-3484512 GCF_000523025.1 Cynoglossus semilaevis
CCAGAAAAAACGGGCGGGACACTAACAACCAACTCCAACACACTGGACATGATGCACAACAACAACAACAACAACAACAACAACAACAACAACACAGTCCCAAGACACAGAGCGAATCTTTTCATACACAACAACAACAAAAAAAAAAACCCAACGACGACAAACACGTCTTTGGGAACGTTAGCATAAAGGAAAGCTTTTGACTAGAATATTGTAATTAAGATAATTTTTTCTTTCTCCTTTAAAACAAAAAAAACATTTCTCATTTTATGGCGACTCTCTGTGTATGTAAGCATTAAGTGTATTATTTGAAAAGGCTGGGAAAAGGAAAAAAAAGAAAAGAAAACAACGACAGGAGAGAAACAAACCACGTGTCGTCTGTCGACGAAGCTGTTTTTAGTCACTGACTTCTTTAACTGTAGCAGTCGGTTATTTGTAAAGACAAAAAAAAAAGTGGAAATAATTGAAGATAATTAATCTTTATCAATCTACACTTTCATTTTATTTTTCCTTTTTATTTCGTCCTAGCATGTCTAATGTTGATCTTTAAAGGTGTATTGCATTAATTTATCTTTTCTCTGATGTTTAAAGACACAAATTGCCTTTGTAGTTTTTGGTGACGCTTTTTGTTCTTCCTATTAACGCTGGGTACAAACGTTCCCTTCAGGTTATAAGGTTCCGTTGTTCCTTCCTCACGTTTGTTTTTTTTTTGTCGTCTAACCTAAGCTTTTTAATTTTATCTCACATATTTCTCTTTTTCTTTTTCATCTCCTTTTTCTAGTGTTTAATTTTACATCAGGAAACATCTTTAGAAGATGAAGAAAAACGCAGGCCAGGACTGAGGAGGAAGAAGAAAAAAAAGAAAAAGAAAAATCACAAACTTGCGCTTTAGTTTAATTTCTTGCTGCACTCTTGTTTATTTCTATTTAAATGTACGTTTCCCTTTTTTTTCTCACGTTGCACATGAACTGCTTTCACTTTCCCCTGCTTCTGTGCAGCTTGGCCTGTGTGTCGTGTTTCCGGCCGAAGATTCTACGTCACCGCTCGTGGCCACAGCGCGTCCTCGGAGTCGTTCTAAAAAAACAAATCTTCTCCTAGAATCTGACGCGTTTCTTTTCATCTGAACTCATCTTAACGCAGCACTCGATGAAAACCAGGTGGGCTCCATGGACCACCGTGCCAACGACTGGGCCTTGTCCAAATCCATAACAACCTTCTAACCATAGACAACAACCCATTGACAAGATTTACCCAACTTGGCCACCAGGGTCCCTTCAAACATCACACCACATCTACTGTACATGGCTTAAAAACTGGAACAAAATACTGTAACTTTGGAGACTGCAATGACAGCACTGGTTAGAGGTGAGGCGCTGTGACAAGGCCTGTCCTCGTCCCCTCTTACCTGAGGGACACAACTGACCCACAAACACCACTGCTGCTCTTACATTAGCTACACTACAGCTACACCGCCCCCTCCATCACTAACTCTACAGGCAGCTGTTTCCTGAGGACTGGACTGACATCACAGTCAGACAGACTTGTGGTCCCTCACAAAGAGACCAAGTCTCTTTTCCCCACGGGCCAAGAAACAAGTCCATGTCCCTTGAAACTCACACACAAACAGGCCGTGGCTGAAGGTGAAGCACACGTGGTTTCTGTTCAGGTAGAAACACCAGAACTCCAGCCTGTCTCCAGACGACTGCTTCTCTTAGGGAGACGTCGGAGTCGTCAGAGCTGAGGAGAATACTCCCGGTCTAGAAACTCCAGATCTAGAAACTCCCGATCCAGCCGTCGGGTGATTTGTAACGGCCGTATTTTTTACATCGTCGAATCAATCGGTACTAAGGTCACGCCCCCGCAGTTAGTCGACGTTAGCTGGCGTTTTCTGCCCTGCCGCGTTCGTGTGACGTTGTTTTCTTTGGGCTGTACGTTAATGTGAAGTAGACACAGTGGAAGTGCTGTCCCAACATCACCATCAACGCAGCTGTCCCTCCCCTTACCCCTCCACTTCCTCTGTCTCCCTATGTCTTTGTCCACGCCGTCCCCCGTCCCTCCTCATAGGACCTAAGGTACTGAACTTTTTCTGTAAAAATCCAAAGACTCACAGTATTTCTACTCCCTCTTTTCATGACTTCCTTCATGGCCACATCATTCTCTCCCCTCTTTGTCTCTCTCTGTCTTTTTGTCTCTCTGTCCCTCTTAGAGGTTCTGGTCTCTGAGTCCAGTTGCTTAATCGTACATGAAAAGACATATAAATATATATAAATGTATATTCACAAATGTTTTAAACCTTCAAAGTGCCTACCATTTGGAAATGTACTTGCTCAAGGTGAGCACGTGGCGGTGTCTACACACACACACACACAAACACACACACAGAAGAAGAAGAAAAAGAAGGGGTGGAACCGACTGGACTGGCGTTCTGTGAGCATGGATGACTGTAATGGTAACGATTTTTTTTAGTCTTACAAAAGCTGACAGTATTGTACCTATAAGTTGAAACAACACTACTGAATAAACATTGTGGCCTAATAATCAACCGGGTCCATGTGTTGTTTCATTTGTTTCCATTTTCAAAGTCTTTAAGGACTTTAAGTTCAATATTCATTTTTTTTTTTTTTACGACCAATCAAGTAGAAGTAGTTTTCATTTGTGTGCTGCTCATAACGAAAACCGCCACTGAGAATCGTTAAATAAGTTGTGCTCATAACGAAAACCGCCACTGAGAACCGTTAAATAAGTTGATAATAATATTCAAATTAAGATGAATAAAATTAAACTTTTTCGCATAGTTAAAGCCGACTGAACAGAAAGCGAACAGAGCTTTACGCCATTTGTTACGCCAATAATTTGAAACGAAAAAGTGACTAATTTGAGCTGTAAACGCCTCATCATCCACCGCGACGTTAACCCGACATTAGCGACATTTGGTTTGTTCCTACCTTGATTCTTCAACAGTCGTCAGAAGTGTCTCCAGATGTCAGGCGTGTGACGTGTCAGACTTGACAGGTCGGCACTTCAGGTATGTGACATCACACCGTGTTCATCTAAAAAAACATAAAAAACAAAATGTTAAATGACCAACTTTCACAACGTGCTGCAGCAGCTGCTGTTACTGGTACCAGGTCGATGCCGCGTGCTGCAGCAGCTGCTGTTACTGGTATCAGGTCGATGCCGATACCAGTAACAGCATCAATACCAATACATTCTCAAAGCATGTCTGACTGACTGTCTCTGTCCATTGTCTTCCAGATATTTCTCCAGCTTTTCCTGCATGATGTTCTAAGAGTTTGTGAGTTTGTCTTTCCAGTCCTCTTTGACACCTCATCGTCTTTCTGTCCTGTTACATCGTTCACACTGAAGGCTATCAAACCTCATTAATCATTTTCAAGGTAAGTTCTTTCAAAACTATAATGTCTTAACTAACTTAATTATTTTAATTCTTATGTCAATCAATTTCATCATGCTTCAGTTGTGCTGTGGAGTAGTCTTTAATTAACCAAATGGTTCAAATCCCCCGCCGGGTCACCTTCAAATAAATTAACTCACTGCATCATTATTTCACGCTTCCCTCAAAAACTCTTTAAGATGGAAAACAACCAGATTTCATTTATTTCTTAGGGAAAAGCAGTAGTAAAATAGATCTGGCCTAACCAGAACTGCCATCAACTCACTGCTTTGTCCCAGCGCCACAACATTTAGACGTGATTTAGCTCCTGAGTATTTTTCTGCACTAAACCCTCTGATCCCAGGAAGCACTCAGCGCCGCTCACGACGGCAAATCACGAGGGAGGTTCTGAGATTGGTTTGCTGAAAAAAAAAGTGGCGAAATACTGATCTGGTACGGGTCGCCGCTGTCGCCCTCTTTGACCAATCAGACCTTAAACAGACTCAAAAAGCAATAGGAAAAGAAAAGTCGGAAAATAATCAGCCTGCGATGGAGATGAGGTTTTCGCCCAGGGGTAAATATCCTGACTTTATAGACAGCCGTGAAGAGAATTAACTTTTTAAGTGGCTTTTTGTCCCTGTGAAATACGTCCTGGGGGCAGACTGAATCAATCGACCGCTCCTTCTAACCACCAGGACTGATGTCTTGTTCAAAAACCATTTGGACCAATCAGAGAAAGCGGAGAGAGACGTCCACTTCTGTTATTTGTTGAATCTGTGGGGCAGGCACGTCAGCTGTAAATCACATCATACACCGCACTGTTTTCCTGGTATAAACAGACTCATTAGCAGCTGACGGTGATGTGAGCAGACTGCTAACGTCCAGGGCTATTTTCAAATAAGCGCGACCTGACAGCTCTCCACGGTAATCTGCTCTAAATTAGAAGGAATTCAATTTTTCCTGCCAAGATCCTCCGCTGGGATCAAACAGTCTCATAAAAGCATTTCCATGTCATCGACTCTGGGCTGTTTTGACATTTGACTCAAAAAACTAAACTGATAAATGTTTTTAAACACAAAGCTGCCAGTCTGGGACAGATGGCCATAAAAATAAAGATGAATTATAACTATTAAAAAAAAAAAAAAAAACAAACCCAAACTGAGTTTTACAACTGCCCTAAATTATAAAGCATGAAATGTTACAATGTTTATTAAAGAAAAATGCCATAAAAGTTACTTTAAAAACAACAAGCGAAAGATTTCTCAACTTGTTGCAAAAAGTTTTGGATAAAAGTTAACTGTACATTAGCACAGCAGTCTTGTAATAAGTCAAAATTTTAGCAGGAATAGCTAAATAAGCTAGTTAGCTGAATAGTTAAATAAATAGCCATAAGTAACTAAAAGTTAGACTATGGTTTGTTAAAACGTACGCCAAATCAGATAAGATTTTACTAATATAACTAGTCACTCCTGAAAACCGAGCTAATGTGATGCTAGCAACGTACAACATTAAGCTAGAAGCTACAAACTAGTTTAAATACAACTGTAACTTTATGGACTGTTCCAGGGCACGTTCGACCCTGAGGCCACACTTTGGACATCAGCTGGTGTTTATTAACCAACCGTGGGCATCGACCACTGACCTACTGAGGCTGTTTGCTGTGTCCTTGTCCTCTCTTCTGTTTGGTCCAGGATGTCCCTCTTGGTCCTGGTCCAGCCCCGCCTCGGTCTTCACCCATGAGCTCTTACGAGTCCTGACAGCGTGTTTACGTTGGACGCCGGTTCTGTAGAATTTCTGCGTGGTTTGGCGCTGAGCGGCGGTCGACAGCCGACGGCTTCATTTTATCAGGTCTGCAGCCACAGAGGGAGAAAAGAATGCGAAACACTGAGACAAAGGAGAAGAGTGGAAGATAAACACAGCAAATATATAAAATGCTCCCAAATCCTTTGGGTCATACATTTATCCAAGTGTGGTTTACATTTGCATTTTTCTCTGCACACAAGAGCACAAACAGCCCATAAATCCTGGCTGCACTCTGAGTCAAAGTGCAGATTAAAAGAACAAACACATGAGCGCACACAAACGGTTTGGAAATGTTTGTTACTACATCAGTCTGAATGGAGAGCTCCCCTCCTCCTCCTCCTCTTCCTCCTCATTGGCTGCCTGGCTCCACCACCCCCTCGATGCCTCCCATCCTGGTGGTGGGATGCCTTGTACAAACTGCCTCTGAGCAAATATTAGAGCACACTGACCTGACCTGGTTCCTCAGAAAGAGGAGTCTTTACTTAAAAAAAAAACAAAAAAAAAAAACATGTCTGCTTCCTCCTCTTAATCCTCAGAGATCTAACCCCCCCACTCCTCCCCTCTCTCCTCTCTCTCTCTCTCCTCCCTCAGGGTGACACCATCCTGACAGTACAGGCCTATTTGGATTCTGCACTGATGCGTGCTCATGCAGTCCCTCTTAAGTCTTCAAAAAAGGAAAACGTCGCAAGATGATACGCACGCAGCGCGAGCGCCGCAGACCACGCGGCGCCAGCCGCAGCCGCCCATATGTAAATGAGACACCGTGTCACATCACGACCCAGCCCGGATCCAACGTCAGAAAAAGAAAGTCGGTGGAATCGCTGTGAGTGACACTGAGGAACTTCAGATCTTGATTCTTCTTTATCATTTTCGTCCGTCTGTGGTGACGTCTGGTTCAAAGGGTGTGCAAAAAAATAAATAAATAAAAAAGACATTCATTTTTAGAATTAAAAAAGAAGTCAAACTCTGTTAAAAACGAATTCTAGAAAAAGCCAAAGCCAAGTCAAATCCTTCAAAACACTCACTGAAAAAACAGCCCCAAACCATTACAGAGCCTCTCCTATGCATTTTTAGCTTAGTACGTATCTATCCACGTTCATTCCTATTTTTTTTTTTAAACATATGTGACAACAACACCCCCCCCTTGAACCCATTTTTTAAACATATGTGACAACAACACCCCCTTCAACCCATTCAGACCAAATCTGTTACAGCTGCTTCAAACTGCGGCTGAATGATCTCACAGACCAAAATACAATTCCTGAATTAAACGCAATATCGTGGCAGGAATCGTAGCTGTTCTAGTGGTTTACTGAAGTATTACAGTTGTTACAGTTATTTGAGAACTGATCTGAGGAGTTTGTCGGCGAGTCGTAGGAAGCAGAAAGCACAGAGACTCCTTTTAATATCTTCACTTAAGTTAAAAAACCAAAGGTAACTGAACCTCATGCTGCCTCCTAATTACTCGGCTCCTCGACTAAACGTGCTCTGATAATGAAAACCAAACAACCGCCTCCGTTTACTCCTGATAGGATTTAGAAAATCATTTTCCTCCGTTTCGGTAGCTCCGCTCTCTGAACATTAGTCATTAATCTGCTCCTCATCTTCCACAGGTTTCATCTGAAACACGATATTATTACCACCCTCGCCGTCCTCAACGCCGGTCCAGGTCCTCAGAGGGAAGAGTGGAGGTCGGTTTGTTTCTGATTACGCTGCGGCGTTTATGTACTAATTACATCTGAAGCTGCAGGGAGGAAAACTTCTGTGGATTTGGTGCTGGAAGCTCATGGGAACGCTGGGTTTTCTTTTGCTGCGGCTGGAAGTAGTGGGATGGTTTGAATTATGGGATTTTTTTTTTCTCGTCTCCATCTGCCATCGTTCACCTCTCTCTGGTATATTTTAGGGGTGAAATATGTCCAGCGTAGTGAAAAGTGAAGCGGCTGCGTCAATCAGACCGGCAGGAAAGGCAGAGTTCAGGTGTTGAAAGTTGCATGAATAACTTGTGTCATAAATCCCAGAGACCAGATATTTCAATTTGCAGTCAAGTCACAGCGCGCTGCACTCATCTCCCTCTTTAGTCTTTAATATATTTTTATGGTATATGCCACGACAGAGGGAGGCCACGTCTTCCAGCTGCTGAACTCTCACAGACCTTGTGTTTCCCACAGACCTGGATCTGCACCAGCGCCTTTGTCTTCTCCCACTGACGGCAGCGCTGTGACGATGATGACAGCCTTGGATCCACCCATAAATCATCGCAGAGGAAGAGGACGCGTGTTTGAACCGTCTGATCTGATGCAGATAATATGAGGCCGACATACAGAGAGTGTGTGACAGCTGGACTCCTGGGGAGTCCCTCACCTTTAGCCGCTGCTCAAAGATGAAGGTAGAAAAGAGAGCACATGAATCCTGGATCGCCCTGGTGGTGATGACGATGATGACGTTCACACAAAGTCTTTTCACATTTCAAAAGTCTCCTGACAGGTTAACATGGAACTCCAAACTGTGGAACAAGGACAAAAGAGACCATTCTCTGTTATTGGTGTGACTCTAAGTTTCACTTTTCTTGAAATGCTTTACAATTCTTTAACTTTAAGCTTCATTGTCCATCTTTGAACTATCTATTACAGTAAAAAAAAAACAAAAAAACATTGTTCTGACTCCTGACATGCTCATATGTAAAAATTTGTTAGAAATTAAATAGCCATACAATACTATAGTAAGGCTATTGATTTCTAACACAAAATATTGTCATATGACCATGTTTTGGGGCATTTTAAGGCATTTTAGGATTTTCTTTTATTTATTTTTCACGATGGTAAGG
>NC_024324.1:3484612-3485055 GCF_000523025.1 Cynoglossus semilaevis
AAGCAGTAGAAGATGGAGCCACTGTTCATATCTACAATTGGTAAGTAAATGGCATGGGAGAGGTCAGGGTGTGGGACAGACCTCCCACCGTGTGTAAATTCATCTAATAACGCAGGTCGACTGATGTTCAGGAGAACTTTACTTTCCTAAAGTCAGGCTGGAAGCTGCAGCAGTAGCAGCATTTCTGACGTCCAATCAGGTCATCAGGAATTAAATTCTTAACCGTGAACTTTAGGATCAAAAATCCTCCATCAGAGGGTCTTTCATCCGGAAAGACCTTCTTCTAAGCCCGTCGTTCCTCAGTGTTACTCTGTTCCTTAATGAGCAGGATTAAAGCTACCTTTGATCAATATCATCAGAAACTAGGCCGTGTTGCCAAACCTCCGGTAATCTCCACCCAAACCTGTCAGATGGCATCACATCTGCAGCGGAAAAAAAAAAAA
>NC_024324.1:3485155-3487284 GCF_000523025.1 Cynoglossus semilaevis
GTAACAATTTTACTTTTACTCAGTGTATTTTAAGCTATAATGTTAATTAAAGCAACTTGTTGAGCTAACTCAAAACCCAACATCACAAAGTAATTAATATTGACCACAGCATGGTAAGCAATACTTTACACATGAATCATTTAACACTGACCAAATCATTTCTTTATAAACAAATGATTTAATGACAAACTAAAAATATATAGTTTTATTTTAAATCTGAATAAAATGTTTGCGTCCTAAACACAGTGGTGGGTGGAACCACACCTGCACGTTTTGCGTCAGAATACCATTTTGCTAATATAACAACAAATCAGCTGTTCTCTTGGAACAATGAAAATAAATTTGCGAGTCACAGAACCCACTGCCAGTGAAGCAAAGAAAATACGGAAATTTAAATGAACGTGTTGTTGCCTTGATTTTTTTTTTTAAAAAACTATAACGCAAGTGTTTGAATCTATGTGAAAACTGTTGACAATTTGTACAGACACTGCTGTCCACCTTATTACTAAAGTGTTAGCATTTCTGTTCAGGAAATTAAGCTAATGTGAGTTACAGCTCTAACTAAAGGTTATCACATACGACTAGCCCAAGAAGATTGCATTAAAATATTCGGGGAGCAGTGCTTGAGGACGATGCCATGCTCAGTGCATCTCAGTGGTAACCTGGCAGTTGGTGGATTCGAACCTGGGGCCTTCCGGACCGAAGTCCGCTTCCTTTACCACTAGGCCACCACTTCATGTGTGATCATACATGAAACCAGCAGATATTTGTAGCATAGCTTTTATCTGATCACCAGTGTCCTTGTCCGCCCCGCTATCACAAACAAACTACAACTCCGTATCTTGTCCTTGGAAAGGAATTACAATAGTCATAAAAACATGTGTGCAGTTACTACATGGGCCTCCCGATGCCCCGAATGGATGGTGTGGTACAGATTAACCAGACTGCACGTCTGTGAGAGTGTGTATGTGTGTGTGTGAGGACTGTGTGTGTGTGTGTAAATCCAGCTAAGCACACGTGCCCGTTAGTCTCTGGGGAACTAGGTGAAGAGCCACTCAGCTTCCTTTGAACCCAGGGCCATATGGCCCCCAGTATGGTTTGAGAATACACACATAATGCTATTACACCATAGGAGTGTGCATGTCAGGCATCTTAAAAAATGAGAACTTTACTCACCTCATTGTCATGGTGCTGGCAGAAGCTCATGCGATCCTGGAACAGTGACAGCAGGGCGAAGTTGTTCTGCAGGGACTGGGCGAGGGACACAGACACCCCTGGCTGACCTGGATTGCTGTTGGCATTGACCCGGCCGAGGTGGAGGCTCTCTCCCAGTTGCTCGATGAAGTGGTCCTTGGTCAGTCGCACCCGCTGGTGTGCCCGCACACAATTATCACAGAGATACTCCTGGCAGTCAAGGCAGTGGGAGGTGGCCGGGTTCTCCTCGTCACACGAGCTGCACTGGGGCTCGCCCAGGTGGTGGGAATGCAGGAGGCCTCCATGAGGATGATGGAAGCCAGAGGAACCTCCAACTAGGCCTCCCCGAAGATGATGGTGGCCATTCTTGTTCTGGATCTGCTCCTCTGAGCTCACCACGACGTCCAGAAGGTTGCTGAACAGGAAGTTGGAAGAAGGCAGGGAGTCCACGCCGGCTTCAGAGATAGACACCTTCTGGTCACAAGTGGGGCAGCGCAGCTTCAACGGGTCCCCAGGACTACGCTGGCCCTCCAGGCACTGCCTGCAGAACGCATGAAGGCAGGGCAGGACGTGCAGTCTCCTGGTGGTCTGGCTGGAGGAAGAGGAGGTATGAGAGGAGGAGGAAGAGGTAGACGAGCTGGAGGAGATGGGAGCAGAGGAACCGCACAGCTCCTTGCAGAGTGGGCACGTCTGCAGGTCTGAGTCTGGAAATGAAGCCATCTGCAGCAGCTTTACCAAAACACAGGCTCAGTTTACAAGATAAGCAGCAACGAGAGTGAGGTATTCATCTGTTTGGTATATCGAATCATGTGCTAATTGAGGTAGGTTAATGAGGTATATAACGTCAGTTCAAAAGTGAGAACGGTGCTCAGCGACATACAGAGTCTTCTCTGTAACAATATGACTGTCACTGAACCAAGAGGTAGCCGTCCTTC
>NC_024324.1:3487384-3489871 GCF_000523025.1 Cynoglossus semilaevis
GGCATAAACTTGTATTTAAAGGTATTTCTGGGACTATTTTTTTGCATGAATTTTTCATGTTATTTTTGGTCAAAAACTAAAACACAACACAAGGAAATTTTTTGTAAAATTATTTTTTTTAATTTTATTTTTCCATGCATGTTTCTCATAAAATTACAGCATTTTGTTAACATTTTTAGAAATGTTTCAGTATAAAATATTTTGTCAAAATGGGAACTTTTCATGTCAGCTTTGGTCAAAAACTAAAACATTTTCATGGAAAATTTTGTTAAAATTATTTTTAAAACTTTAAAACTTTTCCTGCATGTTTCTCATAAAATTAGGTCATTTATGATGGATTTTTAGAATCTAATTTCGCAAGTCTGGTCAGATGGTGAAAAATTATGATGAAATTTTTTTTTTTAATAATTATATCCTATGCAGGATTGTTGTGTTAATATATTTTATATATATATTTTGTAAAAATTTCTCTTCGTTATTTCATATATCATGTCGGTTTAGGTCATATCTTTTATAAAAACGTATCTTTGACTTAAATTTGAATCCAAGCACCTCTGTGACCCTGGAAACCTTAAATGAACTTACACTGCGCTCTAAAGCCAAAATGTCTCCACAATAATGTGCCAGTTCTCAGCGCCAGTCCTGCTTTGCCAAACTTATGCCTTGGCACAAAGATGTCTTTGTTGGATTGAATTCTACACCATACACACCAGCATCTGGCCTCCCAGGATGTGGTGCCAAAATGGCAACAACTCAGACAACATGTGGAACAAATAGGCACATGAACCAGGCTTCCGAGGTTCGAAGAGAAGAAAAAGATCTACAACTCTTGTCTGGACCTGAACAAACATTTCTTGCGCGTTGCTGCCAAAATTGTTAATTGAACCAACATTTTGAAGAGAAACATCTTCGATGTCTCCACAGTGAAGCTCAATGGGATGTTTTTTAATTCTCTAACAGTCAAAAGAAAGATGAAGGAAAAGGAGAAAACATTTTAGCCTTAACTTCTAAATCTTTTACTTCAATAAATATTTTTGCAGTTTTAACTAGTGGCAATTTTTTTATTTTATTTTATTTTTTTGACATTGCATTGTTAAAGGTTTCTGGAAATTGTTAACTAATATTAGCTAACTTTTTTTGGTATTATAATTTTCTGTGATATAATTGCTTAACAGTATTTAAATTGTTTATTTTTTTTATTTTACGCATTCTAGCCAATACAACAATTTTTGGTTTTGGTGGCTAACTTTTAGCTATATTGCTAAGTTTCATCGACTTTTTAGAACTCTCCATGGAAACCTTTTTTGGCGTTTTTTTTTTTTTTCGTATACTTGGCTTAAATCTAATTGTTTACTTTTTGTGAGAGATTTATATAATTTGAATCCAAAACACGCAGAAAATTTACTGAGTCTGAAGAGTTTGAAATATATATTTAAGGGTCAACATTTAGTTGTTTAAAACTAGGTGCAGCTCTTGGAAAGAGCTTTTAGTTTTTATTACATTAAAGTAGGAGAAACATACAAGAAACTGGGGAAAATAAGTTAATTTTGTTCCTGGTGAAGCCAGGCTGTGCACTTAAAACTGATGAAAACAAGACCCGATGAGGAGACTCCCCAGGAATCTCATCTTCATCAAATTCCAAATTCACTACACTGGCCTCCATCACGTTGTCCTAAATGTCTTCATGATTTGGTTTCTTTTTTGGCCCTGGATTCTCCCTCTTCCACGCCAGTGCTGCCTTTTCTTCCTCATCCTTCCACACAAAAAGTCTTTATGGGATCTAATTCCACACCGTTCAAAGCAGCATCTGTTGTTCCCAGGGTGCTGCGCCAAAAAAACCTATCCCCGGGAAAACACAGCAACAACTCTTGCAGAACAAATACTGTACTGAGCACAGTGCTCTGGAACTGCTGGGTTTAGGGGTGACTCAGAGTCTGTGTGATTACAGGCGCAGAATCAAGGAAGAAGGATGAATAAGAAAAGAAAAGCTCTGGTGAGGACACACAGCTCAGGGAATTTGGTTGAGTTCTTTATATAAAACAGAACTGTACCTCAGTGGTGGACAGCACCGTGTCTTCGTCCAGGCTGAGGACAGCGTCGGTCACTATGGTCTCGTACGGCAGGAAGCGGCTGCTCATCACCTGCAGGGGGAGACATAAGGCGTTAGAGCACAGGGTAAGACTTAGACTTAGGACAGTGAAGGCATCACTGTAACCATAACTGTTCTTTTTAGATGCACAGCTTTAAATCCTGCTCCGTGTTTTCCAACCACAGCCACATGTCCCTGAAACCCCTGACAGCAGGGCTGTGATCAGTTGTTGTCTCCTCCTCCGCTACAGGAGAGAACAGGATCTGTCTGTTTATTGTAGATTAAACTGTACAACACATGACAGGGTTTGAATATTTACTGGAAGAGGGAGTGGTAGTGGCCGGGGGCCGGGGGGGGGGGGGGGGGGGGGGGAAAATATGAAACCCTCTTCTCTCTAA
>NC_024324.1:3490154-3493034 GCF_000523025.1 Cynoglossus semilaevis
GGGGGGGGGGGGGGGGGGGGGGGGGGGGGGGGTGTGAGGGTGGAAATTATGAAAGTCTTGTCTCAATTAAGGCAGGAAGTCCTGGAGATGAAATGGAGCTCAGTTGGGGAAACGTTTGTTTCTGGTTAACACAGAAACAGAGAGTAGACGCCGACTCCCACACACAGAAACATGTCGCTGTAACAATGTGAAAAAAACACTGGAACCATGCAGTAAAACACACACTGAAAGGTCAGAGAGGTCAAACTGCTGCGAGAAAGACGGTCCGGTTTGTTGTCATCAGGCCCCTGTGTGAATCGTTTCGATCTGTTTACACCTGGACGGGTGTTTATTCCAGGATTCTGCAGAGTGACCTCACTTCCTGCAGGTCTCTGTTCCTGCTGCTGCTGCCGTTACAACAGAAAATACACTGCAGCTGCACATGTGAACCATATGTTTGGAACAATAATATAGAAATAACTATAAAATGACAAGAACCCAAAGACTTGATAATGACGACGGAAGTGAGGATTATTTATTTAGAAGTACAATTTTCTATTTTTTCTTCTCCCCTCCCTCCTCTTTTTTCTTTTATATCCTTATATCATTTAAACTGTGCCTCATCAGTGAAGGTTTGTTCCAAAAATACCAAGGATAAATAACAACAAATATTTTCTGCTTGATTTATTGGCTTAATAAAAAAAATAAAGTCTGTTGATTTCTTCTCTAGATAAATGTCAAAACATGGAATAGATTTCTCCTCTAGATAAATGTCAAAACATGGAATATATTTTGTAGGAAAATGCAGGGAAATAAATAATAAATAGTAGATTTGATTTACTGCTGCTGCCTGTGTTCGTTTGAATAGAGAAGTTAGAGAAATAAATAAATTTAATGAAAAACTTACGCCACCGTGAAATGTTTCCAAATATTGAGGGACATATTTTTAATATTTAGCAAACGATTATTAGGATCAAGGTTCATGTAAATATTTGACTACATTTATGTTACATAATAAATAATAAAAAGTTTACTGTAAATAATATGATTTCACTTGAGCTAACTCGCTATTTTTATTTACTTTGAACGAAAGGCTGTAGCAACCCGTCAGTAGAAGCGTCAATCATTTCAACGAGGCACACTGAACGCACCACACGTGTCCGACATTTGACTGTATAACAAAATGTTTGTTAATGTAATTTTGATCGAATATCACTGTCAAATCAAACATCATATCCTAGGATACAACAACATGATCTAGTCTATTAAACAGAAAAACTAAATCGTACACTGTATCAATTTTGACCGAGTTCTGGTAAAAAAACAAACTTTCAATCGTGACGCGATTCCACCGAAACGTTGCTTATCGGAATGGACACTAACCTAGCCGAAAATAATCGATGTCACGAAGGTACATCGTTCTTAAAATGTGAAGTAAAGTTTTAACTAAACAATAAACCTAAGATTTGTAAACACAGGTGAAAGCACAGATACTGTACTTACCACCACAGGCTTCACCACAGGCCTCACCACAGGTTTGACGTGGAAGTTTTCAAATAAAAAGCTCCGTCAACTCTGTCCGCCGCGGCAGCTACATTTTAGCATCGCCTGATAAAACGTTATGGCCTTTTTTGCATTTGAAAACAAAAAGCTGTTAAAAATACGGCCAACGATTCCTTCTTTTTCCGACTCCTCTGCTCCTCAGGAGCTCGCTGCTCCGCAAACGTCGACCTCAGTGTTTTGTCCGACACCGGCCACCGTCCAATGACAAACTACAGTACGTCGCTCAGTCTACGTTCTCTGGCTACGTTAACAGTGGGAAATCCGAGCACCCGATTTTCCTTCCATTTTCCCCGCATTTAATTTTTTTTTTTTTTTTAATCTTTTCAAATGTAGCGAAGTAAAATACTCGAGTTAAAATGTACTTAAGTGAAATTAAAATTGCCTATTCCCAAAACTACTAAAACAAATATAAATTATTCTAAAATCTAAATCCACTCACTACCGAGTAGTACACACAGTTACTATAAAACTCCATTAATGTAACAGTTCATCCATAGTTAGTGTTTCACATCCAAGTAGCAAAACTACTGTATACATTTAATATTTTGTAATGATGAGAAAAATGTGTAACTGACAGGAAAAAAAATGAAAATACTGAAAGTGAAGTCACCATGAACTTCAAACATGACTTGTATTTCAGCTATTTTAATGACTAGAGAATGAGAATCTCTGTGGGACTGAAGCTACAGTACAGTACAGTACAGTACCGTTTGAACTGGGTTACTGTTTATCACTTTTTTTCCCCCTCGCTCTGTTTATCCACTTTCTTTACTTCCACACTGCCGAGCGCCCACAGTGCAGTTACGGCTGATGTCAGCTGTCGGTCATCTCCTCCTCTGTCTGTGGAAAATAAAAAATAAAAAAAACCCACTCCAGAGGCAGCAGCTTCAAAACCCCAAACAGTTCACTATCCCTCATTTTCAGAGGGTGGAAGCGCCGATGGGTGAGAGACACTCGTGTTTACAAGGGAGGGGAGCAAAAGAGAGAGAGAGAGAGGGGGAAGAGGAGGAGGCAGAACACTGGGCCGCTCTTCATTACTGCTGTAATGTCCTGCAGGTTTGAAAAGAAAAAAGAAAATACAGAAAAACAAAAACAATCTCAGAGCTCCACTCGGCCGGGTCCACGTCTTCACTGGCAGAAAATAGAGAAAACAGAGAAGAAAAAAGACAGGAGTCAACTGAGGTGAACGTGACATTTGGACAGAGCAGGAAAAGTTAAAATAAAAAAAAGAAAAGAGAGAAAAAGTAAAGGGAGACAGTGGTGTTTAAACCCCTGGACGGTTTGTTACTATAGAAGGGCGACATTGTTGCCCCGGGCGTCCTGCTGCTCCCCAGGAAT
>NC_024324.1:3493077-3499167 GCF_000523025.1 Cynoglossus semilaevis
CAAAAGGACGGCAGCAGAGGGGGGACAGTCAGGAGGAAGAGGAGGAGGAGGAGGAGGAGGAGGAAGGACAGGACGGCGACCACCCGTGTTTCTAAACTCCTGAACTGCTGGGTTTAAAGAGAACAGTTTTTTTTTTTTTTTTACAACTGTGCCAGAGATAAAAAGGTGAAGTGAAGAACAAAGAGAAATAAAATGGAGTGAGAGACGTGGACTCTGTCTTCTGCAGCCAAGACAGGAGACGAGAAGAGTGGGTTTTAACCAGTAAGAATGTTTTTAATCAACATCCACTGGTGGAGCTTCCTTGTTTATTTGTGCACTATTTTCTACTTCCTGTGACGAAGGAATGTTTGTAACATTTCAATGTCAACGGCTGACGTACGACACTCCGCTAACTCTGAACATTCCACTGCATAATGGAATAAAACATGAGGAATTTATACAAGGAAAATATTAAAGAAGGTATGGAGAGAGAGAGAGGGAGGGAGAGAGAGAGGGAGGGGGGGGTGAAGAGCGTTCCCTCTCCCTCTGTGGGGTGAAGAACATGCCACAGTAAACACAGAGCACGCCACAACCACAACAAACCACACACACACACACACACACACACACACACACACACACACACAGACAGCACTCATGCAGACACGACGGAAAGGCACAGAAATATCTCACAAATGTTCACTGGGTGATTGTCAGCTCCAGATTAGAGATCAGATGACAATCAGGGAACCTGATGAATGACGGTTTGTGCCTTTTTTATCAGTGACGCTCACAGTTGAGCAAAATCAGGATGGAGAGATGGAAGGAGGAGGAGGAGGAGGAGGAGGAGACAACAGAGGGAGTCAGAGAGGTAACAAGAGGAGGACAGGAAGGAAGGAAGGAGGGAGGGAAGATAGATGGGAGAGGCAACGTAAACAGAGCACAGAGTGTGAAAACCCTGTCACAGTGAGTGCCGCCGGTTGGTGACTGAGTGGAAAACAAAGCAGACATTTATATTCGCATCATTGCTTCTCATAAAGCACTGAGTCATGTTTCATGACTTATTCAAACCCAGGCAGCAGACTGACTTTGGGAGGATTCAGAACTGATCTGACAAACACATCTGAACCAGCACTACAGTCACAACTCTGGAGGTTGATGTTGGATCACTGACATCTGGCATCATTAAAAATAAAACACCCAAAACAGTTCCAACCTGGATTAAAGACGTTATCGTTACCTGGACCAGACCCTGGATCTGAATCTTGAAGTCATGTTCGTGTTTCTCCGCCCCGTCTCCGACTGTCTCTGAATCGTACTTCACAGCATATCTCACTGCCGTCTTTAAATACCAGCCCTCCCTCCTCCATACCCACCTCCTTATCTCGGCTCATGCCGCTCAGTCACGCCTTTATTCCGGTGTATATTATTCCCATTAGTGAGCTTTAATTAAAACCACACAAACTGTCCTGTTAATGGAATCAGTGCAGGACAAATCGAAACTCATTAACTTAGCGCAGGAACTCTGAGAGCAGAGAAAATGGACCAGAGATACAGTATCTTTACAGTTTTACCACGAGCAGAAGAGCAGCCGCATAATTGGAAACGATAGCGATCGCAGCTTAAAGGCAAATGTAAGGAGCGGCGTGTGTGTGCAGGCGTGTGTGTGTCCTCTCACCTTGTTCTCCCCCTCGATGACGATGACGGGCACGGAGGTGGCGGGCCAGCGGTGCTTGGCGGGGAGAGGTTTGTCACAATTCCACAGTACGATGATCTGAGAAAAAAAAACACACAAAACAAATCTTAGAAACCAAGGTAACCAAAAAAGGGGCAGAAATGTTAAAAAAAAGTTATAAAAATCTAAAATATATATTTATAAAAGAAAGAAAAAAAATTATGTTTCCTAAAACAATTTTTAAAAAATGCCAAATGTGTAACAAAACATTCTGTTAGACTTGGATGGAATATTAGCAAAATTAAAAAAAAAAAAACACATTGTCAAAACAACTGCCAAAGAATGTCCTCTGTGGATTAGAGGCAACAAAATGGGGAGCTTTTACATTTGACCAAAAAATATTTTCAAGTTTTCAGCTCAAAGACAAATTTAGCATCTTCTTTTTCTTTCTTGATTCATGACTTCATCTCACACAGCGGCATTTTGTAGGTGATGCTCCTATTTAGAGTAAAACAAATGGTAAGGTAAAACAGCCAATGAATGGTTTCATCCTTCTCAAACTCCAGATTTTTTTTTATCCAAACACATTCTTTTCTGAATCCCAAAAACCTGGAGGATTCAGACCAACCTGCAGAAAAACCTTTATTCCACACACGACTCTTTAAAATCTCCATTAAAGGAGTGAACGTGTCAGTCGTTGCCTGAGCAGATACCTGTGTTGTAGCTCATTTAATTTGCTCTAACATCTCGCAGAAACAGCCTGAGGAACCGGCGACCTTTACGTGGCCCGCTGCCTCCAAATGTCACCTTATTACAGGTTGTTAAGAAGAACCAGACGTGCAGCCGAGGGGACCATCGAGGTGACACCGATCACACGCCGATCACACGGCGTTGACGTAGCACGGACGGAGTTGTCCACCGTGGATGTTTTACCGCCACCTTCAGGTCAGCGGACACGGAAGTGCGTGGTGGATTTAACCTTCCTTGTTTGCTGTGCATCGGCAGCAGCCCCTCATTAAGGTTTAATGAAGAACACACACTCGACGTGACTCCTGTCTGACCTTACACACCCACTCACACACAGCCTGCTGCTCTCCTGCAGCTTATATTCTATGTAGTTTCAGAGATACGGCCCAGATCGTCTCGTCGTAGCCTGTGGTCATAGAACTGCTACGAATTAGTCCAAGCTAAAGTATAAACATGGGCGAGATTTAGAACTTAGTCCAGAAATGGATCAATATTAGAATAAAAATAAATATCTAAGCCAAACAAAAAAAAAATAATGTAACATCTTTCATAATGTTATACACCCCGTAAGAAATTTATTATTTTTTTATCTAGTAATTCTACTATTAATAGTACAATGTCTGTGAAGTATTACTAATAGATGTAAAACTTTAGACAGTGGTAAAACTTTTAACCATTTTTTTTTACCCCGTAAGAAATTCTGCTCTTTTTGTATGAACTTTTTTAAAACTTCAATAACTTTTTCAATATTTTTTAAATGACATTTTTCATCATAAAAGAATAACTTTAACAGCAGATTTTGCCACAAAACTGTCTTAATTCTGTTCTATTTTTTAAAACTGTTTAATAATGCAAGTCAAAAAAATATTTTTTTGTGAATCTATAAAATCTTTGAAAAAATAAATACCTGTTTAATAAGGCAAGTCAAAAAAAAAAATATTTTGTGGATCTATAAAATCTTTGAAAAAATAAATAAATAAATTGGCCATTACAGTACAAAAATGACAACTACCTAATTTTTTGTATATTTTCTAAAAAAAAAAAAAATTAAAAAAAAAGTGCAATTAAGAAAAAAAATGACAAAAATCTTTGTCAAACAACCAACTTTCTTTTTAGAATCTGCACCACGGTTTCATATCACGACCACGTCCGACGACATGGAAATACAGAACTCCCACACACAACACCAGACCAGCTTACGCCACCCCTGCTGGTCAAGGAATAAACAACGACACTGTTCACACCCACACACGCCCACACAAACACAAAACAGCCACCGGGGAGGAAACTCCATTTCATTTCCTGCACTGGTGAAGAGCAAAGAGGGAAATCAATACGTGCCATTTCCAGCCGTCCTGAAGGGAATCTGGCTGCCATGGAGACAGATGTAGCACCGCCAGTCAGTGTGCTCCTAATTCGACCCACAACAGTCAACGCACACACACACTCACAAACACAAACATTTGTTTCAGAAGGTGCAGGAAGAGCCGTCGGGGTCTGTCAGCGTCGTTTCTGCCTCGGTTTAAAAGTTGGAGTATAATTTGGACTCCAAAATTCAGTCACGTTTGTTCCCATTAAAGGTAGATTTCATTCCACCTGAACAACTGATCTGTGTGAGGGAATAATAAAAATATCCCTTTAGATTCTGGCTGTCGAAGATATTCAAACTTCTCACTGGTTCTCAGTGAAATGTTTGTCGTTTCGGAAACGCAAATGCTAAAAATATGCTAAGTTCAAGTCAAGAAAAATTGAAAAATTCTATCCATAACCAACAGACTAGAAATGTTAACCTTACCTTATAGCTCAAAAAACAACAGCCAAAAATAAAAGACTAAAAACGTGCTAACTGTTAACCAAAACAATTCAAAAGAAATAAAAAATGGTCAGAACTTTTTCCAAATAATCCAAAACAAAACCAAACCAGAGAGAGGACAATTTTTGAATCCAAGAATCTCAATAAAAATAAAGCCCAGCACGTCTTATGGAATAACATTTTTAAAAACATAACATTATTAATAAATGTTGTTTATGAGTTATATAATGTTAAACTCAGGTGTGTGTGTGTGTGTTACCTGTGCGCAGTACTGAGACTTGGCCACAGCGGCCAGGAGCTTGAGGATGGGCTGAGACTGAGAGACCAGAGGAGAGACGGCGTGGATGACGGCTGTGAACTTTGAGTACGGTTTAATTCCTGAAACACAAAACACACACACACACACACACAAACACACGCATTTTTGATAATCAGTCAAAGCTTTTTACCAAACACCGGGAAATAGAGTAGTGAAGGAGGAGGAAACTGTCAGACATCCATTTAAAAAATCCATTTAACAGTCAGGGGTTTTGGTTTTTCATCCTTCATTTCTGTTTTTTTTTTTTTTTTTTAAAGAACATTAAAATGATGTTAAATAGACACAGATGCTTCAAATGTCAGGAATCTACTTTAGACCAAACTAGTTTTAAAATATTCAACAACATTTTGTAAATGTCAAATCTCTTTACAGCCAAAAATACTGCTGCTAATATCCTCCGACCGCACGTCGGTGTACGGAAGAACTGAAGCTGAAAATGAGCGGGAAATAAGATATTGAGGAAGACGGATGGGAGAGGACGTTCAACTCTTCGCTAATTTAAATCTAATCTTGGCCAAACTAACAAAGCATGAAGTCAAGGCGACGACATTGGAGCGGTCTCCTTTATGCCGACGAGCAACCCTTGAGGAGGAGGAGAGGGAGTCTTTAAAAGTTGGATAAAAGTCGTGATTTGTAATAATAAAAGTGAAGATATGAGGGGGAAAACAGATCTGGGATTTACGTGCTCATAAACACACTCTCTGACGCAGCCATGAAGAAAATATGGAGCAGATTTACAGGAGCTGGAGCTTCTTCTAAATTTTAGATGAGCTTCCTGTGACTGGAAATAAAGTGTCTCCTCGTTTTCCTGCGTCCGCTGCAGATACTTTATTACGTTCATTACACAGGTTTTAGAGCAAGTCTTTCCCTGGATGGAAATAGAGGAAGTCTGACTTTGATCTGCTGCTGAAGAGACTTTTCTTTTTTACATTTATTCCTCAGTTCACTGGAAACTAAATCACAGTAAATGAAAGAAGTAATCGCCGTTAATTCACTGAGGGGTGGACTGTAAATTCCTTTCACTTCAGTTTTTTTTTTTTTTTTTTTTGTTATATGAGACGTTTTGAATTAGGCCTGGAATAGAAAGAAAAGAAAAGGCAGGATTGGAATGAATAAAAATTAGGAGTCGACGCAGAAAATTCTACAAACTGAGATACAAATAACTACAGACGGCCAGCTGGCAGTGAGCCAAGGCACAGACACAATAATAGCTACAAATATAAACAAAACAAAGTCGTCAAAAATGAATAAAGGTTAGCACAGAGACAGCCCAGTGTTAGCCAAAAGACCATGGACCAGTTTAAAGGTCTGTCACGTGAATAAAGAACATCAATCAACATCAACTACGACAGACAGGTTCACAGACACTGTAGCCACTGAGTGGGAGATTCTACCTGGTAATGGATGGAGCGATGTGGTTAGCGTTAGCGAACAAGCGCTTTGTTTGCTACGGGAAATGATTTACGATCAGACTGTGATACGCAGAGTGGACGATGATGTGGAGAGTGAGGGACGACGGGGCTCCATGGTCACAGAAATGTGGCGGGGGAGGAGGGG
>NC_024324.1:3499706-3514456 GCF_000523025.1 Cynoglossus semilaevis
AGGAATTGGCTTCACGGCTGCAGCGGTGGCATCAGCAACACTGAGTCAAAATAACAGTGATGGACAGAGTCTCTGTGTCAGATGGACTAACACAAACATCAGTCCAAGAAACCTTCCTCCTCCTCCTTCACTGATGCTGCTGCTGCTGGAGGAGGAGGAGGAGGAGGAGGTGGGGGGGGGGGGGGGGGTGGAGGAAAAGTCTGGTGTGTGACTCTTGGCCAGAAAACTTTTGCGGTGAGTATCTGAGTACACGCTGTAACAACACGTAGTACGAGCTCAGCTGTGTTACTGACCCAGTGTGGCGTAGTAGAAAGGGAAGTCTCCCAGGTATCCAGAGTACTGCGGCAGAGCGAAGAGTCCCCCGGGGTGACTGTTCCACATCAGGCTGCTCCTGGAGCCGTGCTCCAGAACACGGTCCTGGATGATCTGCACTCATCAAAACAAAAGACAGAAAGAATGAAATAAAGAATAAAGAAATCATTATCCAGCTAGCATGAAAACAAACAAACAAACAAACATTTAAATTCTAATTTCTTGAAGAGGGGTCAAATTATAGCAATCATCTCATTAACTGCTATTTCACCCCTGCTGGTCAGCACGGGTAATGCATCCACAAAAACATATCTCTAGATTTATCACAGTTCTCCATGTTCTATATGCAGTCGATTGGTTAAACCAAAGTAAACATCGACACTGAACGTATTCCATAAATCTGATTCTTTCCCCCAGAGTTCGACTCGCAGGAGCCCAAACCCTGTTGTTGTGGTGTTTATCAGCAAAGACTCTGGCGCTGAAGTCCAAAGTTCTCAGCCGTGTCCAAACTCTGGTCACTCCGACTTTTTACTCCTTAAAAGAGAATTAAGTCGGACACTCCAACCCTGAGTGTGTCCACGGCTCTCCCAGCGGCTGCTGCTCACCGCTGACTTCTAAAGCAGCAGGAAGAATAGAGTGGCACCGTTGTTGTGCCCTTGAGCCAAACTAAATTGCCTCAGTAAAAAAGACACAGGTTTGTGGCTGCTCTTTACAGCAGCAGTCGACTCCGGGAGGTGACGGCAGCTGTTGGCTCGGTGACTCAAAGGACGTTTATATCTCTCTCTGTATAAAACAAAGTAAATAGAGTGAGCGCGGGGAGTGAGCGAGTGAGCGGCTAATAGCTGATCGAATTGTAAAAAGTTAATAATATAGCCGGAGGGGGTGTAATGTAATAGCACTGCCAAAGCCACATATAAATTCATCACTCAGAGACGTGGACTTGAGGGAAAAACAGCTCTGTGTGAGTTTGATTTGACTTCAGCGAGCTGTTTCCTCAGGCTCTCAGATAACCATCTGCCTCAGCCCAACAGATTAACTTTAAAATCCCTTCACTTCTCTATAAAAACACAGTCTGCCACCTCAGAAAACCCCGTCTTATGAAGGGGGTAATTTTGCTCGCACGGCTGCAGCTCCTCCCTCGTCGGCGGCCCTCAGCAGGGACATGATGAACGACTCAATCTCACCTCCGAACAGCCACAATCAACCAATTAGAGCATGATAGATAAATCCCGCTTCACCGCGAGCGCACCCGGAGCAGGGCTTTAATAGGTGGCTGTAATAGGTGCGGCAGCGCTGCTGCAGAGCCGGCGTTATTGACCTTGTGATTGGTCGAAATTTGTCACGATCCTGACGGGAAACACGGCATGATCAGCTGAGCTCACGTCTTCAGGTTGATGACGGCGGCCACACTGGTGTTAGTCTGTGAGGAGGAGGTTTGGTTGGAGGGTTGGTGATCTTAGAGATCGGGGAAAAAAAAAAGAGCCGTCCTCTGAGCGGCCACACTGGTGTTTGTCTGTGACGAGGAGGTTTGGTTGGAGGGTCGGTGATCTTAGAGATCAACGCCTCTGTGCTCTGATCTCACAGCAGCTGGGCGGCCACACTGGTGTTAGTCTGTGAGGAGGAGGTTTGGTTGGAGGGTTGGTGATCTTAGAGATCGGGGAAAAAAAAAAGAGCCGTCCTCTGTGCTCTGATCTCACAGCAGCTGAGTCTAAGAATCAGAAACAATGAGTGTGTTTCCAACCAACAGTGAAGAGGCAGAGTGGCTCGTATGGGTCGACAGTAGCTGTTTTAGCTCAGCGTAGCTCAGCGTCAGGACGTACGGGAACCTCAGCTTCTAGCTCTAAGAAGATTATTCTTCAAAACTGCGTTCAATCTCATTCAGTTTCCCGTGATATGACACAGACGATACATGTGAAGATAGAAACTCTAGACGCCAGTTAGCATTAGCCAAATTGCTACATTTTCCATGACTACAGTCTGGGTGCTCTTTTCACTTTAGAGGAAAAATTATTTTGATGAAAATTAGCGGAACATTTACATCAGTGTGAATAGAGGTGATTAGGTTAGCAACTGAGATTATTAAAAATTAGATTAGATTAGATCAGAATTTCACACATCAGAGCTACATGAAAAGTATCAAAATGCAGAAGTAGAGTTTTTTCAAGTTACTGGTATTTTCTTCTACCCAAACCTTCCGTTCATGGTGGCAGCTGTGGGCGTTTATTAGGTCAATCTGCACTGGTCAATAACCTGATCGAGCTATCACTACTGTATCAATCAGCAGAGCTGGTGTCAATAAAACCCCGGAGCCACAGATGTTGCTGAGTTTTACGACATAAAATGTGGAGAGGACTCAGCTCAGAGTCCAGTCTGTCTCTGATGGAGAGAGAGGAAATGAAAGGCTTGATAAACCAGGGTGAGAGAGAGAGACATAAAGATAGAGAGCGATAAGAGAGAGAGAGAGGGGAAGATTTGTAACCTTGGCGTGGAGCCGTGGGCTCGCCATGTTTTTCTCACATCTTCAGGCGACTTGTGTAAACTGAATAATAAGGTGTGGGAATTGGGTGGAGATCTTGTTTTTTTTAACTGACAAAAAGTCCCTGAAGTGATCGCACGGGACGAGGCGGAGGAAGACGGTCGGTGAAGTTTAAGAGACAACCTCAGGTAAATGTGTCCTCGGAGATGAAGCGCTGGGTCCAATTATACTTCACAGTACACGGTATCACAGTACACAGTACAGCTGAGCAGAGCCCGGTGTGAGGCATTAAAGTGAACGCTGTCTTTTTAAAAGCTGTCAAATGAAAAAAAAAAAGCCAACAATAATTTCACAACTACGACCGTCCAGAAATTAACGTCTGCCTCCTGTGGTGGCAGCTAACGTTAGGGCTAACAGGAAGTCAAGATGACCAGAGGATTGGTCCAGGGTGTACGGTCCTAAAATTCTACAGGAAGTAATCAGAAATGTTCTATAAGTTATTCTTGTTGACCAATGACTAATCTGAGGAAGTGTTGCCCATATATGGCACATTTGATGTACTGTTCTTTGCCGACACAGAGGCATATATATATATATATATATGTGTGTCTTGTCCTTTTTTCCTAAAGAGACAAGTACGATGTAAAGTCCGTCGACACGGACGTTTCTATAAACTGAATCAAACCCCCCGAGGACTGGACTGGGTTTTTCCGTCTGTGACTAAGACCTCACCTCGCCCTGGGGACTTAACTCTAAACTCTAAACTCTAAACTCGAAACTTTTCCGTGTTTACTCAACCGGACTCAAACGCTCGATCACGGCCTTTGAAAGGCAAATTAATCAGCCACTCCAAAGATGTTTCCCAGATTTAGTCACAATAAATATTTAACCAGTCTCACGCCCGTGACCTTTTTAGCTGAGAGGCCTAAGTGATTCTGCCGTTTCTGGTATTTGTACTAACAAGCATCACCAGATTAGTACAGATTATGACTAAATAGTCCCGGAGGCAAACACTAGGAGGAGGCCTCCCACTTAGGATTAGTGTAATGGTCTCTCTCTCTCTGCCTGTTTCACAGCTGCTCTGTGTGTTTCCTCTGTGAATTTCTTTTTTTTTACATCACACTAGCGTTGAACGTGTGCGTTTGGTCACACGTCGTCATCGTCGTCTTTTATTCATTTTTACGTGAATTTAATTTCACTTTCAACTGTCTCTTACAGACCATTTTGATGTCTGTGGGTGAAGCCGGGGCGTTAGTGTGTGTGTGTGTGTGTGTGTTGAATCCTCACCTCCAGCGTGGTCAGCACTATCTTCTCCACCGAGGAGAAGTACGCCTCCCACAGGAACTGCGTCTGCTGTCTGAGGGACAGGATCTTATCCTGGTGGATGGAGCGCACCGTGGTCGGAATCTGAAGGGAAAAAAACAAAAAAAAAAACACTCACATTAGTAATTAAAATTTTCCCATCTTAACGGGGAGAAAAACACTGGTCACAAGTACTACTTCAAATACTACTGTGAAGATGTAGTTCTGACGACCCTGAGGGAAAACTCCAACTCCAACTAAATCTTCTTCTTCCAGCTCACATGTTCATGCTGCTCCTACATGGGTTCACTTGAGCAAGGCAGGGAAAATGGTGGCTCAATCTCAGGCTCCATCGACATGTGTGTATATATATATATATATTTTACTGTCGTCATCAGCGACGACTCCGGCTCCGCAGGAGGAGCTGGTTATAAAAAGTGTCATAAAGCTCAATGTCAAACCATATTATCCCACACTTCATTCAAACGAGGTTTTAATGGGAATATAATTACGTTTACCACCGTGACGTTCAGGCAGTTTCTGCCCCGTCCATTTGCACGGTCTTATTATTCAACCGCTCGAGTAAAAAAACGCGGACGAGGATTTTTGACGCCTGACTGGGCTGCTCCACTCAGGTACGGTGAAGGCACCGCGGCGTCTGATCCACCGGCGGACAGAAGGGTCCAAGGTTTTTTTTTTTTGATTCCTGCCATGCGTTTGCCCTCGGGGGCAGATTTGTTTTCAGAGCGTGTGACTCTGCGGCAGCGTGTCCTCGCGGCCGTTTACCTGCAACAGAAGCCGCTCGTCACCGATGACCGCCGCCGTGTTCCAGTCGATGATCTCGGAGAACGGCAGCTCCCAGCCGTTACTCAGCATCACAGGCACACATGCAGCCTGAAACACACACACACACACACACACACACACACAGACAGGGAGAGGCTCAGAGCTGGAGCTTCAGGGGAGAAAACAAAAATCACTGCTGCTTTGATTCAGTTCAACATTAACAGCGACGGTGTTTGATGCTAATGCTAACGATTGTCCAATGTTGTCATTTACTGTTGCTAACGTTTTCATAGAACTGTTAGCTGTCATTTTGCTAAATGACCTTTGCCACCTTATAGGGCTAACTGTCACAGTGGTAATGGCTGGGGCAGTTAGCTGGGGCAGTTAAAGAAGTTTGGAATTTTTCCAAAACAAAGCTAAAGTGGGGGAGGGTTGTGGGGTGGGGGTCATGGGGGGGGGCTTGACCTTCTGTCCATGTGAAGTGTTCTGAAAACTCTGTGTTTATGGTAATGATAGCTTGTCACTCAAAGGTCATAAGGAGGTCATCTCAACCAGACGTGGCGTTCAGGTGCTGACGTGTCCCAGGTGTGGCCGCACACACACACAACAAAGAGAATGGACATATGGATGGATGGATGGATGGATGGATGGATGGATGGATGTATGAATGGACGTATGAATGGACGGATGGATGGATGACGGATGGACGTATGGATGGATGGATGGATGGACGTATGAATGGACGGATGGATGGATGGATGGACGGATGGATGGATGGACGGATGGACGTATGAATGGACGGATGGATGGACGGATGGACGTATGGATGGATGGATGGATGGACGTATGGACTTATGGATGGATGGATGGACAGATGGATGGATGGTGGGTCAGACAGACAGATGAAAGAGAAAGTAGAACATTTGTCCTCCTGAGTGAAGTGTGTGTGTGTGTGTGTGAGCTGACGGTGGATCAGTGACTGTGTGTGAATTGACTCAGTGGGCAGAAGGACAGCAGTGTGTGTGTGTGTGTGTGTGTGTGTGTAAGGTGAGGTAAAGGACAGAGCAGTAACAGACCTGGATACAGATGAATGGATGAACCAGTGTTTTTGTGACTTTTCTAAAATCCTTGGATGATTTTTCTCCTATTTCTGTGGTTGTAAAATTTTTATTTTTGTTCTTTCTTTATTTCTACGACTGATTTATTCTTTTTTATTTCACAGCTAATGTTTGTTGACAGGGTTTTATTGTGAATTGTGTGCAGCTCTAACAGACTCTGACTGGACAAAATGCTCCACATTTTAGTAGTTAGCCTCCAATTAACTTTAACTTCAGCTCTTTTTGGAACACTGGGAGGTTCTGTTCCAGGTAACAATCCCCGATCTGTGCGTCAGACACACTGACTCCACAGTGAAGAAGGTGGAGCAGCTCTGAAGTCTCTGACTGTTTTTCTGATCAAATCCAAACATTTAAAGGATGATTTTTTTTTCTTTGTGGCTGTAATTTTTTTTTTTCTTCTGACCTGTAACGCTTCCAGGAAGCGGAAGGAGCCCAGTCTCCTGCCACGAGGAACCAAACAGAAGGTGGAGTTATGAAGCATCTCCTTGTAGTCGTACCTGCAGAAACACACACACATCAGACGTTAACTTCCACAGTGTTTAAAACCAAAAGTGCACAAAAATATTACATTTTTTTTATATAACAATTATGATTGCGTTAGCCCATTAGCTATATTTTAGCTAACCTTTATTTTCCCTCCTCGTTTGTTCTTATTATATAATAACTTATTTAAACTAGCCTTTTGTTTTTCACCTTTGCTAACGTTAGCTGCTCCCATTTTTACAGCTAACCTTTAGCTTTCTGTGCTTATCTTCATCAGCTTATATTGACTTTAAGATATTTTTTTTTTCTAAATTCATCTGAATCGTAGTCCATAAACTGTGACTCTGATTATGTAACGACTTTAATTAAAAAAAAGTCAAACCCTCAGATCCACGTCTTTACTACAGTACGTATATTTTCGACGTGGGTGGAGTGTTTTGTTTTTTTCCCTCCCTCTCTGCCTCCTCCTTTTCACCTCCTCCTCTTCCTCCTCTTCTCTCCATCTCTGTGTCTCCACTGAGGTGTGTCTTATTGCTCTCCAAACAGAGTGATCAACGCTGCCAGAGGTAATGGGCTGAGAGCGACACCTGCCACCACCACACAGCCCTCAGCGTGTGTGTGTGTGTGTGTGTGTGTGTCACAGAGAAACACACTCTCTGTTTCACTTTGCCTGTATTTTCTGTTGTGACGGGTCATGAGCACAAACACAGTAAACGCGCCGCGTGTGTGTTTTCATCACGCCACAGACGTGACGTGAAAATTTAAATTCACTTCCACCGTCCACACGTGCAAAAACAACACACGTCTGGTGAAAAAAAACACAAATCCTCAGGACACAATTCTGCACATGACGAGCTGAAAGGTAAACAAAGACAAATAAAAAGTCCTAAAATCTATTCAACGGCCACCAGGGGGCCCTGCACCACACCTTGAGCACACAACAGCACATCAATAAAAGCCTCTTTTTTTTTACATTCTTTATCTTTTTCTCTGACATCGAGTAAAACGATTAAAAGCAGACGATCCATCAACGTCTTCATCGTTTCTGTTCTATACGTGTGGAGGGAAACGTCAGACAAACGTTGACCTTACGACCGGTCACGTCTCAGACACCGGCCTGAAAAGTAGTAGAAGTAAATAAACAACAGAAAAAAATAGAAAAGAAATAATCACGAGTTCTTCACACACAAAAAAAAAAACCAAACAAACTGAGATTTACGCCGACTTAAAAAAACCCAAACAAACTGAGATTTGTTTGATTTACGCCGACTTATTCTGCTCCATAAAAAAAGAATCAATACACAGTGAAGAGGTCATTTTCCTGATGGCGTTTTGTAGAACAATGTCATTGATTACTGTTGTTGACGTGGTTTTCATTTGGTAAAAACATGAAAATGTAGAAATAATAGAAATAATGAGTCATTCGCAGGTGAAGAGCGCGGTGAGGCAGGAAATCATTTCCTATTGAGCTCCGGTCCATGAACACACACTGACTGTTGATGGCGCTGTCGTCTGTGACCATTGGTGTGAATTGGAGAAGCTGGAATCCAAACAGTACATGAACACACACACACACACACACACACACACACTCTGCCTTATCTCGTCTTTAGCCAAACTCTAATGAAGTGCCGGGACGTGACAGGCTGTGATCGAACGAAAAAAAAAAAAAAAAAAAATCCTCTAATCGCTACATGCACAACATTCTACGCAGCATAGAACACACTCTCTCACACACACACACACACACACACACGGACAGACAGCGTGAACAGCGTGAACAGTGTGAGGGTCTGCAGCTGCACGCCCTCTCACTGACGTTCCGTCACCTGTCGATGAAGACGAAGGAGCGAAGAATCTCGGCCCCACATTTCCACACCAGCTGTCGGCCCGTGTGTGCATTTCGCTGTTTTCACATGTGTGTGTGTGTGTGTGTGTGTGAGGGTCTGAGGGTCTGAGTCACTGAACACCTGTGGAGGATCAGTACCAGGAACAACGTCAGGAAGAACGTCCAGTTCCACGCTGCTCTCCAACCAATGAACAACAACAACCCTCGTCTTTGACCCACTTCCTGTGTCCACAACAAAATGAGCGGGAACTTTGTTGGAGCTGCAACAGTTAATAACATAAATGTTCCAAGAGCAGAAGCAGAAAATAGTTCCTGGAACTAAATCTACTGCAAAACAGAAGGATCCTATTTTCCTTTTTTTTTTATAGTTCTTGGGTAAAAAAAGATGAAGTGAATCAACGAAAAAGATCCTGAATCAGGAATAATAATAATTTGAACTTGACTCCTCTGGGGAATCAAACCCTGGACTACCTGCTCTCTGCTTCTAAGGCAGGCGTGCTAACCGCTGCACCATGGAACCACCAATAACAATACTAATAATATGACAGCAAACAATCGTCGACATATATAGAAACATTACATTCACGAAGTCACAAAGTAAGAACACGCATCGATTTACTGTCAATATAAAGACAAACATAAACTACAAATACACACAGGAACACAGTTTTGGATGAGAGTCTCAACATAAGGAACCCCCCCCCCCTTTTGTTGTTGAAAAAAAAACAAAAAAAAACTAATGAAGGGGAGAAAATGACCTTTACAACAATGGCCGCCGCTTCCTCCACCTATTAGAAAGCATCGTGGTGCGTTCGAGTGTCCGCATGTCTGCGGGTTGTGCAGCAGCCTGATTGTTTCCCTGTGTTTCTATATTACAGTCAGACGAGTCGCGCTGTAACAAATGTGTGATTAGAGCAGAGAAAAAAAACCAAAAAACCTAATGAAGGGGAGAAAATGACCTTTACAACAATGGCCGCCGCTTCCTCCACCTATTAGAAAGCATCGTGGTGCGTTCGAGTGTCTGCATGTCTGCATGACAGCAGCTGATGAGATTCTCCTCCGTCACAGCCAATGACAACATCCCTCACTGCTGCCGTGACAACCTGTCATTAAGGGCTTTTATTTGCAGCGACTTAATTACATGGGATCATTGTTTCATCTGCACTGACGGGTGAGAGGGTGAGAGGGTGAGAGGGTGAGAGGGTGAGAGGGTGAGAGGGTGAGAGGGTGAGAGGGTGAGAGGGTGAGAGGGTGAGAGGGTGAGAGGGTGAGAGGGTGAGAGGGTGAGAGGGTGAGAGGGTGAGAGGGTGAGAGTCGAGGGGGAGGAGAAACTCTGTCTTTTTTTATATATATATATGTATATATAACATCGTTGGTCAGCTACACAACATGAATAAATATTTCTAAACATCATCATCCACTAGTGGGCACTTTACACTATTGTTTCCCCAAAGACTGGGTCGCGGCCCTCAGGTGGGTCGCAAGAGTTTTTTTGTTTTTTTTTGGGGTCGTCTCACATCATGTTTCCCAGGAGTTTATAGATAATGTTTATTGACTTGCGTCGCAAAGTTTTGTGAACGGATGTTAGCTGTTTGCAAGATAGAAAAACAGCCAGCGATGATAATAATATTTCATTATTATTTCATTATTAAAGGTATATTTTTCTCATTAAGACGACCAATAAGAAGCTAACGAAGTTTGGTTATAAAGATTCCGTTGCTGCAGAACCCTCACAGATGTGAATAATGCCTCTGTGCCTGCACTGTTGGGACACAATCACAGGATACAGTCCAGGTTTATCTTAAAGTATTTTTCTTACAAACTCCCAATATCTTAATGGAACCCAGATGTTGAGCCACAGATGAATCCGTTCATTTAATAAACGGCTGCTCCGACGACCAAAGGCAGAATGTGGCAGTAATTAAACAGCAGCTTCACAGAACTCGTTAATACAAGTCCACGAGTCTCAGCTGCAGCTCCTGAGACCAGGACAGATGTGCAGGCTCAGCGGGCTTGTGGGTAAAAAGAGGGCATCTCTGGCTCATAACTAACTGAGGCTGAGTGTGTGTGTGTGGGGGGGGAGGGGGGGTTGAGGGGGGGTCAGGAGGCTGCCTCACATATGGCAGTGTGATGGAGGACAATAATGAAAGTGCACATGGCGACAAAACAGGAGCAAGAAAGAAGGATCATTTGTGAGTGTGCGTGAAATGTCAGTGTGTGTCCGCGTCCACGTCCACGTCCACGTCCGCCCTCTTACACACTCGTTAACCCCCCGGCTAATTGGAAAAAGGACATCAACAAATGTGTGTGTGTCCAGATGTGCGCTCTGTCTGTTTTTTTCTGTCCTCCTCTGCTATAACGCCTGCTGTACACACTCTCATTCATTAGCCTAATTAGCACTCATTAGCCCGCTTATGCTAGTTCCAATTAGCATGGAACGACCCAGAGGTCTGCCTGGCCAAACAAACAAACATTCTTTCTGCGGTCCAGCCCTCGTTGCCCGCCCCCTCACCCCCCCGTGGTCTGCGGTCTTTCCTCTTCCCTGCACACAGACAGTGTGGTCGGCGTGGTGGATGACATCAAATGCCCTGCGGAGGAAATGATGTCACGGCGGCTGCTCTGATTGGTTGTGCCCGACATGTTTCAGGACGGTGGATTGATGTGGTACGAGGAAAGAGCAGCTGCAAAACCCACTGAGGCCAAGTCTGTTAACACTGACCTCAGATCTGCTGCGACCAATGACAGTGATCCGAGCCACTGTGTGGACAACATCTGGCTCACTAACCAATAACAGCGGCCGACACTATTCTGCGCGTCACTGATTCGCTGCTGGGAAAGAACAGACAGGAGGCAGAGTACGACAGCGACGCCTCCGTGGTCCTAGGACAAATCTGGATCACAACACCGACAGCTAGCCAGCTAGCATACACCAGATGTTTTTAACTGACAGAAATCAGGTTGCGTCATACGGTCACGGAAGTGGGTAACACTCTTGCCTTACAGCATGAAGTCCACTCTTCTGCTGGTTTGATTCCCAGACAGATTTTCACTCCTTGGATTTCCGTATTTCTTTGTTTCTTAATTAGCGGTTGTTTGAACTAGCTCTAAATCGACTTAAAGAAAGAGTGAAAGTTCAACAGTTTAAGAGAGGAATTTCCAACCAACTAACCAACCTTTTAGTCTAGTCTAAGATTCCAGTCCCAGATCTCAGACGTCTCTGGAGTCTGGAGTCATTAACCTCCCGTGCACCAATCCCCGTGTCCATCAGTGTTTTTTTTTCCCAACCTGTCAATCATTCACGGAGATAAGAGTTCCTCTCCAGGCACCTGAACTGTTTCACACTTTGTAAAAGGAACCGGCACCGATGCAGCTGGAGCGGCTCAGCGACTGGCACACCTGTGCTAACAGCTGGCCACTTGTAATGCAGTGTCGTCTGGCTAATAACATTATGAGATGGATTACAGTCTGGAGGTGTTTGCTTTATTAATTTATGCTGTGATGGATCGGGGGCTGCTCTCAGGAGTCCATAATGACTGGGTTTGTTTTTAGATCTGATTCTGATGGCTCTTTTTCCCGCTGTGATTTATTTCCGCCTCCTGCTGGTGTGTAATGTGATTTTGCAGGACGAGGACAAGGGAATTTATTAATCCATTTGTGGACAATAAAAAAATTACAAAGGAACACTCGGTAGAAACAAAGTTTGTAGCAATTAATCCTGACTCCGATCACGTTTGGTTAAACGCTTAGCAATAGGCCTACTGACTGAGGCCTACAGCTCCCTCTGCTGGAGCATAAAGTAACAACTTCAAACAGTCTGTGATGTCACCCATAAAACCTGTACAACTCCAGGCTCTGAAAAAACCCTGAAGTAAATGGAGATAGTCCTAATATAGTACTAAACCCCTAGTGGACGTTTTACAAACTACATGTGTTTTCTATTTACTATTTCTCTCTAATTGTTTTATGAAAATAGAAAGGACAAATTAAATAAATTGTGAAAATAGAAAGGACAAATTAAATAAAAAACAAAACAAAACACAGGGACAAAACAGATCAAATATTGTTACCATCCTAAAAAATTTCAACGTTGGTCGGAAATAAAAATCTGTCAGAATTAGAGTGGTTTTAATGGGAAAACGGTCCTAAAACGCACCAAAAACAACAGCATTCAAAAGGTTTTCACTGCAAACGACAGGAAAACATTTTTTTTTTAAATAAATCCCATCAGAGGACAAGGTGCAGCTGTAAAGTCAGATAAATGGAGGACAATAACTTTGAGGTTTTTACCACCAAACTTCAAATTAATGCAAGGGTTTTTTTTTTAAGATACTGAGTTCAAAAGAACTGAAGCGACAGCTGGGCAGAAAGACAACTGGTCGGCGTCATACTGATGTGTATATATATATATATGTGTCTATATATATTTATATTTATATTTATATTTAGGCCTCCAACTGCAGCGGATGCAGATTTGGTTTCTCCGTGCTCATAAATGAACCAGATTCATGCCTGGAAAGTCTGAGCAGCCCAGTGTCGGAGCACGAATTCCAAAGAGTCAGGAATTTCCAAGATGTCAAGCTGCTTTGCATCTCCGCAGCTCCAGCTCCGGCTCCGGCTCCGACTCCATCCCACTGTTATTCAAATGAGAGCGGGGCAGTAAGTAGAGCTGCAGGTGGTTGGTGTCGGTGTCAGCGCCGTTAGATTATTAATGGAAACGTATCATAAGGATAAGGACTGAAATACACGCAGGATCACAGTTGGCACAAACTTCTGAATCCGCTCAAGTCAACGGCATGCTATTCTCCCCCCCCCCTCTGGCTATGATCCCTCTAATTCACTCTGACGGCTTTATCCTGGCAATCTTTTCAATTTGTCCTCTTGGATTTTTTCCACTGCCAACAGATGGAGGCAATTTTTCAGTTACATTTAGTGTCTGCGCACAAGTCGGAGTCCATAACTACACACACACACACACACACACACACACAGAGTTCTGCAGGTCTCCTGGGAACGGCCATGACTTGATTTCCACCTAAACGACACATATTCCGTGCTCCTGTCCAGGAAGAATTTGGGGGAATTTGTTTTTCGTAGGACGACTTTGCCCTGACACACACACACACACACACACACACAAGTCAATGATGGGCGCCTCAGTGTGTGTGATCTTGCAGATAAGGCGTCCAGACCCTGTGGACGTCCACTGGAGACCAGCTGTGTCTGCTCTGGACTTCCAGATGGCCCTAGAGACGTCTCACTGTGCACATTAGTCGGTGCCTTCATACATGTGTGTGTGTGTGTGTGTGTGTGTGTCAGTCTCAGATTTGGACATGTCAGCACATGCTCCGCGGCGGTTTTAAATTTTTTTTTTTTTTTTTCTTCTTTCTTTTTTTAAAATCCTGACACATTTTGTCATCAGAGCCACTGAAACGCGACGGGCTGGAGTTTGTCCCCGCCCCTCACGGAGACGTCCTTTCATCTGACACACACACACAAATGACGAAGCCGCACTGACACACACACACTGAGGCAGAGATAGTTAATGTGCTCCATCCACATTACAGCAGAATCTTTCATGACCAATCACTGCCTGAAACCTTTAAAACTTCAAACACACACACACTGACACACACTGAAACGTGCCTATACTGCACACTAACAACTTCATTTTGTGGGTCCCATCTGCTGTTTCACACCAGCCCACATCTCCTCCATTAGACCAGCAGAAACCTAACTGTGTCTGATTTCTCGTCAGCAAACACAAACTTTAATCCCTGCTCTCTGAAGATTCCTACAAATTAAAAAATATAAACCCACCAACGGCAGCCACCTGAGTCACCGGGCGCCGAGCTGCTGCCCATCAACACAGAGGCTGCGGCGCCACCTGGAGCTACGCCATCAGTAAATGGACGACTGGGCACACGGAGGATCACGTGACCCAGATGAGCAGGAAGGAAGTCTGTGATGAAACCGTGTGAGGTTTGAAGTTCAGAGATTCCCCGGAGGAGAGGACGGAAACGAGGACTCATGTCCAACAACATGTCCCCGGGAGCAGAGTGACTGTGACTGTGACTGTGAAGGACACTGACAGGAAGACGTCATGTTAATGACGGAATAAAGAGAGAGAGAGAGAGAAAAAAAGACAAATCTTTAAAGTCCAAGGTTTTACATCCACTATAAAATTATTATTATTATTATTATTATTATTTATTAAATGTTTACAGCAAGAAATGTGTGCAAATTACCATGTGTTACCATGGGTTCCATATGGTTTAAAGATGGCATATATATGAAAATATAGTTTATATATTAAAACTGAATCAAATATATATGTACAAAAATAAATATATATATTTGTATATATATATTTATATATGTACATATATGTACATATATAAATATATATGTACATATATATTTATAT
>NC_024324.1:3514784-3526168 GCF_000523025.1 Cynoglossus semilaevis
AAAATATATATATAACATATATAAATATATATATATATATATATATTTATCGTAAATAATTCCTATTTTTTCCCCAAAGTTTGGTCACGTTCGCTGCACCACTGACAGGCACATGAATGATCAGACGACCGTGAGGTTGACATTGGAATCAAACACAGACAGTGTCACCGTGGTGAGACAATGGTGAACAGCATGACGGCAGAGTCACGCCGCGCTGCCACTCTCTCTGTGTGTGTGTGTGTGTGTGTGTCAGTGTGTGATGTGTGTGAGGATGATGGCTGAAGGTAAAGGTGCAGCTGTCAGTCACCAGCAGAGGGCCGACCAAAGCCGCGCTGCTGCCTGGTGGGATCATCAGTACCATGTGTCACTCAGACCCCCAGATCACACTGACTGTCTGTCGGCCCCCGTCTGGGTACCGGCTCGGCCGTGTGTGTCTAACGCATGTTTGTGTGTGTGTGTGTGTGTGAGGATGATGGCAGTGATGGGACGTCAGTCACACACGGGAGACAAAGGACAAGAGCCAAAATAATGAGGGAGAGAAAAGGAGGGCGAAACGTCCACAATGACGCAATTATGATTCAATTTGGATCCCGGCATCAAATATGCAAACGAATTCAGCCGACGTGTCAAATATTGATAGGCTTTTCAACTCCTCAAACTGGGTTCATTACGGAAGCCACAACGTCAGCAGGTCTCTCTCATTAATCATGGATAGATGTCGGCTGGAGGTCCTGCATTCACATTCACATTCAGATTCCACCACTTCACACAGGCATGCACACATGTATACATATTCAACACACACACACACACATATTCATACATAAACACACACATACATACATACATATGTATACACTGTATATCCAACTCACAGCTGCTGAAATACACAGTCAACTCACACACACTGAGGGAAAGTTTGAGGTTCAACAAACTTCAAGCTTCAACATAAGGTCAGCGGCCCTGCTTGGGTCACACCGGTCTCACCAAAACAGAGTAAATAAGTCTACGACAACTGACAAACAACTGACCAACTGACTGACAAACAACTGACCAACTGACCGTTAACTTTTGCTTATTTCTTTCTAGTCATATTAATTATTCCTTCATTTGGATTTGTGGTAGATTTCTGTGAAACACTGAGATCTACCACAGGAGCACATGACCTCTGACCCCTGAGATAAGACACTGTGGTATGTCCACTTGTACTTTGACATTCCAGCACGGCGTCCAGCTTCAGGGGATCAGTGACCAGACGACACAAAACCTCTGGAAACGGAGGTTCACAGCCCATTCTTCAGGATGATGGAGGGCAAAAAAAAAAAAAAAAAAACAGCTACTCCTCTTGGTTCCTGACACCATTTCTAAAGAATTTTAGGGTTAAAAATTAAAAATTCACCTGGACACAGAGTGGAGAAAAATATCAGTAAAAAGATCTTTTTTTTAAAAAAAAAAAAAACTTCTTCCATTCCTGTGATGTCACCACAACAAAAGCCCCCAGTCATATGACACAGCACTGTGGGGAGGGGGGGGGTCAAACCTGGAGAGTCATATGACTGAATTTAGGCTCTAAGGCTGGGCTGGGTCAGGGCACAGAGGTCAAAGGTCAGACTGGTCCCCACCCTGAAGAACAAAGAGGAAGGACGACGGGTTTTGGTGGGAGAGGTTCTGTTGGTGAAACCTGTGTCTGTGTGGATAAAAACTGATGATGATGAAGCTAAAGTGCAGCCCCCCCCTCCCCCCCCCTGGAGCGCTCTGCTGGGCTGTGTTTGTGTGTGTGTGTGTGTGTGTGTGTGTAAGAAACAGCTGTTTCTCAGTGCAGCACGGGGAGGTCAGGGAGGAACAGAGCGCAGCTACAGCTGTGGCCCCGGGGCCGCTGGGAACTGTGGCTGAAAACAACGTGGGAGAGGAGACATCGGAATTTGCAAGCTGAGATAAGCAGTGTGTCCACTGAAGAGTACCAGGAACCGAAAGCAAAAGTACCGTATACTCATGTACTTTACCAAAGTTCTTCTACTCTGTCTCTGTAAAAATACTCAGATACTTCATGTGAGGAGAAGTAACAACTTCATATTTTCTTATTGTATTTTTCCCTCTCATATTTTTCAATACTTTAATACACTTTTCTTTATTTGCAGTATTTCTAATCCGTGCAATATTTCCTACATGTCACTCAGAGTACTCGTCCTCCAGTACACACCAGAGCTGATTGATCAGCATCACACCCCGTCCTTAGTTAGCCCTCAGCTAGTACCATGATGATGGAGAGTACACAGAAGTACTACCTACTGCCTGCAGTTGAAGTAGCCAAACTGTGCCGCTCTGACCACAAGGTCATCGTCCAGAAACCTGAGCTGAGAGACACGTCCTCAGCCGTGGCTCCGTTCCAACAAACTGATCCGGAGCCTTCCACGGCGGCCGCTCCTCACTCAGGGACGCCTCTGGTTTTAGGAAATTAATCAGAGTTATGAGCTCATAAACAACTTGACTCTGGACCGCTGGCCAAAAAAAAAAAAAAAAAAAAATCTTAACTCTGAATAAAGGAGCACTGTTGCAGATAACGTTCATTCCAGGACGACACATAATGTGATCAGTCTGAGAAATGTCTCTGCGATCTCACCAGCAGCAGGAAGGACGGCTGACGACGGTGAGAACTAATAAACCACGTGAACCCGGAGAGAGATGGAACCATTTCTCCGAGTCACAGAGAGAGAACGCTGCTGAACGCCGTTCTCCGAGAACAACAACAGGAACAAACAACGACCCGTCTACGCCCAAACTCTACGCCCAAATCCCCTCTGCCTGACAGATTGAGCAAAAAAAAAAAAGGAAGAGAGAGAGAGGCAAAGAGTAATATTTGTCGCCTACATTATGAAGCATAAAGGAGGCAAAGAGCCAGAGATGGAGCGCAGCCAAGAGCCAGTTGATAGAGTTCTGTGGGAAACCTCTTATACAGAGAGAGAGAGAGAGAGAGAGAGAGAGAGAGAGAGGGACATTTGTTGAAGGTGCTACTTAAACCCCTCTCAGGAAAGGCTCTCATCCACTCACACTTACACTCCTGAGTTAAACACAGACGATTGTCAGCCGGAATAACTGGACGTAAAACCATTAAGCGTCTGAAAAAAAAAAGCAATAAAGTCACAAAAGGACCACGAGTCACAGCGAGACAAAATGGAGAAGGACGGTGAAGAGAGGGAGCTTAATTACAGGCAGTGATTATGAGAAGAAATGATTGTGTTTCTGAGCCAGACTCAGCTCTGGACTCCGAGTCCGAGTCCGAGTCCAAGTCTGTCAAAAAAATTTGGGACAAGATCTTGCAGTGTCTTTAGGTTTTCAAGAGTCAAAGTTAAGAATGAAAAGTTCGAGTAAGAGTCTGTGTTACTGGAAGAAACTTTCAGAGTTCAAGTCCGAGTCCAAAACAGACTTGATCTCCAACACTTTATGAACAAGTCCTACATTTTATGTGTCACGTTTTTGGTAGAAGGTTTGACTAGGAAGTCCAAGTCCAAGTCATTCAATATGTTTTAGTCTTCGAAGGATCAACTCAATAAGAAGTTCATCAGAGAGCTCAGATCATGCTGGGTCTACGTCCACTGGGGTCTGGTCACAGTCGAGTCCATAGGCTTTCAAGTCCAAGTCCAAGTCACAAAAGAATTTGAGTCAATGTCAATGTAATGTAATGTCAAACATAACCTTCTAGATCAGTCCAGGGTTCTAGTCCATCATGAAGCCAATACTAGTACAGAAACACTGACGATATGAAACGACAGGTTATAAATAATCAGAAACACGTACAGACCTGTGTACTGCGTTATCAAAGTACACTGCAGCACCAGTACTTTCATCAGACTTAAAAGAAAAAAAAAAACTATTTTGTTTTTTTTTTTTTTGATTAATGAAATGTGGGACACATCAGCAGATTCTGCCGACGGAAAATTGAAAGCAAAGGACGTGATGTATTTTTAATTAAACAGAGAAAGATGATAAAAATGACTGTACATTCATCTGGAAAGTTCTATTGATGCCTCCGTCAGTACAGAAGGAAAATCATTCACTGGAAAAAAGATGTGATTTGTCAGTCGTCTTGGTCTGGGTCATCTTTTAATTGGAGCAGAATACTGTCTGTGTTTGTTTATCAGGAAGATTTAATTATGAAACAGAGATGAATTTAAAACAGGAGGATCAGAGAAGACTGTGTCCGTCAGACAGCCGAGAATGACAGCTGTCAGGGACGGAGGGACGGAGGGACAGAGGGACGACGGCGAGGCCACAGAGACGCCGACACGACCGTGGAGGTCCGACTGTAAACACGGTTTGTACTATGTGACCTCCATGTGACCTCTGGGGCAGGTCAGGGAACTACGGCGGCCTGTGAGGTTCTTCTGTCCATACAGCTGAAATCTACGGCTTTGACAACAGACCACGCCCCCCCCCTGCCTGCAGCTTCTCACTATGAGCATAAGTTAGCATTAGCCTAAAGACACGTTAGCACGCAAATACTAGTGATTTCAGATACTTGACCATCATAATCACAGGAAATAAACTACATTTTCCGTACTTACTTTTACCTTAACCACAACCATACAATGCATGACTACGCCACCTGGTGGCAGACGTGGTTAGGTCACTGGTTTGCTGGTTCAACTCTGTTGTTCAACAACAACTGGTTTCCTTCCACTGTCCAAAACCATGCAGCTAAAGTCAACTGTCCACTGGTTAGTCTCTGAATGGACAGTTGTGATTGGCCGCTGCCCCCCTGTCCCCCCCCCCCCGCCCTCCAGTACATAAAAAGACCTTTGAGCAGTGAAGGGTGAATAAATACAGATCGTATGCTTCTCTCATCTTCGTCTCTCCGTATCCGTCCCTCCATCGTCTCTCAGGGACACGAGGACGGCGACAACAAAGCCGGCAGATCTGTTTGACAGGTACAAACAGACGTGTTCATATAAACCGTTTCCCAGAATTCCTTTGTCCTCCTCCACTTCAGTCGCAGGTGTCTAAACATCAACCGTCAGGAACAGACGGATTCATCTGGGAAGCTCACAGATCTAACTGTTAGCTTCAACCGACTGCTCTCTTTCTCTTTGCCAGTTGGAAGTGGACTATAGCTCCCAGGCATTTCTGCAGTGCAGCGGAGCAGAGCCGCAGCCTGATCCTCTGGTACCTGGAACAGAGGGACATTGTTGCTGCACAAGCACGACTTAAGTTACGGAGAACATTCCTGCATCTTCTGTTCAAAGAGATAAATGTTAAAAGGTAAGGAGAGGCCAGAGAGGGAGAGAGGACAAATAGGTACAAAATACCCACGGCGGAGAGGGGAGCGGGGAGGAGAGGAGCATGCTGGGAAATCATGGCATGACTTCCCAACTTTTATGTAGGAGCAGGGAAAAAAAGTGGATTTTTTTTTTACTTTGAGAACTAGCATCAAGAACTGGGTTTAGAAGATAAAGACGATGACCTGTGTCCAGTCCAGGACAGGGACTAATTAGTACCAGAACTGTTTCAGGCCCGAGGGCTATTGAAGAGTTCATGGGGAGGAGCTTTAGGTCCAAATCCCCAGGATAAAAAAATTAAAAATTTAAAAAAATAAATAAATAAATAATTCCCTTTATTTACAATAATAAACCAGTTTGCAACTTAACAAATTTTATATTTTTCTTTTTGCCAGGAAACATCAGACTCTGGACCAAAACTGAGCAGATCCAGGAAGTTCTGGTCCCAAAAAAACAACCCAAAACAGAACGGGTAAAGAAGCTCAAAACGAGGGGTTGTCAGTTTGAAATTTTTCTTCTACATGCCGGTGTGTCCCAGGGAAGGACACTACCCTCAAGTTCCTGCAGGAGGCAGTGAAAGCGGGCACATTCTAGTTAGCCCTCGTGTTCTTGACGTAGAGTCTAATTATTTGTAGCACAGACTATAACTAGAGTCTAAGGGGGCAAAAACTAAGGGGCCGGACACAAATGGGTCATGGTCACCAACAGAGTCCTGTGATTGGACGCGATGAGACAATGTCTTGTCACATTGGGACGTGTCATTTCCTGTTGGACGGCACTCATCGCTCTGACAACGGCTCATTCTCCACTTCCTGAAAGTCATAACAACCTCAGCGCCGCCGCTGCATTAACCATCCGCGACAAATGGACCGCCGTCTGGTAAATGAGTAACACTGAGCCACACACACACACTTCAACACACACACTTCAACACACACACACAGAGACCACACACACACACGGAAATGCTTGATGTATTTTACACTCTTTTAGCTCATGCAGCAATTTTGATAATGTGCTCTCACACATACGGGAGAGTGTTTGTAATACTTTCGAGCATTAAGCGAATTGTTCAATTAATACACCATTACACACACACACACACACACACACACACACACACACACACACTTATCCTGCTATGCACACTCGCAGAGGGAGGAAAAATATTTTTATGCCATTTAATCCCCCGGTAATGGATTTGCCACCCACAGAGGGTCCAATTGCGAGAGCCATAAATGCTAATGTTATTGCTAATCATAACATTAGCATTACGCTTGAGTACAGCTAGCTGGGACACGGCGCTCGCTTCGTGCCGACAATTACAAGTGGAGTCAAACCGGGCGGCGGCTGCGACTGATTTGATCTGTCGTCACAACAACGCCCCCCCCTGGTTGTCCCCCCCCCTACAGCCCTCCTTCAGACCACTCCCACTGCATCCTCCATTATTTTCCTCCTCGTCTGAAATCTTTTAATTAACCAGAGAAATGTTCTTCAGCTGCTCAGAGGCCGTGAAAAAAAAAAAAAAAACCCAACATTTGGTTTTTTCCTCTCCTTATCAGTGACTGACAAAAATCTTTAGCCGCTATTTATAGCTCCTGACGCTAGCTGTTTAATTATACATAGCTGTGTTCATGCATTGTTAAAGGCAGATACTAATGAGTGCAGTTCATCCAACAGCAGTTCTTTCTTCCTCGCTCCTTATTGGAGGTCAGTCAAAAAAACTCCCAGACAGGTGAAAAAAGGTGAAAAAATTTCTGAAGGTGAGCAGCTGTGAAACACTGTTTACTGATGCTCTCTCTCTCTCTCTCTCTCAATCAGGCATCAGCATCCAGATATACAACAGTTAATGAGACCACTATGTGGCGCTGTTCCACATCGATAGCTGGAAATACATTTGAAACATGGCCTCCATCTTGGAAGACGGGAGAAAACCATGAATTAAAGAAAAATCTATTTTGCTTGAATTTAATGGACGTGAAAGTACGACTAAAAAAATGACACTAAAGTTTTTACTTTTTTGTTTTTTGAGTTAATGCCTCCAACAGTTGGTACTTTCTGATAGTTTGAAAGACTGTGTGTGAAATTGGACCCAAAAATCCAATTAGAATAATCCTAATTAACATTTGGGTCAGCAGCGACTGACGGTGGGAGTCGTGACTGATTAACGGTGTTTTCACAGCTCGCTGCTGAAAATGGTTCCAAAAAAAAAAATGGATGGATTTTATCAGTGGCACAGCAACAGTACTGTCCCAGGATCGGAGTGTGTGTGTGTGTGTGTGTGTGTGTGTGTGTCTGGTCATCTGTGTGAATCACCTCCATTTCTCAGTGTTAACTGGGTCATCAGTGGGAGAGGCACAGTACTCTCCTGAGACTTCTGAGACACACACACACACCAACACACACACTAACACACACACTAACACACACACACACTAACACACACCATCAGATGGAATAGTTCAAAGGAGACCAATAAAACATTTACAGCCTGCTTAAGCCTTTTTTCTCCTCCTCCTCCTCCTCCTCCTCCTTCTCTCCGTGAGGCACACTCCATGTGTTTCTTTGGCTTGTTTTCTCTCCCTCCCCCCCTTCCCTCCCTCCTCGGCCTTTCTCCCATGATCCTCCGAGCTGTTACAGGTCTGGACGCCTCCTCCTCGCCTCCTCCTCGCGGCTCTGTCAGTGACCTGAGGTTAAACGCGTTTAATTAGCGCTCATAAGATCTACATGTCTCCTCCTACTGGCAGCTCACGGCCACAGCATGTGTGGGTGGCACTGAGTGTGTGTGTGTGTGTGGTGAGGCGGGGGTGGAGGGGGGTGAAGTAGTTGGTGATGTCACATTTCACATGGATGTGAACACTTTCTTTAGGTCTGGTAATTATACCGCTCTGGTCTAGGGTTCAATTACACCAAAAAAGAACGGGTACGCACACACACACACACACACACCCACACACACACACACACGCACACACACACACATGCACACACACACACACACACAAACCACAGTGAAGCTGCAGGACAGAGCAGCGTGATCCTCTCTCCAAACCCTGAGGTTCTTCATTACTCCTCATATTACACTGAGCCACAGCGCGGCCACAGTCACAGTCACAGCCCCTGAACAACACGGTGACCAACGGAAACGTAGATGAACGCGTTCACGACATCAAATATTTACAAACATTCTTCGGCGAAGTCTTTGAAGTTGTTGTTGTTGTATATGTTGTTGTTTGGTGTTGGTTCAACGTTAGCTTCAAATCAAATAGCGACGGCGTTTTAACAGACTAGCGTCAATTGTTTTGCTAACTGAGGCTAACATTTGCACCTACGGTTTCTTAGGTTCTGAACAAAGCGCTTAAAGTTAGGGCTAAGTGTTGCTAGCTATAACTGAGTTGCACGGTACTGTTGAACAACATTGGTGTTCGGGCTAAGTGTTGCTAGCTATAACTGCGTTGCACGGTACTGTTGAACAACATTGGCTAATTTTCCTCAATAATACATTCTAGATGCTAACTTCTAATTATGTGCCTGTTGGTTAGCTTTATAAAGCTAACCTAAATATATAATATATAGAGAGCTATTGTTTTTGTAGACGTGTCTTTGCTTCAAATCAGTTTTGAGCAAGTTTAGCTGAATCTAAATCGTCTTATTGACAATTTTGGATATTAAGATATTTACTCTTAGATAAAGGCTAGTTTTAAGCTAATCTCGCTACATCTACAAAAACTAACTTTAGCTGTGTCTCTATATTTCAAATGTGTTTTAGCTTCAGTTTGTTCTTAGTTCTTCCACTTGGACACAGTGTTTTTACATGTGATTGGAAGCAGCTTTTTGAGAAGTGAATCCCATTCAACAGGCGTTTGGAGTAAAGTGAAAAGTCTGCAGGCCTCAGGTGTCTGGCTGCTGCTAATGAACACCATGCTGCTGCGGCTACAGGCTACACAGGTTCTTGTAGATACAAGAGTGTACAAAGCAGCAGGTTAAAGCCTTTAAGGATAATGAGGAGAGGATGTTCAGACTCCAGAACCGGCCGGGAACCGAATTCATCATTAAAAATCACATCAACACAGAGATTTAAAAGCTTCTTTCAAGGATCCTCACAATTAGCTAGACGCTACAAAGTCCGTCCTGCGACGTTCAAATTATCAGGACGTTGTCGGGAAAAACCAAAGAGTGGAAAAATAAAGTGATACCAGCTTGACGGGGAGGAGGGGGGAGGGGGGGGACGCAGCGATCACAGAAATTAAAAATGCACCAATAAATTGCATTTTAAAGATAATGAGCGGACGTTCTCGGTGGAACAAAACAACAGATTTTCCTCCTCGGGGTCATCATGACACCAAGAGGATTTTTGTCTTTTTTTGGAAATTACACAACATAAAGTTTGGATCACAAGGCAGAAAGTTCACTCTTTGTGCTTTTGCTACAAATTCACAGCATTGGAGGAAATTGCCCCCACCTGGAAATGAGAAAAGGAGCAATTTACTGGACAAGACGAGAGAAAATAAAGCCGTGGTGTTTTCTTTTTCTTCTTCTCAGGCCGATGCAATCTGCTCTGTACTAAAGGTCGTGGAGATTTATATTTAGATGCCTGAGGCGGAGACGGAGAGCCTCTCCATTCTGCTGGATGTACAAACGCTCCGATACGACCAAGTAAATTAATGTGGCGTTAATGGCAACCCACTGTACGCTAATGTCTGCTAGCTTTGTCTGGGTAAGCAGTTTAAATCGGGCATTAGCCACAGTCCAGTGAACACAACACATGTTAGCATGGATGCTAGGAAGATGGATGGATGACAGCGGCAGCTGTGACTCACGTTTCACTCTCCGCGGCGTTATGAAATGTTTTTATACTTGGCGTAATGTGTCCATTAGACGTATTGGACAATTTTCCCCTATTGCATTACGTGGCTAATGGTGTGTTGATGAATCTGAAGCTAATTCTACTGGCTAGTTAGCTTTCTAGGTAGCATTAACAGGATCGTTTTGCCGTTAGTGGTCAGATTTAATTCATTATTGTTTCATTAACAACCTTGGGTTTTTGTTTATATTTAGCTTTAGCTTTTCTTTCAATGTGTCTTTTAGCACACCTAGTGGTGAAAAGCCAAACTTACGATTTAGCATATTTGGCTAGCTATCACTAAACCCTTCTATTTGCTAACCAGCGTGACTGGATCGGCTAGCTATCACTAAACCATTCGTTCTATTTGCTAACCAGCGTGACTGGATACTCTGAGGTCAAAGTAATAGTAAGATGCAGTTGTAGATGCAGTACTACTATTGACCACTAGAGGCATTTATGCGATCGCTAACAATATTGTTCAGTTTAATAATCACATTTCTCTCACAGGTTATTTGCTGTAATGTCATTGATTAATACTGTTTTACCACCGCGGTGATGGTTTATAAAAATAACTTTGTTGAATTTAATCAATCCAAACAGACAAAGCTCAGATTTACAGCTTGGCGATGACTTTTTTTTTTTTTTCCCACCTCTGTGTTTGATTTTCACCGTGAATATAATTCTGGCTGTAGGTAAAATCATTTTCGCTTCTTTATCCTGGAACACAAGGCGGTGTTTTTAGGGATGTTCTGCTGTAAATCTTCCTCCTTTGGGGATAAGTTTGAGAAAAAACACGGCGTCTACACAGAGGGCGATGGAGAGCAGCAGTGGCAGAAATATTTCAGGCAAATATAGGACTAATTGGCGAGCCAGAAAATACCCAAGGGTGCCCAGGAGGCAGAGAGGTCTTCCACAGTTTTTCTACAATAAAGACCCTGAAGACAGGCTGTGATTAATGCTAAGATCTGCTGCCGCCGCTGCTTCACCGCAGAACATCCAACAGGGAGAAACCTTTAACGTGTGATTGAGCTCCGAAAACTCACATCCCAATAAATCAAACTCCAGCTTCTCCAGGAAGAATCATCTGAGAGCAGCCTCTAACCCTGTCAGACTGCACCCACCGCGTGCGGGCCGTCAGCAGGTCCAGAGCTGCCCGCCGACAGGCGGAGGCCCAGCCTCAAGGTGGCAGCACAGGGCGGAGTGTGAGCGAGTACAGCAACCGCAGAGCAAATGAATATTTGTTTCAATATTTGAGTTTTCACACG
>NC_024324.1:3527237-3530858 GCF_000523025.1 Cynoglossus semilaevis
TTCTATTTGCTAACCAGCGTGACTGGATACTCTGAGGTCAAAGTAATAGCAGGATGCAGTTCTAGATGCAGTACTACTATTGACCACTCGAGGCATTTATACGATCGCTAACAATATTGTTCAGTTTAATAATCACATTTCTCTCACAGGTTATTTGCTGTAATTTCATTGATTAATACTGTTTTACCACCGCGGTGATGGTTTATAAAAATAACTTTGTTGAATTTAATCAATCCAAACAGACAAAGCTCAGATTTACAGCTTGGCGATGACTTTTTTTTTTTCCACCTCTGTGTTTGATTTTCACCGTGAATATAATTCTGGCTGTAGGTAAAATCATTTTCGCTTCTTTATCCTGGAACACAAGGCGGTGTTTTTAGGGATGTTCTGCTGTAAATCTTCCTCCTTTGGGGATAAGTTTGAGAAAAAACACGGCGTCTACACAGAGGGCGATGGAGAGCAGCAGTGGCAGAAATATTTCAGGCAAATATAGGACTAATTGGCGAGCCAGAAAATACCCAAGGGTGCCCAGGAGGCAGAGAGGTCTTCCACAGTTTTTCTACAATAAAGACCCTGAAGACAGGCTGTGATTAATGCTAAGATCTGCTGCCGCCGCTGCTTCACCGCAGAACATCCAACAGGGAGAAACCTTTAACGTGTGATTGAGCTCCGAAAACTCACATCCCAATAAATCAAACTCCAGCTTCTCCAGGAAGAATCATCTGAGAGCAGCCTCTAACCCTGTCAGACTGCACCCACCGCGTGCGGGCCGTCAGCAGGTCCAGAGCTGCCCGCCGACAGGCGGAGGCCCAGCCTCAAGGTGGCAGCACAGGGCGGAGTGTGAGCGAGTACAGCAACCGCAGAGGAAATGAATATTTGTTTCAATATTTGAGTTTTCACACGTGGGTCTGTGAGTGTTTGTATATGGATGCCTGAGTCGGCCGACACCGGCTGGGTGGAGCTCAGCTCCGACTTAACGCCCGAGAATCAGGACAGCACAGAAAAGTCTTTACATGAGGGAAAAACCAAGGAAAAGGAACTGTTCAGGGACTACAAAAGTTTTGGATTTTTTGTTATTGTTTTGCAAATTTTCTACTTTTTCTTTAGTCCAACTTTCTTGGAGGTTTTCAGCTAAATTTCTTGGCTAATTTTAACCGAGTTTTTAGCTTTTTTTTTTTTTTGCCAGCTTTCACTCACATATAGCTTTCTCTGAGCGTCGAGACAACAACAACCTCACCACAGTATAAGAAGAAAAACAAACTTACCTGAATGGTGTGAATAGGAGTCAACAGGAGACACAGGGAGGCAAGAGAGAGAGAGAGAGAGAGGGGGGGGGAGAGAGACAAATAAATCTCATTAGTGTCTGAGTTCAAAACATTTCACTTTTACAGTTAAATATATATATATACATTGAATTCTTATCTGCAAAGTATTTTCATCTTTTGTCCAACTTTGACCTCTAGGGGGTTCACACCAAAAAAAAACCAAAGCATTTAATTAATAAAAGTAGGTTTATTCCTGTGGGAATTGAACCCAGGACTGTCTGCCCTTTGTTTCCGAGGCAGGCGTGCTAACCGCTACACCACAGAACCAGCAGAGGAGTCCACCGTCCACAGTATAGCAGCTACTGTTTATCGTCACCCGGGGAATTTGAGCTCATTGATCAGCGTTATTCCAGTGTAAACGTTTTCAATCCGACTAATTCATCGATGATGACTTCAGCTCAGGTGATTAATTCATCTGACCAGCACCTGACTCCGACTCGGACTCGGACTCGGACTCTGGCTGCTGTTCTGCTCCCAGCCTCAGTGACTCTGTTTCATGGTTCACTCTGTGTTATGACAATAACACTGACTCTTTTTTTTTTTTCTTCCAGAGGGGATGAGGTGAGCGGGGCCTTTGTGCAGCCTCGGCCGTATCAGCACGGCTGCAGGTTGTGCCACCACAGCTGTGCGCAGGCGGCAGAGTGACGCCCGGCCTCTTCAGCCACGCTCATTACTGACCAATTAGCGGCGTGCGAGCGAGCGAGCGAGCGAGCGAGCGCGGCCTGCAGCTCCAGTAATCACAGCACCTCAGCAACCGGGCTTTTAATGGGCTCATCACTCAGCTGACACGCACGCAGAAATATTATGGAGTGTCATTCATTTCTGCCACACTTGAAACAGCACGAGAAATACTGCAGTGAAATGTCGTTTTCCCAGAGAGCCTTTGAAGGGTTAGTCAAACAAGAAAAAGAAAAAAAAAAGAAAGAATCTGGGACAGAGTGAAAGCAGTCGTCAAGGATGTTTCTACTGTTCTAGTCCAAACAGATATTTATATCTTTAATTATCTGTTGTGTAAGAGAGAGAGAGAGAACGAAGAACTGCGTTCATCTCACCTTGAAGTTCATCTGCTGCTCAACACAATTTAAGAACAAAGTCGTAAAAAAAAACCCCCATCTTTTATTCACAGCCTCCGTCGACTTCACTGTAAAGCCCAGAACAACCCTCGGCTGCACCTCCGAAATTAAAAAGCCCAGGGTTTAATTTTAGCACCGACGCCTGAACGCTAAAGTTCACATCTCAGTTGATCTCACACTCACAGTCAGGGAGAGGAAGATCAGACGGTGGATAAGTGGAAATTAAAAGATAAAGGTCGTTAGAGGCCACCTTTTTTTACTGGATTATTGGTAGACTTTAAATATTTCTGGCTAACATTTAGCCAAATTCTCCTGATCGGTACTACGTACTGTCAAAGATTCTAGTCAAATTTGTGGCTATTTTTCTAAGCTACATCTAAGCTAAGCTTCTTTTGCTAACTCTTAGCACAAATAGGCTAGGGTTTATAACACTAAAGGTTATATGGGCCCCCTGGTGGACGAGTTCTTTAACCTGAACTTTAATAATAAATATTTAGCATTTATACGTCACTTCTTTTAGCTGTGTGTTATTATATTCAAGCTTAGCTTTTAATCCTATCACTTCTTTTAGCTGTGCGTTATTATATTCAAGCTTAGCTTTTAATATTTCTGCTAACGTTTTTTTTCTGGACTTAATACAAGTTTCTGTTTTTGTGTTTTTAGACATAAAAGCTGAAACGTTTTGATGATTAAAGTTCAATGACTTCACTGAAGAAACTAAAGACATTTGAGGATTAAACTAATCGAGTTCTCTGCTGCTGAAGAAACCAGGAAGAAGGTGAGGAAGAGGAGACGAAGGGGGGGCAGGGGGGGGAGACAGTGACCGAGGCAGCAGCTGTTGTTGCCGTCCGACCCACGTGGGCCTCACCCTGACTGTGGCCCACTGTTTGAGGAGCTCTGATATCCATCAGGTCTCCGTCCTCCTGAGCCTGACAGCAGATCTACAGAGGGTCCTCTTCAAACCTGACCTCACTTACGGCTGGAACTGATCCAGATAAAGGCCCTCTCTGAGGGGTGGGGGGGTGGATGAGGGGGGGGGGTCCTCGGGCCGCGGAGCTCCGCTGGGAAACAGCGCAGCCGGACGAATAAGTGTTTTTTGTGCGGCGTTTAAGGAGACGGAGACGGGGAGAAGAAGTGAACGGTTGACACACTGACAGCAGCACAAACAATCACAGGCAGAGGGACACAAGCTCCACGGGGAGGAGGGGGGGTCCCCCGGGGCG
>NC_024324.1:3531354-3544229 GCF_000523025.1 Cynoglossus semilaevis
AATTAGTGGTGCATTGAGCTAACCTTAGCCTTAGCTAGCAACACTAAGCAAAAACTGATGCTAGCTGCAGCTAGTATGGAACATAATCTGAACACCATGAAGCCTAGCTAAAGAGAAAAACTTTTGTTTCTAAGAAGCAGCCCTAAATGCTAAGGATAAAATCGTATGCTAACGAACCGAGCAGGTGAGAAAATGTGCGGGAACAACAACATGGAACTTATGCTAATCCAGCGTGGACTTTGTCCATTTAACTCCTCTGAGCAACAACGCCGCAGGAAGTCGGCCCTGAGACCTCTAAACAGACGGATTCTCATCCTTCAAACCAGTAAAGACGGGATTATAGCTACGACACCGATACGAAGAGTCGCTCTGGTGGAAAAGCCTGAATGACACCTGTATCGCTGCGGCTCTCTCCAGCGCTAACCTTATCAGGCCTTTCTGAAGCAGCCAATCTGGCATCACTAACCACCCTTCACCACTCTCCTCCCACCGTCTGTCATGAAGCTGTGATGCTACGATGAGCTCCATCCTAAAGGGGGTGACAAACAGCCCTGGTGTCGACTGAAGCAACAACAACTCCCAGAACACGGAACACCATCATATCCAGCCGCCGCTGCTCTGGAGCTAGCACGGCGGCGGTTATCTGTCAACCAGCTGACAGACGCTTGTTAGCTTTGCAGCATGACATGGGGCATATTCGGCAGCCCCCACCCCCTCCACACCCTCCACCCCTGAGAGTGTTTACTTATCAGTGGGCACACACCCCCTATCAGCGGCCCTACTCCACTGCACCGTCACTGAGGAGGTCGGCTTTCTGCAAAGCTTCGATACGTGTTCCAGAACATGCCGTACACCAGCTAACGCCGCAGCTCTTCAACGCGTCTGCGTTCAGTGGAGAGGGAGCTGCTTTATGAACACGGGGAGTAAATCCCCCGCTGCCCCCCCCCCCCCCCCTATGCCCCCGGGGAGAAACCCCCCCCCCCCCCCCCCCCCCCGTCCCTTGAGAGCCATTCTGCTGCCTGTAGATAAGTGAGGAACTCAGGCTTAGTGGCAGCAGAGCTGAGGGGAAACCAGGGAAGCTGTGGCTTTAGCTGGAGCTAACAGGAGAAGAAGGAGACGTACACTGACACCTACACTGGCTCTGAGGACGGAACAAGTGCAAAGTAAAGAACATACGTGTGTAACGATGGACTTAAAGTCTGTGGTCAAAACGATTCGTAATAACAGCATTTTTCCGTGATTTCTCATCTCATCGGCCAAATGAAAAATCTCAAATTTGTGAGTGGAAGATCGTTAAATATTGGAAAAAAAAAGGTCTGAAAATGACTTGATTGTTAAACTACAAAAATTCAATGCAAAATACAGTGAATTCAACTTCACAGTGTCATCATTTTTAATGACCAGATTGTTTTTACTTACTGTCCAATAAAACCAGACAGTAATGAATGACTGGTTGTAGGTTGGTTTTAAGAACCTGCGTGTGATCCAGTCATGTGGGTGGGCTACATCACTGGTTCTGGTCTCATCCACCTGAGTGAGATGCTGCTGCTGCCGGCGCTGCTGCTGCTGAACACGGCCGACTGCTGTCTCCTCTCTGTACATCTCCAACCAAAGCACACTCACTTCTAATTAGGTTTATGTGGAGCAGACGGCTCGGCCTGACAGCGCGCTGTATCGCTGCCGAGGAAATGAAGACAGAGATCCACACATTGAGCTGAAACCACATGACAGGTCCTGTCCCTCAGCGGAGCCCAGTCCTGAGAGGAGGTTCAGACTCACGGCGAGCCGACGCCGTCCTCCTCCATACAACAACCACCTCCATCTCAATCTCAATCTAAATGTAAACTCTTCATAAACTCTGCTCCTCCAAACACACTCGGCTCTGAGGGGAAGGATGAAACAATGGAGGTTTACACTGCAGCGCTCAGAGCGCTCTCCCGCAGGAAGCAGCGGTAATTACAGCCTCGTTTTTTTTCATAATTGTATAGATGGAGTGATGCCGGGCTGGCAGGCAGTGACAGTGAAGCCACGCAGCAGAAACCAAACACACTGGAGTGATTTATTATAAGCTGCTCCACATGAGCCACCTGACCATGCTAATTCAATTTAAACCACACTTCTGCTGGTTCTGCTAAATATGTTTTTGTTTCCAAATTCAAAATGAACGAAAAAGGAAAAAAAAAAAAGAGCTGAGAGCTAACAAAAATAAACATAACAAAATATAAAACATAATACAAAACAAAATATTACAAAAAATACAAAATGAAATAATTTCTAGCTAAAACTCTTATTCGCATATGATAACTAATACAGCTAAAGGTTAGCACAGAATGGACCTAAAATTCAAAACTCCGAGTCCGACACAAGGTAGAAACCTCTAAGAGAGCGCTAGGACACGGACAAGTGTTAGCTAAAGTACACCACAAAATTTGAACTAGTCATAAACATAAGTAACAAGGTAGTCACTGTAAGGCTAACAAGGGTTTTTAATTTGCTAAAGGAATGGCTAAAATGGCAAGGGCTAAATTGTTTCAAGTTTTAAAACTATAACTTTTTTTGGGTACATCATTTTTTTTAGCAATCTGGAAAGACTACGTCTTAGCAACCGTTGTCTCTGTTAGCTATAATCTGAGACAAATGTAGCCTGCAACAATTTTGTTGTTGTTCTCTAGCTAACTAAGCTAGCTTACATCTGTTTAAAACTAGCTAAGGATATATACGCTAGGCCAAAGACGCTAGAAAAAAAAAATTTTTTTTCCAGATTTAATGTACATCACGGTGGAGCCGTGACTTTAGCATCGATAGCGACCATTACCTCCTTGTAAGTACAAAACAACACACGACTGTAGCCGAGGTTTGTTGTTTTCAGCTCCAGTGAAATGAACAGCTGCCGACCGCGGCAGATTAATGCAGCCGTCACCACTGGCTGTTGTGTTGGCACAGAGCAGATCAATCAGTCGGCTTTTCTCCTGGAAATATGGACTTTATTTTTCCTCTCTCCGAGGTCAAGGCCAGAAATGTACCGTGGAGCAGTAATTTATGTGAGGGAGAGTGGAGTGTTCTCATATAAAGATGTTCAATCCACTGAAGCCGCCGTTCTTTTCAGGAAACTCACGTCACGATGAAACATGAAGGTGAAATGATTTGATTAAAGGAGACGATGGTCGAACAAATGATATTGTTTTATAAATTTTCTCTGTAGAAATAAATGTTGGAACCAACCTTTAATTATGTCTACGGTTTGAACTGGTTTTTGGGTTATAGATTTTAGCTTGTGTAGCTAATCATGCTACGTAATAGCGATTGTCTTAAAGGTCACTGACCTGCATTTTTAACATCTTTGTATAACTTGGTTTATTTTATTTTTTTTAGCCAATTTTTAGCCATTTCTGGTGTATATTTGGTTACGTTTTTGGCTGATATTAAAATGTACTCATGATATCTTGGCTAACTATCGATTTCTAGCCTGATTAAAAGTGTAATGTGTGTTATTTTAGCTAACACTTTAGCCACTTTTAGCCATTTTATGCTATTTGTGACATTTCTAATATATATTTTTTTCACCATCATCTGTCAAATGTTAAAGCTACATCTAGTTTTGCCAACTTTAAACCATAATCTTTAGCTACCGGTAAAATGAGAGGCTGTTTGAATTTAATTTAAACAGGTGGCTTGCAGCACAGATGTGGTCCACGGGCCACCATTTGAGGGTCCTTGAGGGTGGCAGTGTCTGCTGTATGTGGGTGAGCTGTGCCACTGGGGTAAAAACAAGGAGACGCGGTGTGGATCTGAGTGAGTTTCAGTCAATCAGGTTGCTGGTTTTTTTCGTCAGATCTGGCAACGCTGCACGTCACACATCACAGGGCTCTGAAGCAGGAGTACAGGAGTTCCTTCTCTTCATGTGACGGGGCAGGGGCAGGGGCAGGAGCAGGGGCAGAGGCAGAGGCAGGGGCAGGGGCACAGGGGCAGCCGGGGGCAGGGGTAATTCTAATTTCCATTCAGTCTTAGAATGAACCCAAACTCTGATCCACTTGATCTGGTTTTGTTTCTTTTTGCATATTAAAAGCCCTGCTCCACTTTGGGGGAGATAATCTCTCCCTCTTTGGGAAGACAACAGAAAAACAAAGACAAACGTTTCTTTTTTCTCCTTGTGTCAACTCAGAGAAAGACGGTTTGTATGAAGAGCAGAACGGTGTCTCTCTGAAAAGAACTCCACACTCACTTTAACAAGTGCTTTCAGATGAGTGTGTGTGTGTGTGTGTGTCATTGACACACTAAACACGTTCGCTCTGCCACCCTGCCAGTTCTCACGCCCCACCCAACCTCACACACAACAACAATTATACACACACACACACACATCTCGGCTTTTAAGATATCTTTTAGGGTTGTTGTTGCAATTCCGGGCTAACTTTTAGCTAATGTTACATTTGGCTAAGCTGTAAATTCGGCTACCTGTGTATCTCGCCTCACTGTCGACTATTGTTGCTAATACTGTACGTATTAGCATATATATATATATATATGTATGTATATGCACATATACATAATCTGAATATATATGGCAATATGTATATATACATACATAAGAACATATATATATCAACATATATATATATATATATGCTAATACGTACAGTATTAGCTAAAATAGTCGACAGTGAGACGAGACTCAAAGGTAGCCGAATTTACAGGTTAGCCAAATGTAACATTAGCTAAAAGTTAGACCGGAATTGCAACAATAATCCTAAAAGACATCTTAAAAGTTAGTCGAGATGTGTGTGTGTGTGTGTATAATTGTTGTTGTGTGTGAGGTTGGGTGGGGCGTGAGAACTGGCAGGGTGGCAGAGCGAACGTGTTTAGTGTGTCAATGACACACACACACACACACTCATCTCGGCTAACTTTTAAGATATCTTTTAGGGTTATTGTTGCAATTCCGGGCTAACTTTTAGCTAATGTTACATTTGGCTAAGCTGTAAATTCGGCTACCTGTGTATCTCGCCTCACTGTCGACTATTGTTGCTAATACTGTACGTATTAGCGTATACATATATATATATATATATACATATACACACACGTATATATGTATATGCCCATATACATAATCTGAATATATATGGCAATATGTATATATACATACATAAGAACATATATATATCAACATATATATATATATATATGCTAATACGTACAGTATTAGCAACAATAGTCGACAGTGAGGCGAGATACAAAGGTAGCCGAATTTACAGGTTAGCCAAATGTAACATTAGCTAAAAGCTAGCCCGGAATTGCAACAACAACCCTAAAAGATATCTTAAAAGCCGAGATGTGTGTGTGTGTGTGTATAATTGTTGTTGTGTGTGAGGTTGGGTGGGGCGTGAGAACTGGCAGGGTGGCAGAGCGAACGTGTTTAGTGTGTCAATGACACACACACACACACACACTCATCTCGGCTAACTTTTAAGATATCTTTTAGGGTTATTGTTGCAATTCCGGGCTAGCTTTTAGCTAATGTTACATTTGGCTAACCTGTAAATTCGGCTACCTTTGTATCTCGCCTCACTGTCGACTATTGTTGCTAATACTGTACGTATTAGCGTATACATATATATATATATATATGCTAATACGTACAGTATTAGCAACAATAGTCGACAGTGAGGCGAGATACAAAGGTAGCCGAATTTACAGGTTAGCCAAATGTAACATTAGCTAAAAGCTAGCCCGGAATTGCAACAATAATCCTAAAAGACATCTTAAAAGTTAGTCGAGATGTGTGTGTGTGTGTGTGTCATTGACACACTAAACACGTTCGCTCTGCCACCCTGCCAGTTCTCACGCCCCACCCAACCTCACACACAACAACAATTATACACACACACGCACACACACTCATCTCGGCTAACTTTTAAGATATCTTTTAGGGTTATTGTTGCAATTCCGGGCTAGCTTTTAGCTAATGTTACATTTGGCTAACCTGTAAATTCGGCTACCTTTGTATCTCGCCTCACTGTCGACTATTGTTGCTAATACTGTACGTATTAGCGTATACATATATATATATATATATGTACATATATATATATATATATGTATGTATATGCACATATACATAATCTGAATATATATGGCAATATGTATATGTACATACATAAGAACATATATATATCAACATATATATATATATATATGGGTCAAACTAACCCCATTTGTTAAAGTGACCAAATATAATGACTATTAAACTCTATTACAATAGACAGTTACATTGTTATTTTCATTGAGAAAAATGTCAGTGTTGATATGAAAATATAGTATATTTATATTATAGTTATACTGTACTGATACTGCAGTGCTGCTGACAGTACTGTAATACTAAAACCCTACAAACAAATACACAGACAGTCCAGTTACTAAAACAACAACAACAACAACAACAACAACAACAACAACAACCATTAAACTGGAGATCCTCTAAAGCCCACCAATTACTGTAAGACAGAGACCCTTCATCAGAGCAGCAGCCTATCAGAATCTGAAAGTCCCTTTTAAGACGGTCAGTCAGTCAGTCAGTCAGTCAGACAGTCAGTCAGTGAGTCAGTCAGTCAGTCAGTGAGTCAGTCAGTCAGTCAGTCAGTCAGTCAGTCAGTCAGTCAGTGATGATGGGAAAATGCGGTCCTGTGGTTCAAACAGGAAGTGAGCAGAGAGAGTCTTTTTTGCTGAGGAGGCTCATCCCTGGTTGGTGGTTACAGTCAACAATCACATTAGAACGCACTCTATGGTGGAACATGTGGGGGGGAGGGGCGGGGGGGGCATCAGCTGTGTATGAGGAGATGAGTCGACAAATGGAAACTGAAGGACAACACTGGTGTGTTTTCTCAGTGGATGTGATTGGAGGATTGATCAGCCAATCACTGTGTATTAACAACGACAAGTGAACTGAAAAAGACATAAATATATATATAAAGAATCTGACCAACAACAGCTCAGCTACCATTAACACACTGGTCACACCGTGCCCTGATTGGACCACCTACATCTAACAGTGCCGCCTTATAGAAACGCCGTTCTTTTTACCCATAAATCTCTGCAGCGTTGCGGAGAGCAGCTGCGCTCGCCGTTGAACAATGAACAGTTGCGTCTCCTCTCCCTTCAAGGCCTCGGTTAAATGCCACGCCACTGGCTGTGTGGCGCACTAACAATCAAGCAGGGTTCCGTCAATGAATATGCGGGGATTATATATTAGACGGAACGACGCCTGGAGGAACCTCAGCCGCCGCGTTAATAGTCCCGTCTGCTGTATTTATGGGGCCGTTGGGCGACAGGAGCCGAGGAGGACGGAGGAGGACGGAGGAGGACGGAGGAGGAGCATTTCAGATGTCCTGAAGGTGGGCTTTAATTCATGTTGGTGTAGAACAACAGCAGAGGAGACTGTGACTCCAAAACAAACAAAGGCCAAACACTGTTCTCTGGAAAGGTCGCACAGCCGTCGCCCAGGTCTCCCACCGCTTTTTGCCGGCGTGTGCGAGGCAGAGAAAAGGTTGATAGTCGTCAGGTTCGGGCACAGCCTGCAAAGCCCTCACCCACCCTCGGGTGTTTTGACATTTTAAGCGGATTTAAGTGAGGCGGGCTTCAGCAGCAGCAGCAGCAGCAGCAGCAGCAGCAGCAGCATTCGTCTCCCAGAATCCACCCTGACACTCTCGTCTTCTTGGCATGGTTTCTGTGCGTGCATGTGTGGAGAGGATCTTCATGTGTCTGTTTGAGATCTGATTTTTTTTTTTTTTTTTTTTTCCTTCCACCCACCACTTTCTTTAGATAATGTAACACATGAAACCTGCAGAGACTCAGGTGTCAAAGCCAGAGGAAAGTCTGCGGGGGCTACAGAGTGAAAAGGAAAGAGACGGAGGAGGAAGAGGAAGAGGAGGAGGAGAAACCTTCTATACCAGGTGTTCCTGTAAAGTTCAAACCACACTGATGCCCTGGTAACATATATAACACACACACACACATATATAAATATATATATATATATACACACACACATATATATGTACATATATATTTACTTTATATATTAATTTTTATTTTTGTAATAATTTTTTGTTTTTTGGCTGCTTCACAGAAATATGTTAACACCACGTTCTATGACAACGACGTGTGTTTTTTTTTTTTAGGATAAGACGTTTGGCATCGTTCAACGACATCAACTCCTCGTATGTATTCCAGTCACAGTCTCTTCTTCCTCTTCTTCTTCTTCTTCTTCCTCTTCTTCTTCTTCTTCCTCTTCCTCTTCCTCTTCTTCTTCTTCTTCTTCGCCTGCTGCTGCTGACGCCTCACATTTGCTGCTCTGGGCGCCTCAAAGACATGTCACATTATGAACGTCCATTATTACTCCCATTGCATTTCTTTGGGCCCGGAGGCTTCTGCGAGCCAATGAAGCAGCAGAGTGAGTTGCAGACAGCCAAAGTGATAATGGCGTGCTGCGGGGTGCACATGAACATTTAGGGACGTTTATATTTAATGTGGAAAAAGCTGAGGTTTCTCTTTGGGGCTTTTGTTCTGCTTTAAGACTACGATCATTTTTGTGATGAAGCCTCCGAACTTTAGTGGCTCAGTGATGAGAAGAGACGCACGTTTGGAGGGGGTTTCATTATCCCAGGCCCTCCTCAGCTGCCTGTTAACAACTTGTCTCCCATTTCGTCCACTTTCTGTTAAGAGAAAAAGACACTAGGGGCAGAATTCCCTCCCGTTCTGCTTGCACGGTCCGTGCTTATCTCGTACGCCAGATCGGAAAACAACAAGGTGTAATCTCCTCCAGATTTGTCGCACCAGACCAGCCACTCTGGTCGTCACGGGTGTCACATGGTGGACATGAACCACAGAGTCTGCCTCGGCCAGATACTGTAACACGTGTGGGGAAAAGTCCCAGCAGCCCACAGCTCCTGGTCTGTCTTTAATAAATCTGCGATGAGAACGATCTTCCACGTCAGCGATTTCTCCGAGGTGTCACCACAGAAGAAGACACTTATCGCGTCAATCTTCCGAGGCTGGGGTGGAGGTCGTACTGGTGGGATTAAATACCCACACCCTCCCTGTGAGTGACTGACGGACAGATTGGACACGGGTGTAAAGTGATGCCTTCAGGTTCTGACGACTATTCTCCGAACTAGAACTACTTCTTACTAGAAAAAAAAAATCATTAAAATATCCGTTCATTTTGGCCTGGACAGAGCAGTTGGGAGAGAGATGACTGAAGAAGTGAGGAAGAAGAGGCTGCTGTTAATACCTCAGATATATATCTGGTCGAGGAAATGGTCGGTCTTTTATCCGGTCGGCCAAAAAAAAATGATCAAAAAGGAAGGTTCTCCGCATGAAACGATGTCAGGAAAAGTTTAAAGTCGCCTCCTGAGGAAAGACCGGTCGACAACTGGTGACACCTAATTACAGCTGACTCTGCGTGTGTGTGGTTGGGTGTGTGTGGGTGTGTGTGTGCTGATCTTTATCTAACTGAGTTTGTGTGTGTGTATATATATCTCAGAAAAACAATGGCCGCCACAAACAGGAAATGGAAGCAGTCACTTCCTATTGTTTCCACAGTCGGATACTTCCTCCTCACTTTGTTCTGTACCTCTGTGTGTGTGTGTGTGTGTGTGTGTGAGAGTGAGAAGAGTCGGCATCCTGCACAGGTCACTTAGTCAGTTCCACAGAGAGTGTTCCTATAAAAACATCAAACGGACAAACAGTGGACGTCACGGGAGGGAAGAAGAAGAAGAAGAAGAAGAAGAAGAAGAAGAAGAAGAAGAAGAAGAAGATGAAGATGAAGATGAAGAAAAAGATGAACGCTTCCATCCCAACGAGACCACAACAAGAATAAATCAAAGCCGTGCCGAGCCTCTGTACAGCAGCAACAGCAGCAGCAAGTCACCTGGTACAAGTCACCTGGTACGTGTCACCTGGTACATGTCACCTGGTACGTGTCACATGGTACATGTCACATGGTACATGTCACATGGTACATGTCACCTGGTACAAGTCACCTGGTACGTGTCACCTGGTACGTGTCACCTGGTACATGTCACCTGGTACGTGTCACATGGTACATGTCACATGGTACATGTCTCCTGGTACATGTCACATGGTACAAGTCACCTGGTACAAGTCACCTGGTACGTGTCACCTGGTACGTGTCACATGGTACATGTCACATGGTACAAGTCACCTGGTACATGTCACCTGGTACAAGTCGCCTGGTACAAGTCACCTGGTACAAGTCACCTGGTACGTGTCACCTGGTACGTGTCACCTGGTACGTGTCACCTGGTACATGTCACCTGGTACGTGTCACATGGTACATGTCACATGGTACAAGTCACCTGGTACAAGTCACATGGTACATGTCACCTGGTACAAGTCACCTGGTACACGTCACCTGGTACATGTCACCTGGTACAAGTCACCTGGTACACGTCACATGGTACACGTCACATGGTACACGTCACCTGGTACACGTCACCTGGTACACGTCACATGGTACACGTCACCTGGTACACGTCACCTGGTACACGTCACATGGTACACGTCACATGGTACACGTCACATGGTACACGTCACATGGTACACGTCACCTGGTACACGTCACATGGTACACGTCACATGGTACACGTCACCTGGTACACGTCACCTGGTACATGTCACATGGTACAAGTCACCTGGTACATGTCACATGGTACAAGTCACCTGGTACAAGTCACCTGGTACGTGTCACCTGGTACATGTCACCTGGTACGTGTCACATGGTACATGTCACATGGTACATGTCACATGGTACATGTCACATGGTACATGTCACCTGGTACAAGTCGCCTGGTACAAGTCACCTGGTACAAGTCACATGGTACATGTCACATGGTACAAGTCACCTGGTACATGTCACATGGTACATGTCACCTGGTACATAACCAAAACAAACTTCTGCCGTCCACAGGTTTGTCAATGGTCCTGGACCAAAAGGACTAGTTACCAGTGAAATGACCAACTCTGACTCAGTGTGTGTGTGTGTGTGTGTGTGTGTGTGTACAGTCTGAAGGGCTGATATTAATAAAGCATTTCTCTTTGTTGGCACCAACAGTACAACAAGCCCCCGGTGTGATTAATAACTGCCTTGGTTTCAGTGTGTGTGTGTGTGTGTGTGTGTGTGTGTGTGTGTGTGTGTGTGTGTTGGGCCTGGTTGACATTCAGTGCAATTTCACAGTATTGATGACTCTCCTTCCTGGGTTTCTTTAATGATTACACTTCATAATGTGGTTTATTATAAATAAGACACAAACACACACACACACACAACCTCACACACACACACACACACACACACACACACACACACACACATATACACACAAATATATACCAGGGACATAACGAGGCACAGTGAATCGATACAAACGTGTGACGATTCAAATTGATTTGAATAAAATAAAAAAGTAAATGAATTAAAAATTTAAAAAATTGTAATCAAAAAATAAAATACTAAATTAAAATAATTCGCGACACAAGGCGTAAAGGAAGAGGCTGCGCTCTCTCAAAGTCACTCGTCATACCCAGACACTACACACTCCAGTACAGTAGGTGGCGGTACGCCCCTAAAACCTCTTACATCTCCATGTAAAAACTTTAAGTCCCTTTCAAACCTAAGTGACGTTCAGGTGTTCAAACAAACGTAGGAAAAACTTCTTCCACAGAATCAAGGTCTCGTCACGTATGTACATCAGCGTTCCCACCAGATTCCCAAAGTAACATGACTTCCTGAGGAAGAGCTGCGCTCAGATTATCATCAACCCTCCAGACCCAAAGGCCGGTCCCACCTCCTCACGAGGAGCCAGTCCCACCTCCTCATGAGGAGCCAGTCCCACCTCCTCAGATGGACCGACTGCCGTCGACACGTTCCCTGCTCCGTTGGTGCGACAGCAGAGCAGAAGCCGAGGTGGTCGTTAATGAGGGGAGGACATTAGCTCTTTATGTTAGCGGCCTTGTTCTCCACTGCTGGCGCCTGTCTTACTTGATTTGTGCATTGTTGTGGTCTCTCTCTCTCTCTCTCTCTCTCTCTCTCCCTCTCTAAAGGACGACACCGCGGTTTAAAGCTTCCGGTTGGCGTGAGCAGCTGCCGAACAAAGAAAAGATTCTGAACGAAACACAGACGTTTCCCCCATGACAGACGGCAACGTGAGGCAACGTGAGGTTTACAGAAATGGTTTCTGTCGGTGGTAATCTGTGTGAACTGAGTAGGTGGCTGCAAACGTTGTGTGTGTGTGTGTGTGTGATATTATCTCCTAAGCTTTTGCAGTGCTTCTTAGCGAGGTGCTCATCATCCATCTTCATTTCCCTCTGTGCCAGCACAGGTGTGTGTGTGTGTGTGTGTGTGAGAAAAACATAAAGTTTCAGAAAAGGTACAACTGCTGTGACCGCCCACGTCCTCCGCCGCGCGTGTGTTTTTTCGCCTGATTGATGACATCATCCTTTTTGTCTTCACTTGATGGAAGCAGAGTTTCAGATGAAGCAGATTTGATTTTTTGATTTTTTTTTTTTTTTTTTGACCAAAAGGCTGGGGATGTTTTAGCTCTAGTGTTTGTGAAATACCTCCCTCGGCCATGAACTCCTGCAGAGTCCAGTCAACGCTGGCTGATGTCACACGTTTGAGCCGCCGTACAGGCCCTGCTGTGCTTGCTTGCTAACAGCAAAAACAAAGACGTCACAGATACAGAACCACATCAGAGCTAAAGGGTGTGGACGTTCCTGCTAATTCAAATACAGTACAGTACAGTACTGTACTGTACAGTACTTTACAGTACTGTACAGTACAGTACAGTAAAGTATAG
>NC_024324.1:3544482-3554784 GCF_000523025.1 Cynoglossus semilaevis
GTACAGTACAGTACAGTACAGTACAGTACAGTACAGTACTGTACGGTACAGTACTGTACGGTACATGTTTGGCGTCTTGGATGCTTCTCCATCTGCACTTTACATCAAGCAATTTAGAAGTGTGTTTGACTTTGATCTGTGTGTGCGCGCGGCTGCTTTGATGATCCATAGAACACAGAGTTTTTGCTGCTGCTGCTGCTGCTGCTGGAGAACATTTGAAATTGAAAAAGAAGTGAAATAAAGCCTGGAGCGTGGAGAAACATCTTCACACCCCGCTGAGGTCGATCCCACATCAATGCACACAGATATATATATGTATGTATTTATATATTTATATGCAGTGAGTAAAGAGGCTGGATATTGACAAACCTACGTCTGAGAGACTGCCAGGCTTTTGATTGGTTGTGGCCAATTAAAAAAAATAAATCTTTTTTTAAGATCTCTGGACAGGAGGCGATGAAACGCCGTCGTGAATCTCAGATAAGATTCTAACTGAACTCGACGTACACTGGTTTCCACGACAGGTTTTCTCAGCCATTAATATCTTCCGTTCTGTGCCAGAGGAAAGTCACGACTATTTAATTTAAAAAAAAAAAGCTCTGGCAGAAATTTGAAGTGAAGTGCAGGCTAAGGCAACGTTCTGACAAAAGAACAGAATTCCACTCCCAGAAATACTCTGTGTCGGGTTCGGAGGAGGGGGGACATCTTATCAAGTCGAGGATCGAGCCACGGATTTATCAACGTTGACGACTTTTTGTTCAAAGAGGTGATACGAAAACAAAATTAGGACAAAGTTTACTGATGTATTTGTCCAATAATAAAACTACTGGGAGGACGAGAGCCAATCACAGCTCTGTTGCTTGGCTAAAAGGCGGGACATCTGAACAGAGATCCAATCAAAGTTGCCGTGTGTCCAGGCGACAAAATTACTACTGGTATTTGGTCCAAAACCGGATAATTGGGTCAAGTCTAAGACTAAGACTAAGTCCAAATGAACCCAGGGAGCATCATGGGAAAAAAAGGATGCTACAGTACAAGATACCAAACCTCGGTAATCAAGCTTCCCTCGCTGCTTTGATAAAAAAAAAAAATGGTTTATTATAACAGCTGATGAAGTGAAAAAGGGAAAGCGTCAGCGTCTGAGATCAACTTCTTGTTAGTGATGTTTCTAAAACGGCTGACAGGAATTTAGAGGAACAGTTAATCAACATCCCCACGCACACGTTTTGATGCACATTTATTTGCCGGTCAGCAAAACAGTCGGCGAGAATAAATAGTCGGCGGGGCAGCGGCGGCGGCGGCGCGGTCTTTCGACAGCGAATGATGTTTTCCTCGCCGGTGCTCGGCTGCTTTAGCCTGGGCTCAGCGCTCCATCAATCTTTATAAATCATTCACTTCTCCCGCCTCGCCCTCCGCACACAAACACGATGACACAGGAAATGAAGGCACAAATAAATGCACAGGCCCGGCTCGTTCCTTTGGACTTCAGCCATTTTTTTCAACCGAGGATGAGGAGTTTTGGTGCATTTAAATGTTCTTAATAATTGATACAGGTCTGCAGGGGGCGCACAAACTACCTGAATGTACGAAAGACTTTTTCGAGGTTGAGGTCAACGGTGAAGAACGCAGCAAAGTTTTACAAAAACTACTGGTTAAATTCTCTCTTTGGGGAAAAACTAAATTTTCTATTCTAAGACTTTTGTTATTTTTGAATGTTATTTTTCTTTCGCTTCAGCTACGTTTTTGGGGAAAAACTAAATTTTCCATTCTAAGACTTTTGTTATTTTTCTTTCGCTTCAGCTACGTTTTGGTGGAAGATAGAAAATATTAAGGCTAAATCTTATGATTTGTTTTGCAATATCTTTAGCTCATAATAAATCAAATGTTTTCATTTCATTCAATATTAAACTCAAATTAGTTGAATTACATTTCAGAACTAAGACGTCAGTGGGGGTCAGAGCGCTGCCACCTACTGACGCAGACGAACAATATCTCATTCAAACCAACTCTGACTTTTTATTTTCTGCATCTGGAACGACAACAAATTAAACTAATACAGTTGGAACAGTCCGGGACTCAGAGTTCTAGGTTTGGTTCCACATCATTTTTTTTTTTTTTTACAGATTCATGCACCCGTATGAACCCTTGAAGACATATATAAATATATAATAGTAGGAATTACAGGCTTATGAATCTCGTCTTCCACCGTCCAGACTTGCTGTGAATAACTCCAGGCCTAATTCTGAGATACATATTTTACAGAACACGCACAGTTTAACCCTTGCAGGTGACTCGACGCCCGCCTCTGGTCTCGTGAGGATTCGTAGTCATTTCTCAAATATCCGAAAAGAGTAGGTTTGAGGTCACGGGTGCAGTAAGTGCTGATGAGAACCACCTTTTTTTTTTGCCTAATTTCCAGGGATTTCATCACAGAATAATTTCTCCTAAAGTCAGCAGAGAGTGTGGAAATGTAAATTGATCTTTAATATAAGGAGGACAGGGGGTTAAATCTGATCCTTTTGTGAGGAGGTAAATCATTTAATGACTTGTCAAGTCAGAGTCGTATCCTCAAAGATTCTATAACGATGGATGTCACTTGGGGGGGAATTAAAAAGAAGACCATTTTTTGGAGAGAGAGAAAAAGATAAAAAATCAGGAGTGCGACTGCTGTGACCCCCCCCCCCCCACACCCCTCCTCCCCCAGCCCCCTCCAACCTCACGGTCACTGTGTATTTAAATAACTTTGTGGCCCATTGATCTCCAGGGAGAGGCCCTGTTGGCTCCGATTTAGCACGCAGAGGAATGCTAGAATGTCTGTGGCTTCCAGCCAGGAGCCTTTTCCTGGCCGGACCTTTGACTCCTGCCACTGCAGCAGAGTGAGGCCGGGGTCAGAGGATGGGGGATGGGGAGCGAGCGAGGCTAAAGTCGGCAGCGACCACCTGCTCACCCTCTGATCTAATGACCTCGTCATCCCTGCGCTACAACACACACACACAAACACACACACACAGACGCAGTCACTCGGAGGCTGCCGTCCGACACCGACAGCCACTAAAACTCCTGCCCCTGCTGGACATTTGTGTTTGACCACGAGGCTCCGGCCACAAACGTGTGCAGAGCAGCCCATGGTCATGCTCCGTGTCCGGGGTAAACACACGGGGAGCCGCGGGGTGACTGTACATGTCAACACACACACCAAAACACACTCTACAAACACAAACATACGGGCAGCAGATGAACAGCAGGTGGCGCTAACCCAAGTGTAAACGTTGTTTTGGCAAACAGATCCAGAACTGGACATGTGGAGCGGAACTCGCCAAAAACTGAGCATCCAAAAAGCTAAATTTGGCTGAAATTTTTAATATAAATAATGGAGACCAGTGAGCAGACGTTAAAAATAATATTAGAAAATATATTAAAGATTCATCCCAAGGTATGCCAAATAAAAAAAATAATAGACTAGAACAAGGTCAGAGCAAAAAAAACAACAACAAACAAACTACCATTTACAGAGAAAGTAGAGAAAGACTTCACGGTTATCGCAGACTGATGCTGTTAGCTGCTAAGCTAGCACCAAAATGCTTAAATGACGCATATGAACATAAGCAAAGGCAATAAAACAAACCAAATTTAGGTGCTAGCTAAAAGGCTAACATACTTTTCTTTGAAAACATTTCCCAAGGATAAAAATAAAATACAGCCCCAGAATGGCTTCCAAACCACACTTTGGACAAACCTAATGTCGTTCATACAGTAATGAGGCTTCTTGTTTCTGGACGTGAGCTAGCTAGCATTTTTACGACTTATTGGCGTCAGTGTTAAAACTTGGAAACAGGCTGTTGCCTTCTCCTTAAGTTCCCTCTTTCTTCATCTGAACCTTATTTCCTAGTAACCGTAGAATCAGCATCATGACATCATCTGGCCTGTGCTAACCTCAGCTCTGGCAGGGATGAAAAAAAAAAGAAAAAAAAAAAGAAAAAAAAGCACGGCCCAGGAGAGGCAAAGTGTATTGGAAGCATTTTTAAAAATAAATGTGAAGCAGTAAAACGCTGAGTGACTAATTAGACTGGACGGCTGGGTCTGGCTGTGAGACCATCGAGGGCGAGAGTCACAAACTCTGGAGCAGCCGGACGCAGAGGAGGCTCAACATGAGGCTGCTGGCACCAGGGCTGTGGAGTTATATGCACAGAGGGGGAAGGGGGGAGGGGGGGCAACGGAGAAACAGAATATGTCTCTGTGTGCGGTAGGACCTCAGAACCAGATCAGACCAGTGGCCCAGGGTTTCAGTCTACATACCTTTGTCCACACACACACATATATAGGATCTTACTGCACACCAGAGGATTTTCAAACTCCAGCAGACGTATAAAAAAGTTGGCTAATGGAGATACAATGACAGATGTAAAACACAGACCAGATCCAGGCAGTTCTCAGAGGCCGGGTTTGATGAAGTGATCCAGTGGACCACGGGTCCAGGACGTCAAACTAAAGCATTCAAGACAAAAAATCTGGAAAACTGATTAAGTCTCCACTTCTTAACTAACTCGAAATCCGACTGGAAGAACACGCGACTCAACTCCAACGTTTCTTTATTTTCTTGGAGTCTTACGTAAAGGTTTGACTTCAGTGAAACTACAGAGAGGTTTTTAAATCTCTCCTTCGTGGCTTTGTCTCTGAATCAAATCCAGTGTTGACAGCTATTATTCAGTGAGTTGGATTGATTTTTTGATTTTTTTTTTTACTTGGACTAGGACACACAACCTGAAGATAAGCTAGAACCTACACCTGGGAAAACTTTTGATTCCAGATCTCACACAAACTTGCTGGAACAAACGACACTTTCTGGTCCAAGTCATTAAAAAAAATGTTGAATCGAGTGCCCGGAGTTTTTTTTTAGGACCAAGTCCAAACCATTTATGAATATTGTACCAATATCCCAGATGAACTGAAGAGTTCGTCATGAGCCAAGTCACCTGCCCTGGAGCTCATTCATTTATTCATTCATTCATTCATTCATTCATTCACTCATTCACTCATTCATTCACTCACTCATTCATTCATCCATTCGCTCATTCACTCATTCATCCATTCATTCATTCATTCATTCATTCATTCATTCATTCATTCATTCACTGAACTAAAGTACCAGTAAGACGACGACGTGTCAGAATGAGTTCAACCTGAATCTGGAGACTCCGCTGTGTTTGGTCGGCGTTGCGGGCTGATTGTTGTATTAGTTTACGGGACCTTGACCTCCTAAAATTGTCTCACTTCATCTCGGGGTCCAAATAAAGACTGAACTGAATGAATCCCCTCCAGAGAGATCACATTTTCCACGACAGCGCGGTTAGACACCGAGAAAATGTCAGCGAGAAAGACAATACCAACGTGTGGGCAGCCGTAAACCCGGTAAACACAGAAAGCAATGAGGTGGAGGGGAAAACATTTGGAGGTCGAAACGTATGTCTGTATAAATATACGAAGGCAGGCGGCGGTGACAGTCACGCGCCGAGAGACGGCGAGAGGCAGGATGAAAGATGGGAGGATGAAATTAAAGAGGAATGCAGATGGAAATAGAGGAAGCCTGTGAGGCTGCTGGATATAGAGACGGTAACCTGAGAGACGATAACAGCGCCCTCCTTTCTAGTTGTAGTTCCTGCGCTCCTGGTATTTCTATCACCGACCGGCGCAGAGAGAAAGACTGCAGCTGTAACTCTACACCCGGTCGGTACAGGCAACAGGCTGTAAAGGCCCGACTGTATACAGTACAGTCAGGGAAATGAAGGGCCGAGAGCGGAAACCTCTGCTGAATGTGCTAACATTTATACGTCTCCATCAAAAAAAAAAAAAAAAAAAAACGTCAACGTCAACGTCTTTTCCCAGGAATTTTTGTCTTTCGTCTGGTCACGTATTACAAAACCATTATTGTCACCAAATGTGATGCGGGCTGACCTGCCTGAGGTCCAGATATGAATCACTACAGTGGAAATCCCAATGGTGATTTGACAGTTTTTCACAGGATGCCCTTCCTGATGGAACCCAGCCTCGGGCTGGAGGTGGGAGGAGGGGGGAGAGGGAGGTGGGTGGGGGGTGAGTTCCTGGAATCCCCCAACACTCAGGAAGTTCAGATTTTACATATTTAAATTTAGTTTTGACCTCATTTGGAAACAGTGGTAACTATGGACACAAACACTCAGTCAAACGAATACACACAACAGCAGCAGCAGCAGCAGCAGCAGCAGCAGCAGCAGCAGCATCACTGCCAGACCAGGGGATAAACACAGGGTATTCCCTCATCAGCCGTAGCTTCTGTTTGTGTCGACGGACTGGAAACAGGAAGAAAGAGGAAAGAGGAAGTCTCCGAAAAAGAACGAGGGAAGAGAGAGAGAGAGAGAGAGAGAGTAAATTACAGTTCTCCCTGTCAGTGTCTGCTGATGTCATGAAAAGTGTCCGACCACATGGCATTAGCCAGGACGCTCCAGCGCACTCAGACACTGAGACGTGGTATTAGCCGAGAGTGAGAGGTTTTTGCGCGACGACGTCACTGTACGGAAATAGAAAAAGGCAGAAACATGACGGGAAAAAACGACTGAGGCATGCTGGGATTTTTTTTTCTCTCTCTCTCTCTGAATTAATGAAAGGAATGTTTTCAGAAGAGGGAGAAGAGTGTGGGAGGGGAGGGGGGCAGAGCGTGGTGTGGTCTTTGAGTGTCTTAGCTGTGCCATCGCTCCCACCGTGGATCAAAGGCTGAGAAGTGGCTGAGTCTCAGCAGCATTAAGTCACTCTAAGCCCAGACGGAGGCCCGTACACATGCTGCCGCAAATAAAGCTGCCTGGGATTAGACCCACAATACCCACACTGAGTCACAGGCTGTCAGACCACAGTGGCCCAGGAAGTGGGCCGGACCACTTAGTCTTGGGGTCTTGATTTAATTTAGCAGAATAATGAAACTCAAACAAATTGAATTATTTCCTGTTCGGAGCAGGAAGTGTCAGACAAAAAACGCCAACTCTCAGTGAAAACTCACGTTCACGAGCAGCAGTTCGGGGTCATTACAAAAACCCTGACATAAAATGTCCTTGAAAAGTCTGGAAAAAAGGTGAAAAGAGAATCATTTAATAAAGAATAGGAGAAAAAAGTTTTGGCAAAAATATCCTGAAAGCCAAAAAACTTTTTTTTTTTTAACGTTAGACCTTCTCAGCTAACACGGTTCAGTTTCAGTAATATGTTAAAATTTTAACTTTTTTTTTTTTTTTTTTTTTTAGCTTTTTACATTTGATCCTTTATCAGTCCAAATGTCTCAGGAACAACAACAGCTCACGTTCTAACGGATTGTTTTGGCTCACGGCTCACGTTCTAACGGATTGTTTTGGCTAGTTTTAGCTTCTTTATTAAACTTTAGCGTAATTTTTTTTTTTTTTTTTTTCAGAAATTTACCTGTTGTTACATCTCGAGGTTATTTTTAACTTTAGGATGCAATGAATCTAAATGATTTAATGGCATTTTGCTCCGAGTCAGTGTCTAAACCTGAGACACTGCTTTTACGATTCAGAAATTTTCAATTGATTTATGGGAGAAAAAAAGAAAGAAAGAAGGAAAAAAAGAAGGAAATCAAGTGGAGTTTACTGTTGGAAACCGATCCATTCCAGATCAAGTACAGCGTCACCGTTAGACTCACAAACACCACGTGTAAAGTAAACAGTGTGGGAGTGTGGAACGCACTTAAACCAACAGTCACATTAGTGGTTGAAGGATGAAACGTGACACTTTGGACCAGGACTTCATAGAGTTGGCAGCAGAACGGGTCATACTGGGCCCCGCTGTAACAGACTGCAAAAAACACTGTAAATAAAAAGAGAGAGAGGATGGAGACAGAGATGTCACCGTGAGTTTAAGTTAATAAAAAAATATCTGAAAAGATTTATACAAATACAAGTATGAACAAAAAAGTTGCCCGTTGTGTCAGTGAGCTGTCAGAGTCGGAGTTAGACACCGAAGCATGGCAGCACATTCGAACCTGCCAACAGGACCTGTCAGCACCAATATAGTCCCAGGCTCACACAATGACACACACACACACACACACACACACACACACACCTACCAAAACAAAAGCCGCAGCCAGTGAAGGGTAAATCCATGGACGATGGCTTTAAATATCAATGTGATGAAAGGGTGAGGCTCCACGGACACGCAGGGGAAGACGGGACTGGAGGAGGGGGAGGGGGAGGGGGGGAGTGGGTGTAGCAGGGCGCAGGGTTCCGAGGGGGAACACGGAGAGAGGGATCAAAGGGGAATTTCTGAGCCGATCCCTTTGCAGGAGCGTTTGGGAGCCGACGGCTGTCAGCGGGGATGAGAACAAACACTGACAAACGTGTGGCACCGCAGGTTTACCACCACCACAGACGGGTGAGGAAAACTCACCTTCTCATGCTAACATGGCTCCTATTTGCCCCGCGAAATCGTTCGCCGGCATTTTAGACGTGGGGTTTTAGCATTTCCTGCGTACTTCGCGCACTAACAAAACAATTTCCTGGTTAAGATTTGTCTCTTTTGGCAAGATTTATTTACAAGCCTCAGTTGTTTCCTTTTGTTCTTCTGCACATTTTTAAACCATTTAAGCTAACGTCGAAAGTGTGCATGTTAGCTGTTGACCTAGCTAATGGTCAATAACTGACTAATAATAATAATAATTTATAACATATTATAATATATTACATATAAAATAATATTATATTTATAATACTAAGAATTCATTTTAGCTCTGGCTAATATTCTAATGTAATGTTTTGCTAACATTTGTCTATTTTTGCTTCATATTCATGAATTTGAGTAGGTCTTCGTTTTTGTTTGCCCCTTTGAAATTGATTCAATTGTAATTTTAGCTAATGCTAAGAGCTAACAAAGCTATTTTGGTTGACATTTAACTATATATTTTTTTAAAACAACTTATCCCTGACTATTATTTGGGTTGAATGAAAACATGTTTGATTTATATTTGGGTTAATTATTACCTCGTATCCTACGACTTTTAACTACTACATTCATGTGTCCTCGTTTTAACAAATAACTTGTATTCTCATTTTCCGTGTGAGTGTTTTGTTTTTTTTTTGTGTGTGTTTCCACAAAGGCGGTTGACACATAATATAATTAGCAGTCGCTCTTGCAGCACAGCGGCTGCCGCTTCCTGTGGACGAGGCAGAAGAAAAACAAGATTTTCCGCTAACGCTGAACATCTCCATTATTTTATTTGGTAAAACTGCACCTTTGTCTCCTAGAGACGTCACTATCTATTAAAAACATCTCTGTATTTGCATAGAACGCGTTTCTGTTCACCTGACACTTATAGGCCGACATCCAACCTACTTTCTGTTCTGTTAATGAAATCCTCAGGGAGTGTTATCTGTTCTGCAGTTAGCTGCTAACTGTGTCCGCATCACCACCAACACTGGATTACCTGGGTGGGTGATCAATAAACTAAGTAAACAGGTATTGATTATAGTAATATATGTAGTTTGATATTTGATTGAAATGCAAAATGTGTTCAAAACGTGGTCTGAGGGCCAAATGTGCCCCGTAAACAAGTTATTTTGCAGCCTGAATGTATTGCTGTTTTTATTATCTTTTAACATCCTAATTAACTGTTTTTTTTTTACATCTGTTTAGCTTATTACTCAGGGCTAACCTTTAGCTACGTTATCTGTTAGCGACGATACGTTTTTAACATTCAGGAAAATAAAAAATAAAGAGTGCTGTTTGCGTGGTAACTGAAATGTCATCTGATCTTTTCCTCACAATCTTCGTCACATTCTGCCAACATCCAATCGTAAACCTGACATTTTCAGCCTCCTCTGGAGAAAAGCAGTTGCAGATTGAATAAAATCAGTTTGTCGTGGCCACAAAAGCACCAATCGCTTTTTTTTTTTATTGTTGCCTTGAGCTTTTTTTGTTTTTTTTTTCCTGCTAAATGACATTAGCCTCAGTTTTCCGGCCTGATTGTCCTTCTCACACACTCCCCATTCACATGTTTTCTGTGGGAAGGTCGTGAAGGAGCCACGCGGCGAGAAGCTGCTTCTATTTTTGTGCCTCTGCCTCTTTTCCCATTGACTGGACTAATAAGTGATCACCTGGGTCATTTATCTTACGCAGTCCACACATAATGGGCTACACGGCTACGACAGAACGGCCAGAAAAATGTGCAAACAGCTGAAATGAATGTTCTCCGCTGACGAATGACCTCCGCGGGAAGTGAGAGAACAGAAGGAAGCAGAGAGCAGGAGACATCCTTTCAGAGAACTGACC
>NC_024324.1:3555039-3558980 GCF_000523025.1 Cynoglossus semilaevis
GAAAAGTCTCTGAACACGAGTGTCGGCTTCTCGTCGCTAACGTTATTCACCCACAGCTACACACAAGGCCGTTCCTGCGACACGAACGAAGACAAACGCAAGAATAAATGACCAAACCTCACTCTCTGAAAATATCGCAGTACCAACCCCAATCTGTACTCTGTAATCTGTACTCTGATTACAAAGACGAAAAAATATATAGCTTTTTTACCACGACTGTCAAACGAGTGGATACATCACTAAGAACCTGTAGATTAATCACCAATAATCATAAATAAATCATCAATCATTATCACAGTTAGTTACAATTACTCGTGATTAATCGTGAGTCACGCTTATAGTTATAGTTGTGATTAATCAAATTTTAATTTAAAAATAACTTCAACCTCACCTAACCTAGACCGAATAGACTAACTTTGTGCTCTGCGCTCGGCTAGTCTGGTCTGATAGCCTGTCTTCTGACCTGAAGTTGAATCATGCACATACATATACTGGGGGCTGAGCTGGAGGTACTACAGTACTACAGTAGTACAGTACTACAGTACTACAGCAATACAGTAGTACAGTACTACAGTAGTACAGTACTACAGCACTACAGTAGTGCAGTAGTACAGTACTATTGAACTGTGTACTCCAATGAGAAGCCAGTTCACAGCCGTGCTGTGGTGACTGTGTGACCCGCAATACAGTAGTGCAGTAGTACAGTACTACAGTAGTACAGTACTACTGAATTGACTGTGTAGTCCAATGAGAAGCCAGTTTACAGCCGTGCTGTGGTGACTGTGTGACCCGTGGAGTGATAACTTCTCCTCTGGTCACTGAACGTGGCCCAGTGGACGACAGAGTGTAACTGTGGGTCAGGGACTCGTACACAGACAGTACTGCAGTTATTAAAACCAAAGAGGAAGAAGCTGCGGCTCATTACAGATCCCTGCCGTGAAGGTTTCCCTGCCGTGAAGGTTTCCCTGCTCCGTTTGTGTTACTAGGTAGTTTATTCAATTACTGACAGTGTGCAGACGCTGCTGCTGTTCCCCAGACGGCTGCGACCGGCTTCGGTGGGAACTCGACGCAAAAGGCCAACCACGTAGATACAAATCTGTACTTGGTGAAAACATGTTGGATTTTTTCTTTTCTTTTCTTAAAAAAAAAAAACAAACACATTTATTTTGGTCTGAAAATACAAGAAACTGTGCAAAAATAAAAAGGACCTGTTTTGTTAACCGGGTGGAGAAAGTCAAACGTTCATTTACCGCAGGTCAAATCAAAGTTAGTGACAGCAGGTCTGAAGGAAAATCTCAGATTCTACTTTAACACATCCTTATGTTCTCAGCTTTATTAGAGTATGAGTAAATCAACCCCATCCACGGCAGCAGTTTCTTTTATTCCGTAGCATCTGAAAACAACAAACAACCTGGGCATCAATCCTCATCATCACTTCTCCTCCGTCTCCTTCAGACACCCATCATCTACAGCTCTCTGTTAAATCTGCTCTCTCACGCCACCTGTGCGACACCAGGAGACGGAGAAGGAGACGGCGCCGCAAAAACTGCCCCCAGGTCTGTGGAACAACAGCAAAGACGGAGGAGGAGGCTGGAGATCTCCAGTGACCAGGATGTCCCATAAAGACGGGGGTTAGAGAGGGCAACAAACCGGGAGGTAAAAATGTAGGAGCGATGACACAGGCAGCGGCCCAGAGGTGTGTTTTTACCATCTTTCTCCTGTTACACTTTTTCCCCCTCAAGTCGAAACCAAACCAAACGTTTTTTAAACGCCCCGCAGAAAGAGAGAGGTGAACGCTCATCATTCCCATTATCCCCAGAGATCAATTTTCCTCCGTCTCTGCCAGCATTCCTATATATTCCGCGCGCTAGCCCTCCTCCACCACCATCTGCCTTGGATGCCTCTTCGTTCCTCCTCCTCCTCCTCCTCGCTGCCACAGTCCCTAATGAGGCTCCGTGGGAATGCTCCCTGAAGATAGACCTGTTCGCTTTCTGCTGTTTCTCAAACTGATTTTGTGCAGCGAGAACCATAAGGCCTCCTCGCCTCGGTCTTCTTATGCAACACACACACAAACACACACACTCACATTTATTTGATGTTCACCCAGACGGGCTGCTCATCGAGGCGTCGTGGACACACTCGGCCTACAAGGATTTAAACACTTGCAAATGCACAATCACATGTGAGGAAAGGTTACGAGGATGGACAAATAAATTAAGGATCCACCAGGGGGCTCAATCAATCATCGTCCTCTCGCAATTAGGGTTGCCTTCATCGCAGGCTGTTTAAAGGCGCGGCTCAGTGACACGGAGAGAGAGTCGGCCCGGGGAAACGGGAAGCACCCGGTGATTTATTTAGTGTCCAAACATCCTGAACGCACAGTGACATTTGAATCGTCATTATCTGCAGCGTCGCCGTCGTCGATGTTGTTGTTGTTGTTGTCGTTGTGGGGCGACCGCTCGTAGTGTCAGACACGGGCCTGAGTCTGGAGTCGGGTGTTTAGCGCCCCCTCTCTGACGTCACCGTGGTGAAAACAATTAGTGTGAACGTAAACTCATCAGCTTGACAAAGAATCTTTAAAATATGTACGACGATCACGGTCGGTGAACGACTGACGCAACTCAACAGTTGACAGAAAAAAAAAAAAAAAAAAGAGCCAATGTTTCAACTATTTCCCCCGTGTAGGAATCAATAAAGTTCAATCTCATCTCATCTAGATTTAAACCTCCAGGGTTCCGTCAGCTCCGTGTTACCGAGCTGTTGAATTCTTCCTCTTATCTCGTTGCGTTTCTTCAGACTGATGTAGTATTACTACACATCACCTCGAGTAGAAACACAACTCTGGCCAATACCAGCTGAATCAGTACCAGGTTCCTGCCAATATCACTTAATAACAATAAGGAATTTTTTTTGTTACCAAAAACAAGAACATCCAGAAAACCCTGGTGTGAAGAGAAGGCATGTTGACAGGCAGTGAGGGAGGAAGATCTAGAGGCTCTCGCTCGGCCACAAACAAAACCCCTAATTCATGGTCCTGAGCGAAGCCTGAATCACCAGCGCAGCATTCATACCATATCTGGCACGGAGACACTGGAACCAAAACCGCCGTCTGACGACAGTTGGCGAGGAACTCGCTGGGAAAATATTGGCTCCGCTCTTTGTGAATTAACCAGTGAAGACATTGGGCTCTCTCTCTCTCTCTCCCTCTCTCTCTCTCTCTCTCTTAATAATCAGCTGGGTAAAAGATAATAAACCCCACCCTGGGGGAGGGAGGAGGAGAATACGGGGGGGGGTTTCCGTCCCCAGTCCTAACGGCACTAACAGGTGTTGATTGAGAGACTGGAGTGACTCATGAAGACTTGGTTCTGATTGGCTGTCCCCTCCTCTCACCCCCCCCTCCATCTTCCACCCTCCAAACTCTCCATCCTTCTCTCGCCTCAGTCTCACTTTCCCTCCTCGCTCCATCTCTGAGTCACGCTGTGAGCGAGCAGACTGTTGTGTCCAGTTCTATTTCAGGACTAAAAAATATGATTTTTGAGAATGTAGACTTTCAAACATCGAACAGATTTTCACACTGTTTAAGTTTTATTTATAAAGAAAAAATGGGTAAAATCTGTCCAGCGGGCAGAGCCGGAGCCACGGAGAGTGGCTGCATTAGACCTCACCCTCCAGCAGTTTGATCAATAACTGAAGCTAATAACTATTTCACAAATTGATTTTCAAATGGAGCATTAAAAGCTACACCGACTTCCTCTTGGTATAATCGCTCTCCTTCTTTCCTTCTCGTCTACTGCGACATGGTTTTGGGGACGGGTCCAGATCTGAATGTTTGGTGGTAAACACGGCTCCACCCTCTGACTGGCCGACGCCCAAATATCAACCTTAATCTCATTAGCTTCTGGGTTTACCCTTAAAAAAAAAGAAAAAATTCTTTCACGTCC
>NC_024324.1:3559709-3563951 GCF_000523025.1 Cynoglossus semilaevis
CCCCCCCCCCCCCCGTCCTCGTCTCCCCCCCCCCACACACAAACATGTTCTCTAACACCGGTGGAAAACACCAAGCCAGGTGTGAATCATAATTTACCTGAAGTCCTGACAGGAGGAGGAGGAAAAGGAGAGAGAGAAATAACGTGGAAGTGTGAGGGAGAACTTTTTGGGAGCGACGGAGGTAGAAGAAGGTGAGGAGGATCAGCCGACAGCAGAGCGGGAGAACGTGACTTTAAAAAAAAAATGTCAGCGGCGCCGAAAAGCTGCGCTTTGATCCACGATTAAAAGAGAGGAAGTTGGAACTGTTTTGGCAGCGATAGTGATGAGCCGGCAAATCAGTCTGGGGAGTAGACGGAGTCAGGAGGTTACTGAAGAAGAAAAAACAACTCAAATATGGTTCCACTGTTTGATTGTATTAATTAGTATTCAGTCCGTGTCAGTCGATGTGGAGGAGAATGAAGAGTGGAGAAAAAAAAACTGTTTTAGGAACAACAGCAAGTCACACAGAACCGCTGGTTATTCTTCACTCTATGTATAGAACTGAACTGGGTCACACACTGACTGGGTGGGGTCAAATCCACCTTAAGGGCCTGGTTCTCAAACTGCGGGGCGGGCCCTCACAATAGCCCAAAATTACTATGGCAAAGTAGCTGAGTTAGCTGCCAAATTAGCCACTTTTTTCACCACCGCTAATTATTCATCCGACCGATAATAAGGTTCATCTTTCATTTTAAAAGATCATGACCAACATCATAAACTGTTTGTTTGGTACTTACAGAGTTGATAGATTAAATTTAACTTTTTTTTTTTTTTTTTATCCGTGGACTATTAAAAGTGGAGTTTGTACATTTTGTCCTCTCTGCACTGCCTCGCTCCCATCCTGGCCGCAGGCACTGGTACTGTTCTTCATTACCACGCACCACTTCCCCCACCGCTGCCTGCTAATGTACATCAACAGTTCCCTGTTGAAAAATCCCTAATGAACATGGTCAGAGCAGAGGTGCCCGGTTCCACTGCAGAACCAGAACCACAGAGGGTGAAAAACATGTGGTGAAACCAGGTCTGGACGCGGCTGAGGTCGGCGCTGACCGCGCTGGCTACGACAGCTGTTTGCCTGTGCTGTGTTGTGGTTTGAAACAAACACTGTCACACACGCGTACATATACGTAGACATTTACACACACACACACAGAGAGTGTTCCTGTGTTTGTGTCGGCAGCAGAGCGAGCCTCTGTGGTCTGGTTGGGATCACTAACACACATGCTCTCTGTTTATGGTGAGCTCACAGCCTCCTGTGGTCGGCCTCCCTCCGTCCTCTCGCTATCTGACATCCCAGCACAATATTTCATACTTTACAACTGTTTTCTGTTCCATTCTCCACAGCTGCCCCGACGTCTACCAGCAAAATCTCTCGCGCATTCACATTTTGTCCGACAAACACAATAACGATGCTACCAGCAAAATCTCTCATTTTGTCCGACAAACACAATAACGATTTGTCGGCACTGAATCTTTCCTGGATGAAAGAAATAGTCAAACGATCTTAATGATAATAATAATAATAATAAACTAGGTTTATTCCATGTGTTAACAGCAGATCTGCTTCAAAAGCAGTATATGGTACCTCTGGGAATCGAACCCAGGACTACCTGCTCTCTGCTTCTGAAGCAGGCGCGCTAACCGCTGTTGGCGATATTTCGTGTTTTCTTGCTAACATTGAGTAATTTTAGCCACATTTTTAGTCCTGTTTTTGTTTCTGTGAATGCTGTTGTTTTATGAACTCAACTGTTTATCTTTTATCCTTTTAACCCTAAAATTGCTAAATTGAATGTATCTGGTGCGAGGATTTACAAAATCGTAGACATTTCATGCGCATGTTTAGCCGTTTCCATCTGCCCTTGGCTACATTTTTCCTACATCGGTTCAAGTCAAGTATACATTCAAATTAAAATAAATTTTTTCACCCTGTAAAATAACGTTTGGGACGGTTTTAGAATTATTCTGAAGCAATTTAATCAAAGATTATATTTCGAGCTAATGCTAATTCAAACATTTGGTGAATGTTGGTCATTTCAGTGTGACGTGTAATCGACTCAGACTTTGATAATAACAAAGAGAGTTTTGAACAGAAGCCATAATCAGAACAGCTCTGTCATTTCTTTACAAATTATCCGTATGTTTAAATGGTTCCTTTAAAGAGTTTTAAGGTTAATTATAGATATTTTAAGACAATTTCTCCCCCGATAGAGGAGCTAATAATTGCCCTCGGTCAGGGTGCGTGTCGTGAAGTGAGATAACGAAACGTTTCTGATGAAAGTCCTGCTCCGGCTCCGGACAGAAGAACATTTGTGGCAGTAATTTAGCACATGGGTGCTCCTGCTGCGGGGGTTATTGTATCCGTCACGCTCGGCTGCAGCCACGCCGGCTCCTGCTTGGGTTTCGGACTGACCACCTCCTCCATAAACTCACTGGCCTCCAACAATAGATCACCAAATGAGACTTGTCAGTGAGTGGGGAGGCAGACAGAGAGGTGCAGAGGAGAGGAGATTGTAGAAGGGGGAGATTAACAGCGAGAGGGGAGTCGAGGTAAAAGAGACAGAAAAAAAAAAAAACGCACCGTGAGCCAACGCTCTGGATGGAGCCAAGAAGTTGATTATCTCTGCATGTGCGGCCAAAGTATAAACACAGGCGCAGTGCCGGAGTGGAATAAATTTGAAGTATAGAGAGGATGAAATGAGATTTACTGGCAGAAACTGAGATGTGCTGCGAGAACTGATGAGAATCACTTGTAAAGAATGAAATATTGTGCTAAGATGTTCAGATAGTGGGAGCACGGAGGGAGGCCGACCACAGGAGGCCCTCGCAGTTTATCCATAAACACTGAGCATGTGTGTTAGAGATCCACACCAGACCGCAGCGGCTCGCTCTGCTGCTGACTGGAAGTCATAAAAGTACAGCAAAAAACACCGTCCTTTCATTCAAGTGGTGATTATCATCATCATTATTTATAGAATCACAGCAGAGTGACATCAGTCAGTGGACAATCAGTGGACAGGGGTGAGGGCAGTTTTTAACAATTCAAAATCTTACAAAACCTAACCTTCAATTCAACATGTTTTTTGATGTGGAAATCCAGAGTACTACGAGAAAACATACTGAGTTTTTCCTTTAGTTTAGTACAGGACATTAAAACTGGGACTTGGACTGCTGACCTTCTCTCTGTAAGGCAAGAGCACCAAGCATGATGTGGCACTACTGTAACTTGGTAGCTCAGAGTAACTAAAGTAACTTCTTTTTGGAATTCTAGGGGACGTCTTAGACCCCAGGTCAAAGTCCGAAGTTTCTTTAAACGTTTTGTTCAGATTTGGGAAAATAAAATAAAATGAAAATGTTTTTGAATCTCGTTTGGTTGAAAATCTGTGATGTTTTCCTGACAAAACAAGTTAAAAAACATTCAAATAAAACGTAACACAGCTCAGGACTCTACAGGATGTGATGGTAAAAACTGTAAAAATAAAAAAGTCTGACTCAGTTCTGTGTTAACTCTGTGTGAACGCTCTAACTGACGACCGACTCCGGTCCTCAGACCCAGACAGTTTCCATTTCCTCCACCAAACAACAGGATTTGCGTGAGAAACCATTAGCAGATAAAAGATAAAAACATCAGATACTTTCCCTTCGGGTTTTTCCCTCAGCCTCAGCCTGTGCCTGTGCCGTGTCACTGTGATTTAAACCCGCTCACCTTCCTTCCTGCCCGCAGCTTCAACACCTATTGTTAGCGGCAGGAATTGGCCACTTCACACTTCCCATTCACATTTCTGTAAACCCATCCTCTCAGCCACGTAGATGGGACGAGAACCGCACCCACAATCACAACAGCTGGGGAAGACAAACAACTGTACGAGGGAGCGGTGTCACATGTCTGCGCCGACCTCACACAACTCCACGCTGTGCTGGAACGCCGGGATGAAAAGGAGAGAGGGTTGGAAAATGACACAAGGAAATAAAAATCTTTAAAAAAAAAACGGCATCAGTTTTGCTGCTAAATATTGAACTCATTTATCGGCTGAAACTCTCTGCTGGTGCCGAGTGTCGCGGGGCAGATAAAAGTCTGTGCCGCTGCTGCCGAGGGTTTAACTGCAGGTACTTTATAGTAGACGTGAACCTGCAGAGCCTCGGGTCTAAAACGTGCCAATAAAATACTGACACTCTGTACAACAATGAGCCGGCGGAGCCTCGGGG
>NC_024324.1:3563969-3576002 GCF_000523025.1 Cynoglossus semilaevis
AAAGGAGGCGTGTGTGAGGGGACAGTACACACACACACACACACAGGTCCAGTATGCAGTACTGTGATAGTATCAAGGTATTACGGCATGTCAGTGTTTATCAATCTTGGGGTCGGGGCCCCTTGTGGGGTCGGGGCCTGGAATTCAATTGTGGTCACCTGAGACGTTTAGAAAAATATTTTTAAAATGATATTTTTACAAATACACAAATAGAATGTTATCAAAAGAAAAAGTCATACTGACGAATTTAAACGGCGGATTATCGTAATGAGTAGTTGATGAGCGGACTTGGACAGTGACCCACTCCGACCCTAGAGCCACAGAGCTCCAGGTCTGCCGTTTACCTTCAAGATGTGCAAAAAAAAAAAAAAAAATCAGACTCCAAAACCAATAAATGAGTGATTGTTTTGGCTCTGACCTCAAAGCTAACACAAAGCTAACACTTTCTAAACCATTCTTACAACTTATTAAACTAACCTCCGACCCTCGGCTACCACATTAGAAAAGTCTATATTTGTTCCACACAGTTAAAGGATCAGTACGAAAACATTGATAGAAGAAATAAAAAAATATCTTTCTAAACCAAAGCAGCTTAAAAAACAAAAAAATGCCTACTTTTTCACTCATCCCTGAATGCATCTCCACTGGACTGACCCCAAAAAATTCATACTTTTTTACTCCTCCCTGAATGCATCTCCACTGGACTGACCAGATCACAGCTAATGTTAACACAGGGCCTGGCCCGCTGCCCCCCCTCACTGATGTATGCACTCATTTATTGGCTTATTGACTGATAAATGCCGGCTGCGCTCCGGCCTTCAATTGGCTGTTACAGCCAGCCATTAATGTAATGCAGCCTCTTCCTATTTAACTCCACGGCAGCGGCGTGTTTGGTACGATGAAAGTTTTACAGATAAAGAAACAGACCTGGCCGACAGAGACAGAGAGAGAGACAGAGAGAGAGGAAGAAGTGATTGCGGGGGGAAGTGCTCCGGTTCCACAGGGGACTAAACATGATTTGATATCTTTTGTAAAACACGCAGGGAAAATGGCACACACTTAAACGCATCGTTCACGTCCGCACGGTTCAGCGGACGCCAACAAAACCAAAAACAAAAAAACACCAAGAGGAAACGAGCGATTTGGCATCAAAGGGCGGCGTCTCGTCACTGAAGATTTGAACCTCAGCCCAGCGGTAAATAAAGGGCTGAGTAGCAGGGAGGGGAGCAGAACTGAACCAACACTGCTGCTAGCTGCTGCCCAGCTGTGGCTGGCTTCATTCACTCTCAGTTCACATTTCTAATTCTCTCCAATGGTTATTTGACTTGAGTGCCGGGTCCGTTCATGTGTTGAGTCCTCAGCAGAATACTGATAAGGGAGGACAACCCGGGACGTACGTAGGTTTTACCACTTCACAGGATTTGACCTGTGTTTGGTTTATTTAAGGTGTGACGTTGGATGTTTTGCTACACAGTGAAGGATGAAGAAAATACACGACACAAAGTTCTCAGGAAGTAAGAAAAAAAAAAGAAAAGAAAAGCTCGTCTTCACTCAGGTGCTTTAGCCAAGCAACGCAACGTAAGCTAATCAAAAATGCACACAATTATAGCCCAGGTCTAAAAAGAGGTCAATCTATGGTAAAGTGCAGGAGATCAAATATGCATGACGGTAAAAGCAGCGTACAGTTTCTTGAGTGCACGTTGAGTTATGGCTACATGGAACTGTTAAAGATGTTAGCCTTGTTAGCCGCCTTAAAAGCATTGTCAGATGACCGGGCTAACAGATACAGTAGACAGTGTCAACTCTTAACTGGGTATTTTGATTCGCTAATGTTAGCTAATTTAACGCTAGCTTCGCAATGGCTACATTATATATATATAGAGAGAGAGTTAGATGTATTTTTGTATTTATATTTTATTTTGTATTATTTTGGCTGGAATATGAGGCACTTAGCTAACATGTACCTTGCTAATAGTTACCACTAAAAATATTAAAATTTAAATCATTGTAATGGTCTTGGTAGATTCAGGCTAAAATGTAGCTATTCCTTAGGTTTAGCTCCTGTACTGACTAGGCTAACTTTTAGCTTTGTCCTGGCTAAATATAGCTATAGCTAGGCCACAACATTAAGCATTTTTGTTTAAATAATTGAATTGTTTTTTTGTGTTGTTTTTACCTACTTATCTAACAGGTAACCCTGGCCGTGACAGACAGAATCACACGCGCTCCGTGACTCAGTCATGTCAACTTTACATTAAGCTACGTGATCATTTTCTCCAGGATGTATAGGAAAGATGAAAACAGTAACAACATGTTACATACTGTACGCATTTCCTACGAAAAGACGTGGTGTCTTTTATCTTGTGAGAAAAAGCACACAGGAAGTGGTCAAATGAGAAGGTGCAGCAGCTTTTTTTTTTTTTACGGTGCGGCTGAGCCTCAAACTTCCAACGTGTAATAAAGATGATTGTGGCCTTTTCCCTCCTGTGAGCGTTTAGCGCTCAGGAAAACAACCACAGCGTGGATTCACATCACAGCTGCTGTTTGTCCTGTACAGTAGGTGCACACGGCAGCCATTATCCCGTACCAGCCGCTCACATCGGCCGCATCGGATAAAGTCAAGGAATTCCACCTGACGCTGCTGGTGTCGGCGGGAAAACCACGGAAACCAGAGCCGCTGCACGGGGACGCGTCTGAAGGAAAGAAGAACCGAGCGACGGAGAAGAACATGACAGATCAAGTTAATTAAAATAACAACAAAGAAGAATTCACAAGACAGAAGACTTTCTATTGTATTCACAGAGAGGGGGAGTGGGGCGGGGGGGGGGCAGTAAGGCAGATCAGCAAAGCTACTAATGACAGAGCTCTTAGATCTGCTCGCCTCATCTGTCTCTGAAGGAGCTGGGAATTTCACTGCCACGAAAAAAATAGATTTTTTTTTTTTTTTTGGCAAGATGTACTGTGGATATAAAAAGTCTAGATCTTCCTTTGAAATGTGAGGGTACTGTTATGTAAAACAGTGACACCAGGCTGTTTACTGATAGAACTGCTTTAACTGCTTTAATGAGGCAGAAATCTGTAAAAAAATCACTTAAAAACTGACCCAACTCTGAGGCTGAAGAATTCAAAACACACTCTTCCAACGTCAACAACTGGTCAGAACGAACCAACCAATCAATCAATCAATCAATCAATCAATCAACCAACCAATCACATTAGTGCCAGTGCTAATTAGTATTTCTAGCAGACGCTCATCATCCAATGAAACAACCCAGACTGAACCAGAGATTGTTTTTTTGGTTTTTTTGCAGAGAGCAAACAAAAGTTCTGCTCCTCCAACGTTCACCTCTGGGCCGATGTTCTCCACGGAGCAGGAGGAGAACAATGCCTCCATGCTGCTTAGTGAAAATCTGGGGGAAATCCAGGCTCTGTTTTTTTTTTTTTTTTTACTGTTATGGCCAGGAGGAGGTGCAGAAGAAGGAGGAGGAGGAGGAGGAAGGAGTCCTGCACCGTATTACTGCACATGCTGCTTAATTTGACGAGGAGGAAAATACTTCCTCTGTGGCTGATGCATTATTCAGGTTTTTGTAGCTACTGGACTGTTCCACACCAGCAAGCACTGAGAGAGAGAGAGAGAGAGAGAGAGAGAGAGAGAGAGAGAGCGAGGGGGGGGCACTAAAGTCTGGACGGATGGACAAACTTTTATAATGAAATCTTCAGCTTATTTTATTGAACTTCTATCTGATAGAAAAACCATTGGAATTTGAAAAAAAAAACCTAAAACCTTCTGTGTATCTGAATGACAGGTACTGTCTTCAGTACTGCAGTAAATTGTACACAGGTACTGTCTTCAGTACTGCAGTAGCAGTAACTGGTACACAGGTACTGTTTTCTTGATCCCGACCCATTGGACAAACATTTGGGCCGCGCTAATTACTGCAGGAAATGCCCAGTAGGACCCATTGGACAAACATTTGAGCCGCACTAATTACTGCAGGAAATGCCCAGTAGGGCGGGACGGCACGTTCCACTGCACGTGTGTGTGGTCCAGATACACAACTTCACGTCTACACACACACACACACAGAGAGCGAGAGAGAGAGAGAGTGACCAGACATCACAGCAAACTTCACACACACTTGTGGAGAATTTCTGTCTGTCTGTGTCTTCACCTGCTACAGTGCAAACATTCAGACAAAAAAAAATCACACACACACACCCTGTTACTAAAAACAGATGTGAAAATGTCCGACCATCAGCAGATATCAACTACAATGGTCCATTATTATCTCTCCTGCTTTAGCGGAGCTCCTGAAAAGGCAGCGCCCCCCGCAGGACACGAGTGTGTGTTTACAGACGAAGCTGTGAACAAATAAGTCACCAGGTTACCAGATACTGCACTAACTCCAGTCTGGGCCTCCTGGCAAACACAGGCGCTTCCTTTTACACACACACACACACACACACACACACACACGTATATATCGGTATCTGTGGAGGAATTTCAACACCGCGTGACCTTTCACCTCAATACGGTGACAAGAGGAGTGAAAGTCGTCTCTGGTCTTTCTGTGGTTGTGATCAGAGCTGCAGGAACCAAAGACAGTACCAGGGAGGAGTTCCTGGAGACTGAACTGGAACTGTTATTCACCGCACAATTAGTTCTTGAGACAATATTGATCAAAGTGAAGGGAGGACGGCGTGAGAACCCACAGCTCAGGTCTTCTTGGTTCTAGAAAACTGCGACGAGGAAGTGTTCCATTTTTTTTTTTTTTTTTTGGGTTCACAGTTTTGTTTTTGACCTGCGTGACCTCAGAAGAACGCAGCGTAGACACAAACTGACTCATTTGCCCTGAGACTGGATGTTTACTAAAAACTAAAAAACATTCCCACCGGTCAAAAAAACCCAAGGCCGTAAATAAAGAAGTGGGAAAAAACAGGCCCTTTTTGACCCAGCAGTAGAAGTGGAGCTTTGTTTAAGGCAGTGACTCAAACTGTTAGAAATGTTGCTGCGTCTCAACTGTTTCCATCCTCCATGTCATGACTTCATACACACGGCCGCAGCAGGACGTTTAACAAGGCTAAGGTTTTTCCTCCCTGAGACTTTCCACATCCATGGGGGAAATACTTGTGGATTTTGGGGCAAGGTGAGGGAGAGATGACGACAGAACTGTAAGGTGGAGGAAGGTGGAGGAAAACGGGGTTCCAAACAGTGGTATCTTAAAATATCCAGCGTTACCACCAGCAGCTGCACTTTGTCCTACATCGCTTCCCCAAAAAACAAGCATGCACGCCTCCTGCTCCGTCTGAAAAGGAGGCCCCGGTGAGCTCATGAATAAACACCAGGCAGCAGCAGCACCAAACTGGCAGAGAAAGTGGGAAAAACAGCGACAGGCCCACACCATTTTTTTTTTCCTTCCTCCTCTCCAGTCAATCATACACCCACTCTCTGCTATACTGAGACTCTCCTCGGTGAGACCAGATGCCTCCTGCCCTCTGAAACCCTCTCCCCTATAACTACCTCCTCCCTCCCTCCCTCCCTTCCTCTTCCTCTTCCTCCTCCTCCTGCAGGTTCTGGCTAAGCTGCTGATCTGTGAAGTGTTCAGGAATCTGCCAAACCCCGGCCTGGTGGTTGATGGCCGGAGCTGTGTTGTTTTTGTGTCACTCAAATTCCAAGTAGGAGAGGAGAGGAAAAGAGGGGAGAATCAGAGCTGGAGCAGGGAGAAACAGCAGAGAGTAAAAAGGAGGGACCGTACGGGGAGGCTGCAGTGTCAACAAGACACAGGCGCTCCGGCTGCAAAGAGAGTAAACTTTATAACAATTGGAGCCCTTCGGAGTGCCTGGGGGCAGCCCTAACTTTTACACGCCAAGAGTGGAAGTCAAGCCGAGCCATAAAGTGTGATGGACCAGACGGGGGAGAGAGCCTTTCCATCAGCCTGCCAGGCAGCCAGATCTGCCCCAACAAAACCTTCTTTCTCTGCGCGAAGCCGTGGCCCCTTCAACATTCAGCCGAGCACACATTCTTCAGTGACATAATGCTTTTTTAAGCTATTGCCCTCTTCAGTCCCACCACCTCCTCCTCCACCTCCTCCTCCCCCACTTGCAGCCCTTACTCAGCTCTCCCCCCTCCCTTTTGCCAATTACTATTTGAATATGAATGCTAGCAGAGAAGTTAAGTGTTTGTTTTTGCTCTTGTGGCGGCGAGAAGAGAAAGAAAGGAAGGTCAACGTGCAAACTGACGTCAAAGGCCTGACGTCCCATTGATGTGGCCCACGGAGGTGTTTGCTGACCGGCCTCTCTGGGCCATAAATGCTAGCGACACTCCCTCTCCTCCCCCTCGACTTCCCTTTCTGAATGAAGAAGTCAAGATCTTTAGCTGCCGATTCAAAAAACTTTATTCCAATCAATTTGTTCCTATTCAACGAGGAAGAACTGCCCCACCGTGCACAACGACTCCACAGGGTCTGCCACCCTGGGTTTTACAAGTCCACAGGGTCTGCCACCCTGGGTTTTAGAATCTCCAGGTACTGACGACCTAACGATCTCTCTCTCTCTCTCTCTCTTTCTCTCCCTTATGTGAATTAATGCACAGCTTTATTTGCCCTGCATTAGTTGCCCCTCCATCCTGCACATAATCCAAAATGTGGAGACGGGAGTTGGCAGGAAAAGTTCTGGAAAACTTCCACGCAGACTTCTGCAGACTTTGCTGTTCTCACACACAGCCCCTGCAGACAAACGCCGGAGGAGGAGAATATCTTTAAGCAGCAATTTGACCCAAATAGCAAAATTTGTTCTTGGAAATTCTCAAACAGAAGTAGATAGAAAAGAAAATAAAAATCCTGCAGCAACAAAAAGTGTGAATGCTGGAAACATTCAGAAGGGAACGCACGCTAGGAGCAACGATGCCCCGTCCCAGCATGCCTCGCTCCATGCACGGAAAGGTTAACAGGAGAAGAGTCACCTGGCTAATGAAGAAACGCAGATGTAATAAGTTAGAATTCAATCCCAGCCACAGACGTCATCCAAATCCTCGTCCTTTTATTTCCTCACAGCAGAGACTTCAATGACATCACTAGTTGTTGCCCCGGCCAGTTACATACTTTACCCCAGGGCTGTTACTGGTGCCAGGAATCAAGTTTGAACCAACTGTTCATGACACTCAAGATTTGTACGAGATAAACCACACACACAGGTTACCTTGGTAGTACAATGTTGTTGTTTCTGCGGCTAAACCCTGTGTCCAAAATAAGGGTCCCGGCATGATCAGTGGCACAGTCAATAATCAACTTTGGTTGAGGGTTAGCTAAAGCAGTGTGGGACAAGTTAATTTTAAAACATCTAACTGGGGAGTTTTTGAGACACATTTAGTCTCAGAGTCCTGCAGTAGAACAGAATCTTACTTGCTTGCCAACAGCAAAACACACAAGTCCCAGAGTCCTGCAGTAGAACAGAATCTAACTTGCTTGCCAACAGCAAAACACACAAAAACATGCAGCCTCAGTGTCTCCTTTTACTGATTACAGTAGATTATTTTACACAAATCTTTAGGGAAGTTTCTGGTTATCATTTCTGAGGGTTTAAGCCAACCAAAAATTAAAAAAAAATAAAAAAATCTCTCTTTCATTTCTCATGTTTCTTCCCGTGTCTTTTATGAGTTCATCTGATGTGAACTTTTCTGACCTTCCTGGAAAAACAAGCGCTTCCAAAACCACGCTGGTCCTCAGTCTTTCAATTACTGTTAGTGAGAAAACAACAACAACTAACTAACTTCTCATGGTCTTCCCTGCAAAGTGGAGAAGCTTCAACAGAGGAAACTGTTCAGACTCTGGTTCTCCAACCACACTGTCCTGGAGGGGGAACCCTCCCAGCTGATCAGTCCCTCCACCTCCCTCTGAGCCTGTTAGCAGTTGGCTTGCAAATGGGAGGGAGTGCAGGATGCTCCCGTCTGATCTTCTTTTGTGTGTGACCCTAGTTCACGTCCACCCCCTCCCCGCGCCCCTTGCCCCTCACCCCTAATTCCTTGCCACCACCACCTTCCTGCGGGGCCCGGGGCGGCTCGGCTGTGCTGTTAATCCCTGAATGAATGTGGGTCAGTGAGCAGGATCTCTGCCTTCGTCACTCAGTGTGGAGACAGACAGCGAGGTCATGACGCCGGTCAGCCTGCGTGCACGCTCCCTCGTGCACTAGCTCCGTCGCACAGACGCATTCACACGGCCAGCACACACAGACAAAGGCAGGGCGGCCAACTTGAAAAATGTTGGATTGGAATAGTTGAAGTGACAGTAAATAAACACAAACTGAGCAACTTGTAGCTTCAACTAGCTCGCCTCCGCAAATAGCCTGTTGGCAAAATTGGTATTTATTACTTTCTTTCAAGTGCAGCAAAGAAAACAGTTCTTCAAAATAAAAAAAACAAACTTAAGGAAGAAACTGTTTGCCACCAAGGAGAAACTGCAGATGTCCACTTCCTCCAGTGTGAGGCTCTGATCTGCAGTTTATGACCACAAAAGTCCACGTACCAGAGAAAACCCATAGTATGGTCAGATCAAAGTCTGTACCCATGTTCAGGTCCTGAACCCACAAAAAAAAAAAACGATCCAACAAGACACATCCACAGACCGAGGATTTGACAAACCCACAAAAAAAAAACAATCCGACGAGACACATCCACAGACCGAGGATTTGACCTAATTAAGAGCTCACATTTGTGTTTGTTTTTTTACACACCAGCAGGTAAATAATAATCCAAAGAGAGCTAATTAAACTGCACTTCATTTAAGCTAATCATCCTCCACATCATTAACATTCTCCAACACCAGCTTCTTGGTACTTTATATTTGAGAGGGAGCAGCCGATCATGAAATATTCATGAACGCTTAAGGTGACGACAGAAAAAACAAACAATCGCAGCCCGAGGTGTAGGAATCCTCTCACATCTTAAACAGAACTGCTTGGAAGGAGCGGGAACTGACTTCAAGGAACTGAAGGATCCTGGTCTGTCGTCTTGTTCTGTGTCGACGGTTTCTCAACGTCTGTCCGTCACTTACAGAAACCAGACTTTTTGTTCCGTTGCAGGTCTTTGGCACAGGACTGCTGACAATTAATGTTTCCTTGAGATAAGGTGGAAAGGAAGTGTTTTTGTTGTTCTTCACTTTGTCCTGATTGGTTGGCCGCTCACGTCCCGTGGCATTAAGTCAAGACAAACATCCAGAGTCAACGGTGGCATCTTAGAAACAACATGCGAAGGAGAAACGTTGCAGCGGCAGAGCGAGCTCTCCAGCCAGATCACATCAGTGTTTCCAAGCAGAACTGGAGCCAAGACATGGAATGGAAAGGAAAAAAAACAAACAAAAAAAGTGGCCAGGAAGGATTTTCTTAAATGGTAAAAATGTTCTCCGGGTGACACAGTGGTGGAAAATGAAAATGTCACAGCGTTTGGATGATGCCAGCGTCATTGACTCCCGATGAGGAAAACATCGGAGCGCAAGCGTAATGTTCTCAACATCTCTCTACAGTACACCCCCTCACCCCTGACCTTCCTCCACCACCCCCCCACACATATTAATTTTCTGTGTCTCCTCTCGACTTTCTCTAAATCGCTCGCTCTACTTATCTCCATTTTTCTGTTTTTGCAGGTTTCAGTTTTCCCCCCAAATGACCTTGAGTGGTAAATGTCGGTGAAGTAGCTAAAGTACAAAGTCAATACGAGCCAAGGAACCTGGTTAGGTATTAAACCGAGAGGTGGGGGTGGGGTGGGGGGGGTTATGACAAAGCAGATGGTCAGAGGAAACACTTAACAGAGAGCAAACAGCAGGAAATGTAGAAAGAGGGAGTTTAAAGGAGATCAGTGGAAACACTGAAGTATTTCTGACTGCTGATATGACTACTACACGCATGTGGAATTTTTAAACATATCTCTGGCAAACGTTTCGGAAGATCACATCCGGAATGCAGGAGCAGATAGGATCAGACGCATTCCCGACTGCAGGAGAATGTCCAAACAGTTCAGACCAGGTATTCTGGCCGGCCTGAGAATTCAAAGTCATATTTTATCCTCGACTCCGTCGGTTCCAGAGCCGGAAGAACAAGTTACAGAAAATCCACCAAATGACTTTTTCTTCGACATTTGCAAAACTCCTCAGGATCATTTGAGGAAATGACCGCCGGGAGACTGGGAACAATATCGTATTCACACATACGTATAAAGACGGCACGTTCAGAAGTGGAAACTTTTTTTTTAGGTGTTTCGACATGATCTGTGAAAAATGTTTGGAGGATTTGCCTGCGGACATTTTCCAGGTGTAATTCCAGATCGTGGCTGATGAATGCAGTAGTTTGCTGTCACTGCTGTGATCTGTATCTGAAAGGTTGGAAAAAGTATCAGAAGAATTGGCAGGAAAAGAAAGAAAGGACTTTTGGGACGATTTAAATAAGAAATGATTAAAAATGGATCTGACCAGATCAAAAAAACATTACCATAAAAATCCGTATAGATGGGTAACTAGGTTGCATTTGTTTATTTATAACATCACTGAACTTTTTCCTGACAGATTTACGGCCTCGATGCTCTAGATCTTTCAGGTTTTATTAAAGGAATGTTATATCAGTTTGGTGAGTTTAAAATACTATAAATCCTATTTAGCAGAAAACGGACAATCAAGTCAGTGTCATGTAATAAACACCTGGATCCTGCAACTACGGTGTGACCATATTACAGAGGGCGCTGTCCCCACACGTGCACTACAGTGTAATATCCAGTTATAACCACTATAAACATTCAAACTCTGACTCTCGGAGTTTAGTCAACATATAAAAAAAAATAAAAATTAGTGATCACTATATGTCAATATACGTTTCCTGTGTCCATGTGAGCCAGCCAATCACAGGGCAGTCGTACTGGGTTAACATGGGATACACCCCATGTTAACATTTGTAACGTTATATTTACACTTTAGCATGAGAGACTAATCCATTCTGGCGTTTTCTTCCCAACCGACAAAGTACCGTAATATTCTGCAGAAAGTGCCAGTCAATCTAGGTATACACTACGCTAATAGCCAGGCTGCAAGAAAACTTATGTAAAATTAGCACGATAGCATAGCAACATGTCTCCACTTGGCAACTGTTTGTCACATGACAGCTACGTTCACTTCTTATATACAGCCTATGGGAAAATCTGACATGACAGCTAACATCCACCAGTTGACATTGTGTCAGTTATCACGCCTGCCTTGGATGCAGAGAGCAGGTAGTCCTGGGTTCAATTCCCAGAGGAAACACATACTTTCTGTTACAGCAGTGTTCAAATTATTATTATCATTAAAAAAAGTGCTGCTCAAACGTGAGATATTTGACTGACAATGAGGCCGAGTACTAAATGAAGTAATCTGCCTCATATTGAAAGTCAGCCTCCGACTGCCTTCTCTCCAGGACCACTGTCTGCGGCCCCGTCACACTGAGTGGATGATGCAGCAGTGAATGGAGCCTTTCATCAACGCTGGGCCGTGGAAGTGGACCAGAGTGACTCCAATTGAAAGCTATTGCAGCTAAGAAAAATCAATTGAATAAATGCATAGAGTGGAATAGTGTGTAAGTGCTGTGTGTGTGTGGGTGGGTGGAGGTGGGTGGTGAGGGGGGGTCGGGTGAGTGGGTGAGTTGGAGACAGTTCAGGTGCCTGTATACATCTGCTGCTGCTGCTGCTGCTGCTGCTCGCGCCTTTCTTGTAAAGGCGGTGTGTATTGATTTTACTGCATCCTTTTTCCCCCCTCCCTGGGCTAAAAGTATGAAACCATCTCCAGAACCATGCGGCTCTGTACGGTGTGCGTGCAGCCACACGGCCCGACTTGGCAGCGCAGCTCCACGCTAACAGCTGCTTTGACACGTGTGTGCATTCCTGAGTTTTCCAGTGTCCCCTCGAGGCAGGACCTGAGCCGCTGTCAACCCCCGGCTGTAAGAGCACTGCAACGCAACCTGCTGGCTACTTATGGATTCCATTTACCTGAAACGGCCGCGTCAGGGCTTTTATAGAAGCTT
>NC_024324.1:3576049-3578606 GCF_000523025.1 Cynoglossus semilaevis
AAAAGCCACCGGTTTGATTAAATCTATACAGGTTGTTAAATCATAACAGGAAAAAGGGCTTTAAACGTATTAGTTCCACTTTGTTGACTGAACAACTTATAGCCAGAGAAATCAATTCCATGGATTGAGTAAAAAGTTGGATATGGATCACAGCAGAGTGGAAAATCCGCTGACAAGCCTTTCAACTTTCAACACTGCCCTGGAACGGTTCCGGTTCACGAGCCGGATTTTGAATCAACCTGTGCCCTTTTACCAAAAATGAATAGGAAAAAAAAAGAATCCAGAGGAACTAAAAGCAGGTTTGAGGACACAGTGAAGGACTTTGAACCTTCGTAGATAACCTATTAGTTCCACTTTGTTAACTAAACAAGCTTTAGCCAGAAAAATCAATTCCACCTTGGATATGGATCAAGGATGAGCGGGAAATGAACTGAAGTGACGGGCCTCTCAAGTCCACACTGCTCTGGAACGGTTACGGTTCATGAACCAGATTTTGAATCAACCAACAACCAAACAAATGAGTCCTTTTGAGAAGGAACAAAAAAAGAATCATTTTTACTGCACAGGAAGTGGAGCCTGAGTAACGAGTATGATGTCGGGAACGGAAGCCGAGAACGAAGTTAGCTTGTAGCAAGGTTACCAAGACTGCGTGAAGGTAGAACCACGTTTGCCGTGTTTCTGGTTTTTAAATACGGGTTGGAGTAGATTTGGACGTTCCCTGAATTTCCAGGAGGAACTTATCTAAGAGCGCTCTGGTTCCAGCAACAAGTTCTGCTTCACTTTTTGTAAATTCATCCTGGTTTTCTGGCAGCACTCGGAATTCCAACTGGAATTAAAACTCAGCAGAATCTCACAGAAAGTTCTTCGCCCTGAGATCAAACCCTGCGCTGGACGCTGTGAAAGTATTTTGGGTAAAAAAAAAAAATTAAATTGGATTTTATTATGGCGTCTTTGTGAGGACTGTGCTCAGATGGATTATCGATGTTGGAAATGAAATGACTAACAGGCAGCAATATTGATCCAAATAAACCAAGCGTGGAGCAGAACACAGTGGAGAGAGTGAGAAGCCAGCTCTCTGATTTTCCATGAACTCACCACGATCTGCTGTGTCAAATATAATAATACAGATGGACAATTCTGGGAGGAAAAAAAGATCCATTTTGATAGAACAGAGATTGGTCCTTGAAGGAATGGCTGGAATGTCAGACAAAAGATGACACATTTCTCCAGGTGACACCGAGCCCGAGGCATCCAGTGAGTTAGGAGAGGAAAAAGTGAGCGTATGTTTGGAAAAAAAGAAAAAATAAATAAAGAGCAGAGGCGAACAAAAGAGAGGGAGAGGGAGGTAGGGAGGGGGGGGGAGACAAATGGACTGACAAGTGCATGCCTGTGAAGTTTTGTTAGAACTAACTCCTCCGTTTGCCACTGCACTTTGTCTGCCCGGAGCTGAAGGTGCCGGAGTTCACGTCAAGTTCAAGGAGAGTCACATTCTCCTTCATCGCTGCACGTGTCTGCTGAAAAGAAATGTCCTCGACTTCACCACGGGAACTCCTGCTCTTTGCTCTTTATCTTCCTGACATGTAGAGAGTAATAACAGTGCCACTATTTCTCCCCGAAACTCCGGCAAAAGGTTATTTATTCTGGTGAAAATCCTTGTTAACAATGACAAACGAGCGCTTCAGATTTCCACCTGAAAATACTGAGAATGTGGTTCTTATTACAGCAAAAGACTTGATGATTTTTAAGGCGCAGACATTGACGATTTCCCAAAAATCTTGTACTTTAAGGTCGGGCTAAGATTCATGGGAATCTAAAAAAAACGTCCAACAGATGACTTTGATTCCACGCAATCTACTTTGACCTGACGCTCAAAATTCTTACTGAAAAAAAGAAACGTTTCCACACCCCTGGATTATTATTGCCTTGCTGTTTGTGCAAAAATACGCCTGTTAAACTGACCGGCTAAATAAAAAAAACAAAACGATGTTATGATGTAGACTTGGCATTTCCTATGACCACAAGCCAGAATAAAGGCCAGAAATGTAATACTGCAGTGTTGGTGGTTTTGGGACATTTGTCAACTGTCATATGTGGAGACAGACTACAAGTTACTCCCACAGGGCCGGGCAGATTGGACAAGTTATTAGCGCCTCAGCAGCAACTTCAAGACTGAGAAAAAAAAAAAATGACTGAGCTCAGCAGAGAAATGTTTAAACCAAAGTCTTTGAACTCCTTAAAGCTGGAAAACTATTCCTGGAGACTTTATCTGTAAATCAGCATTTTTTTAAAAGGTGGATATAAAAAAAATTAACACACACACACACACACACACAAGGGGACGTTTGCTGTTTTCACATGCCCATCTCTATGCCGGTCCCTCAGGTTGAGCCCCCTCCTCCTCCTCCTCCTCCTCCTCCTCCTCCTCCTCTTCCTCCTCTCCTTCACTCACTGCTGAATGAACCTGACAGCAGAATTCACTGACATCATCATACTGTGTAAACATCAGACTACAGCACCTCCTGCAGCAGGAGGACCTCCACACTCCTCCTGGAGGAGG
>NC_024324.1:3579166-3586931 GCF_000523025.1 Cynoglossus semilaevis
TGCCTGGAGGTCTTTCTTTCACAAGTCCTGTTTGAGAGGGAGCACGGAGGTGGAGCGGAGGGTGAAGAAATAAACAGCCTGTAGTGTCGCCCCCTGACAGGGTTGGACAGAGCCTGACCTCAGGGCAGTTTGGAGCCAAGAATTGAGTCGAATTTTAAAAGAAGCAGCAGCAAAAATAACCAACTAATCTGTAAATAAACAAGTCACACACAGACACAGACACAGAGGGACACACGGCGCGCCTCTGACCTCTCCTTTTACGCAACGACTCCGTGCGTAAAAGTCACAAACTCCAAAAGCACCTGAGTGATTGACAGCTGTCGAACTTACTTGTCGTACTCCGCGTTGTCCTTGTCGCAGCGCGCGTCCTTGTGCTTCTGCCAGTCCTTGCCGTGCTTGCAGGTGGTCAGCAGAACCACGTCCTCCGCGTTGTGGACGTGATATAAGGCATTCCGGGTGTCGGAGCCGATGCCGGTCAGGTACCGCTTCCCCTTGAACACCAGCACGTACTTTCTGAACGGCGGGATGGAGTTGTACTTCAGGTACCCCCGGTCCCCGCCGGTCCGCGGGTGGTCCTTGGAGAAGAGCGGGATGGAGACGTCAAATCTGGGCCTGAAGTTCTCGGTGCTGATGCTGGCTTTGGCCAACATGGCCTGGCCGATGTCGAAGCCCAAGTCTTCCGTGTAGTCCGGCCAAGTGCCCGAGTACAAGTTAAATATCAGGTGGTTCCTGCCGTCGTTCCACAGAGGCAGGTTCTGCACCTTGGTCTTCAGGTTGTGGACATACTGCGGCGAGAGTTGGTCCCTGTCCAGAGTGTCCAGACTCAGGACGAACAGACACGCCTGTCCGGGGTCTGAGGTGTAGAACCTCGAGCCCTCGATCGTGGATAAAATGTTCTGATAACTCTCGGAGATTTTCTCTCCTTTCTGCTGCGGGTAAACATAAACTTTGAATCCGTTCTTCTGACACTGAGAGAAGTCGAAGCACGAGTCCATCCGGCACCGTTTGCCTTTGTAAACACTGGTGTTGACGTCCCGCTTCTGGGTCGGCGATATGTGCAGGTTGTACTCCTCCGTGTCGGCCTGATCCCAGGGCAGGAACGGGTGTAAGGGGTCAGAGAAGTGCGGCCAGGGCTGGTCCGGCCGGTATCCGTTCCGGCTGCGGTCATGCCGGCTCCTGCTCGCCGCTGGAAGTGGAACTCCTCCGAGGTAGAAGAGAAGCACGAGACACGCACCGGCGGAGAGCAGGATCAGGTAGCGTTTTTTGGCCTGCATGTGTCCTGGGGAGAGGGGCGCGTCGTTCGGGAAGAAGAAATGCAAAGTAGCCCCCGAGTTAGGCTCTCACCAAGCCCGGCTACACGGCTCCATCCTCCGGCTGCCTCCACGGATCCAAGCCAACCCCCCTTCTGCGTATTTGCTTCCCAAATCCAGCGATTGATCCAGTGCATGTGGGCGATTTTAAGAGTGGTGCCCGGGTCTCCCTCTGCTGTAGAGTTCCACCATAACGCACGGCGTCTCCCTGAACCTCAAGACACCGAACCTGGATTTAAAAAAAAAAAAGAAGAAGAAGAAGAAGAAGGGGGAAAATCAACAGCACAAATCCTCCAGGACTGGGCGTCTTCCCGTCTTCATTCAAGCCGGCGCCGTGAGGGGCTTTTCGGATGGAAAAGTGTCCTGACAACGGTGTGGGAACTCTTGTGGTCCCCCCCTCCCCCTTCCAGGAACGGGCAGGGGTCCCCGAGGCTCTCCCAGACGCAAAGGTACCCCGGTTTGGATGTGGAAGTCGGCGGCGCACTGACCTAAGGTAAAAATAAGCTCCGTCTGGCGCTCGGATCCAAATACCACGGGGTGAGATTCGTCCGGTCTGCCCCGGGTCTTCTATCGCTCCATGGTCCCAGGGAGAGGAGCGGCAGGAGGAGACGGAGCGCAGGAAGGCAGAGAGGAGGAGGAGGAGGAGGGGGGAAGAAGAAGCTCAGTGTAACCTGACGAATCCCTGCATTTCTCTGTTCTATTCCTCACTGCCTCCCCGCATTCCCAGGCTGGTGTGAAATAAAAGCCTCATCCGCGGAGCTCCAGCCTCGCAGCAGGAGCAGAGCGGCAGCAGGAGGAGGACTTCCCCCCCGGATCCGGACGCTGCGCTCGGGCTCCAGGCAGAAACGCGTGGAGAAGGAAAACCGGGATCCAGACGACGGGATTCCTTGATCCTTGTGTCCAATTACTGAGTGCTCAGTTGTTCCGATTGTTGGTCGCTAACATTCCAATCCCGACACGACGGCAGCTGACGCGACGGCCCATCCAGGCGCTCCGCCGCCGCTGATTGGTCCGTGTGAGCGCACGGAAGGGGCGGGACCTGAGAGTGGATTTATGCACCCATTCATAACCGGTGCTTGTGAGTGTGTGCGCGTGTGTGCGCGTGGAGGATATAATGTAAGACTGTTGGATAAAAACAAATATCTGGAGTTTAGTTTGATTTTATATGAAATAATGTTTTATATAAAGTCCTTTTCTATCCATATTTATCGTCCTCTCCTTTCTGTCCATTTCTGGTGGCTCTTCTCCTTTCCTTCCTTCCTTCCTTCCTTCCTCCCTTCACACCATCGTTTCCCCAAATTATTTTCTTCTTCTTTTTTCTCTCCTGTCTTCTTCCTTCTTTCCTTCCTTCTCTCAGCCTTTTCCATTTCCTCTTTCTTCCTTTCCGTACATGAATCCTTCTCTCCTTTTTTCTTTCCTTGCTTCATCTTTACTTCTTTCCTTCCATCCATCCTTCCTTCATACCTCCCTTCCTCTTCCCTTCCGTTCTCCACTCCTGGGTATACCACATCCAAGTATTTCATCAATCCACTCCAAGTATTTTTGTGTGTTCTGGGCAGAATACACAAAAGCGATCTTTTCTCTACTGCTGACATTTTAACGTGTTCTTCTCGGTCATAAATTAAAGGAAATTTCATCTGGAGTTCATGGAAGATTCAGGGACGTGAGCAGAGACACGTGGCTGATGTGACATTACATCAGAAGTTAATAATGATAACAACGTGATCAGAGACGCCGAGGCTTCGTCCAGCGCATCAACATCAACGTCAACATCAACACCAACACCGACGTAAACATCTCTGCTGTGAAACTGATTCAAACTACTTCAAACTTTGACTCTGTCAAAGAGAAATTTGCCACTTCCTGTTTCCCCCCCACACCAGTCAAACTACTTCCTGCCTAAATCACACTGACCAAGTGACTTCCATTCAATATAAACCCAGAGTTGTCAGAAAACCATGTCCTAACAATGTTATTTCACATTTACTGTTAACATGGAGAAAATATTTAAAAAGGAGGAAAATGATGGAGAAAGAACTTCTGTTTAGAAGGGAAGGACAGGAGGAAGGAAGAGAGAGAGGGGAAAGAATGAAGGAAAGAAGTGAAAAGTGGAGGAATGATTGGGTTAAGGAAGGATAGAAGGAACGAAGGAAAGACGGGAAGAAAAAAAGTTGTCGAAGGATGAAAGGAAATAAGTTAGGAAGGAGTAAAAAGTATAAAGGAAAAGATGAAGAAAGGACAGGACAGAATGAAGGCAAGAGAGAAGGAAAAAGAAAGAAAGAAAGAAAGAAAGAAAGAAAGAAAGAAAGACACAAGGAGATGATGAAGCAGAGGAGTGAAGGCTGACAGGACAGGACTGAACTGAACTGGTCTCCAGTTTTCACCTCCGTCATTCAGGGAGCACTCAGCACTACAGTGTCCCACACCACGGTGGACACAGGGGACAGACTGAGGGAGCTGTGACACCGGTGTGTGTCCTGGTCTTTGTTGCCGATGTGAACGACCTGTTCCAGAAACGCAGCTAAACGCAGGTCTTTTCAGACTCCTGTGATTAACACACACTCGGTTTCGAGTGTCATTTAACAAGGAGACAATGTAACGTGTCCTTTTAGAGACGCAAGCAATTATGACAGAAGCACCGGAGGCGTCAACAGAAGCCAGGCTGGGCATAAAGACGCAGCTGTGGTCGTGTTCCTTCACAGAAACAGGCGGAGATTCCATTTCAACACCACAAACTGATGTTCCAGTCAGCTCAGGCACGACCAAAGTATGGGCAAGGGGCCAAATGTGGTACATGGGCAGGTTTCAAGTGGCCAATAACTCATACAGTATGTAACATTTGCCAAACAAGTTGTGACAAATAGTTATTTTTACACCTTTTTTGTTCTTATAGATATATTTTGGTCATTTTGTTTTGCTGATATTGAGTTGATTAACATGACTTTCCAGACATCTTTTAGCTACTTATGGCTAATGTGGAGCGAAGTTTTGTCTGCAGACCAACTGCTCCCTTTGTCCTTTAGCTTTTAGGGCATTTCTCTGGGCTAACTTTGTAATCTGCTAATTTGTTTTGGACATTTTGGTGATTTTTTGCTAACTATTAGCTTCTAGGCTACGTTTCTTTAGCCACTTTTCCTCAGTACAACTTTGTCTTTTACCAATTTATCAGCAATCAGATCATTATACAGACACTAAATACATACACCTGCATTTGTTTGCAGTATTACTCCAGTACTGTGTGATATTTGTATTCACCCTGAAGAGCGACGGCTCTGGGTATTTTAACAATATTCCTCCTGAAATCAGTTTGAGAAACTCTGATAACGCAGTACTCACCGTGGCGTTCAAACCCTCCGATACAGATCACTTCACACTGGATCCGGCGAGGACAACGGGTGGGGTGGGGGTGGGGGACAGGCGCAGTCCTCCGGCAGAGCACCCAGAATCCTCTTCATCATCATCCGCATATTCTGACGGGCAACGCTGGCCGGCCGCAGGATTCCTGGCCGCTCTCCCAGCCTGCCCGGCTAATTAGTCCCTCTCTTCTGAGCTAATTGGCCGATAAAAAACGAGGCCGGCCTCTTCACCCCGCCTGAGTGTTGTGCCACCGAACGGCGGTGCAGGGGAGGATTATGTGGACTTATGAGGCATGGTGACACTCAGCGAGAACAAGTCGCCGTCCATTAATTCCCCTGACAAACAGGTCTGCTCTGCTGTGGCGCCCCTGTTGGTGGAAACAGAAGAAAAAAAAGACAATAAACGTCAAAATGTCTTTTCATTTATTAAATTAGTCACAAACACAGTACAGGAAGTACTGAACCAGTCTGAGAAATACAGCAAACTAATGAGGGAAATACGAAAAGGGAAATAGGAAAATAAGGAAGGAAAATTTAAGGAATGTGAACAGTTAAAAGGAGAGGGTGAAAGGGGAAGGAAGGAAGAAAGTCAGGAAAGGAGAAAGAGAGGAGGGGAAGAAGGAATGTAGGGAGTGAGGAAGAAAGGAGAACTGATGAAAGGGAGGAAGGAGGGTGGGACAGAGGGAGGAAAAAGGTGAGGTAAGGAGGAAAAGAGGAAAGAAAGACGGGACAAGTAGAAGGAAGAAACAAAGGAAGGACGATAGGAGGGGATGGAAGAAGAACAAAAACACAAAGAGAGACAATGAAGGAAGGAAGGAAAGACACGTGTGTGAATATAAGGAAAGATTTCTGAACTAAAACCAAAACTTCCAGATCTGTCCTCTCTTCCTTCTTTTTTTCTAAACTCAGCAGCGTGTACATCTGACTGTGGACAAAACTCCATTTGACCCGAGGCCAAAACATGTGTTTATAACATATGACTGTAGGACATTTGAACATGTGGACATGTTTAACCCTGTATAAATGAGTAAACTAGGTCCCTCCACTCAGCGACATGTGGACATCAGGACATGTTTAACCCTGTATACATGAGTAAACTAGGTCCCTCCACTCAGCTCTGCTCTCCTGTTGCATGTGGATCACATTACAGCTCCATAACCTGCGTCATGTGACGACTCCACGTGTTGGCAGCGGTGACCCGCCCGGGCCAGCGAGCTGCCTGAGTGACCGCGTGACTCTGACGTCGCCACTGATAACGACTGCGTGTAAAGCACGGGCATCCGTGATAAAGACGCTCAAATTCAGGCCGCGGTAAACAAATACCCGGGGCTGGTGGGTAATCTGTGGGCCGAGAGGCCGAGACAAAACAGTCTTTGAGAGTCTTGGGGCTGCTGCTGATGGGCCGCCGATAAAACCAGCCTCTGGATGATGTCAGCAGCTGTGGGCCGCTGCGCTGACAAAGAGAACAAACATACGTGTGTGTGTGTGTGTGTGTGTGGTTTCCAGTGTGTGGTTTCTGCACCTGGACCAGGTTCATTTCTGAGACATACTTTCAGTGTGTGTCCTACAAAGTGAAACTGTTTCATTTCATCTGGTCTACACACAACAATGAATTAACTTCTTTTTTTTTTTCTTTTCTTTTTTTGGCCCAGGATCTGGCAACCACGATGTGGGCTACAAATAACTTGAATGTGAATGTATATTTGTCTAGTCTAGTTTTACAGGATCTGGCAACCACGATGTGAGCTACAAATAACTTGAATGTATATTTGTCTAGTCTAGTTTTTGTAGATACTGGACTGAAAAACACCGTCTGATGTGTCAAAAAAAAAAAACAGGGCCTCAGGAAATGTTAAATTATGAACCTCAGTTTGGAAATCAATAATCAAAAACCTCCAAAAACTCTAACCACAGCAGTGAAATGTGGCAAAGATGTGGCCTAGTATTCTTTGGTGGCCCACTGGGCCAGGTAAAGTCCAGCTTTAGTTTGGTTTGAGCTCAGCAGAGATGTGGCCCACAGTCTGGGTCTCAGACCAAAGGTGGAACAGTAAGAGTGAGTCACCAGTGGAGTTTCTCCTTTGAAAGATTTCCACCACGGCGTCTCTTCAGACCTGACAACAGACGGTCTGTCGTCTTAGCTACGTGGTCTCACAGGGAGGATTTTCTCTTTGTTTTCATTTTGTTATGTTTTTTTTTTTAAACTGCCTTAAGACGTTTGACTTTGAAAACATCACAGTTTTTTTTCTTCATCGTCTCTTCTTCAGTTTTGTCTTGTTCTTATTCTGACAAACTCAGTTGGACGAGACAGGATTATTACCATACTGTGATGAAGTGCCGGTCAGAACGTCGACCCTGACACTCAACCTGAGGCTAGTGATGAAATTCCATGTTTTTCTGTCACGTCTGGCAACAGTAAAAAAAACCAAAACCAAAACAACAACAAGAGTGACAACAGGGTCAGACGTGGAGCCGTAGGAGCTCCGTCGCTGACGCGGCCGCCGCGTCGAGAGTGAGTGAGTGAGTGGGAGTCAATCTGGACTCTGACTCTCACACTTCACCCTCACGGACCGCTCCGGGCTACGGAATGCTAAACGCTGCACAGCCTTGGCTTGGCTTTCAAAGCTGCTGCTGGTTCCGTGTGTGGGACGCTCACTGATCTGGCTCTTGTTTTAATTTATTTATTTAAAGTGACCTTTCCACTCCTGGAACTGAGTGGGGTTTAATGTTCGGGAGGAGAGGGGGGAGAACGAAAAAGGCACCGAAACCTCCTCGGCTTTAACCTTCCGAATTCTTCTGGGAAGCGCGGGCTGGCGAGGCGGCATCAAATGAAGCGTTTCAAGTCAGACGTGGTGCTAGGTTTTCGTCCTCATTAAAACAGAAATCCCTGCCACTTCTTCCTCATCTGTATTCCAACGTAATTCCTTTCGGGGTGGGTTCTGATTTTGTGGGGGATTTGGATGGTAAGGGCCACTGAAGCCGGGGGGGTCGGGGGGGGGGAGAAGAAAAGGAAGCATTTCTTTGGCTCTTGTATTATGCAAAGCCCTGATAAAGCAACTTTACGTGTCTCTTGTCCTCGTTTTTAACTTTTTCGACTTTCTG
>NC_024324.1:3587068-3603676 GCF_000523025.1 Cynoglossus semilaevis
GCCAAAAAGCTCATTAGAAATGGTGTCGATGGAGAACTCTGTGGACTGGGAGAGATTTTAACAAGGTTCAAGAAAAGAACTTGATCAAAAATGGATGAAAAAAGTTGTCATGTTGTGACGTCCATGTTAATAATTTTGTAGGTTAAATAAAAAATATGAGTAAAAAGGAAAATGAAGAGGCTCTGGAGTGGCCCGGGGCTGCATTTCAGCCAGTAAAATACCATCTCTTGAAAATAATAATAATAATAATGTTTTAAGTATATTTGAATAATGTAAGTGATCGTGAACAAGAAAACCCTGGTGGTCAAAGACCACCGCAGACCACCGCAGACCACTTAACCACATTGACCACACTTGACTCAAGTGTCAATCCTCTAAACAGCAGCTGCTCGTCAGCAACGTGACTCATAACGAGCGTCGGTGTCGTTTAAATCCGGCGCTCTGATATTAAATAACTATCATTCCTACAGAGGTGGCGCCGATGTCGTCGCTACAGAAAGCGCTGACGCTGCTCTGGGACCTGACCACGGAGCTGCCGTAGGATCGGGCATCCTTTCAGAGAACGGAGTCTCCCCTCAGGGACTCCAGCGCACAGTAATCCACTTAATTTACAATTACTGGTGCAACTACTCATAGGGAATGATAAATGAGACGGTGGAATTCCTTCACTGAGCTGCTGCTGCGCCTGGAACCAGACCATATATATAATGTATACGCTCTGTTTTCACAGCTTCTGTCATTTGTATTCATCCGACACCTCGTCATAGGAAACCTAATGAGATTTCAGTGGAGAAGCTCAGGCATGAAACACATACTGTACGTGTGAACAACTGGGAGGCAAATCTCCGTGAAACAGACTTCAACAACAAGCCTCCGCTCTGTTTCTTATATATTTATATATATTTTGGTTAACTGTTACTAAGATAGGAAACATGTTCTTATCTAACATGATCTGTTTCAGTTATACATTTACTTTGTTAAAGTTTAGCCAGTTTCGGTACATTGTTCATCCTTTGAGCTAACTTTTAGTCTTTTTTTTTTTTTTTTGGTCAAGATTCTTGTTATCTAGACTTTGGTTTTGCAATATTGACTATTTATTTATTGACTGTTATTTCAATGGTTTAACTTGTACTTTTTGGACAAGTCTTCAGATACTTTAGGGGAATTCTAGATGATTGGCCACTTTAATTGGTTTTGTGCCAACACTTTTATTCTATTCTCTGGCAAATTTTTGACCCAACACGATTCTTTTGAAAATTTAATAGCTAACTTTTAGCTATTACCTCGGCTTTTCATTACTTTTAGCTAGTTTATTTACTCAAGGGGCTAGCAGCTAAAGATAACTTTTAGTTGTTTTTTTTTTTTTTGTAGTTATTCCAGTTCTGAGCCTGTACACACGGGGAGGAGGGCCGGGCAGCAAATTTTTGACTCAACACGATTCTTTTGAAAATTTAATAGCTAACTTTTAGCTATTACCTTGGCTTTTCATGTTCTGAGCCTGTACAGCAGTGGAGGAGGGTCGAGCAGGAAAACTGTTAATATTCCAACTCCTCGTATCAAAGATCAGAGGAGTTCCACCCCCCCCGCCCCGGCCCTTTGAACTCTACCCCAGCGTCCCTTGTACCAGTCGCCGTCCTCCCTTCATCTGAGTTGTTGGCTGATGTTGAAATCTCTGGATAAACTCTGGACATGAGTTTGAACCTGTGGTTGGATTTTAGCATCGTTGTTAATAAATATAGCAAACGTCTTTAGCATGAAAGGTTTACAACTTAACAATGGTAATAATCAGAAAATCAGTCTTGATATTTGCAACATCTCGGCATTATTTAAGTTGCATCGCTGCCACCTACAGGCGATATTTTCTCTGGTTACCATGTCCAACCACAAACACCTAAAACCATACACTACTCGATGAATAATTTTATTTTTTAAACCTCCACTTAAGATGAATCTTGCTAACGAACAACAACCTTGACAAAGCTAAAAGTTAGCCATAACAGCTACGTTGTTCCCCCGACTTTTGTTAACATGGTGCTGAGGGTCGCTCCTCCGTGACCTTAAAGGCCTGACATATTTCACATGAGGGCAAAAAAAAGCCTCATTATGACCAGTTCAAAGTCTTCAGTGAATGTTTTTTCTTAATCACCTTCAAGAAAACACGACTGGGCCGTAAAACATCAGCCGAAAATGTTAAAGTTCTAACGACTCTGTGCTTGTTTTCCAGCCCTAAGTGGAAGTCCACCGACCGGCAGCAGTAATAAAACACTGGAGAGGGCTCTTTAGTCCTGCAGCCAGGGGGCAGCGCTGGGGGGCGGGGGGCCCCGGTCGTCTCTGAGACTTTGGTGTTAAGCCCCTGCTAACAGAGGAGGCCATGCATAATTAACCCCGTACTGTCGAGTCTGCGGCAGCAGTCACAACATGCCCTCCTGTGTCATTCTAACCTTTTCTTTCTCTACTGTGGCGTTTTCTCTGCCGTCAAACTCATCGCCCGCATCTGCATGTGTTTCCTGTCTGCTTGCACAAGGATTTCTGGGAGAAAAAAAAAGAGAGTCTTTGATCTGCTGTGTTTCCTTCACAGCTCTGCTCTCAGAGGCTCTGGACACTAAATGATACAGAGAACACAGAGAAGAAAATGTGTTTCTGCTTTCTGGTTTTAAACAGGGCTGATTTCCCATCATCCACTCCTTGTTAGTGAAAGAGCAGTTTAACTATTTGGCTGCAGGACAATCAACATCTGTGGTGAAACAAAAGGAGGTGAAATAAGAGTTAGCCCAGCAACTACCAACAGTGCTAATACTTAGCCAAGAAGACAACTAGACAAATGAAAGAACTGAAACAGTCAAACGGACAACACTCAGCTACAAGAACTGTCAAAAAAAAAAACAGTCAAACGGACAACACTCAGCTAAAACAGACGCACAACTTGGTATAAATCCAGATTGGCTAAAATTCAATCTCAGTGAATCAGTCACTTAAAACAACAAACTTTGTTTAATTATATGTCAGCGAAGAAAATCTGAAAGTTTTTCCAAGAAAAGCACTTAAAGTTAGCAAAATATTTAGCAAAGAAATCTGCATTAAAAATGAAAAAATTAAAAAAAAAATATTACCAACAATGGCACTTTAGTAAAGAAATCTGCATTAAAAATGCAAAAAAAAAAAATATTACCAACAATGGCACTTTACCAAGTCAACTGAGTCAACCAAATAGTTTATTTTTTACATTTTTAATTTTTAAACATAACTTAGTTATTTGGCTAATAAACAGAACCCGATAACTTTCAGCCCAAAAACTCACTATTAGCAACAAGAAAATTAGTGCAAAAAAATATAATTCAATGTTTAGTTTAGTCGAACTGAGAAAAAAGAGCCAAAATGTTGGCAGTAGGTCATGTTAGCTAATACCAAAGGTGGAGTCATGAGGATTTCCTTATAAAACGAGCCTTAAATCCACTGCCTTCCCTTCTGAGCTCAGCTTCAGGCAGCAGCGATACTGAGAAAAAGAGGAGGACAAATCTGGTTCTTGTTTTCTATTTGTTTTAAAGTGTGTTGATTTCTGAAATGTATTCCTTGTTTGCAAGGGAGTGGTTTAATTATTTGTCTGTGGGATAATCAACATCTGTTGTTCGGAGCAAAAATCCAAACATACGGTTCCATTTTCCATTTCCTGCTCCGCCTGTTCCCCCTAATTTCTAATAAATCTCTGTATGAATAAGGATTTCATTAATTCTGAAGATGGAAGAAAAGTCGGCAATTAAAATGTGTGAATAAGAGCAAAGAAAAGGCAGAGGTGCAGAGTGGAAACGACGGAGTGAGAATGTGGGAGAGACTCAGTCGGACAGAAAGAAAGAAGACGAACAAAGAATTAGAAAGTGGTAAAAAAAAAACTGATTTGCCTTTGATTAAAAGCTAAAAATGTAGGAAAAAAGAAAATGAAAGGAAAGAATTCTGCAGATGAAGAGGAACAGAGAAGTAGAACATTAGATTCAGTCAACGAGCTGCAAGTTATCACAACTATATTTATCCAAAAGCAAAAAAACTAAACTAAAACTAAGGATGTTAATGCTAACTTCTAACAAGAATATATTTTAAGAAAGCTAAAGAAAAGCTAACAGCTAGCCTTAGCAGAAAAGAAAAGAAAAACAGCCAAATGGATGTAAAATAAATAATGTAAAAATAAAAGTGTAGATAAAACATAACAAAAGTATCCGAAAATCAGCCAAAAATTAACTGTACAAATCTGGGTCAAAAGTATAAATATTAAAATATTACTTTGTTTGCCAAAGAAAGCTAAAAAAAAAAAAAATTAAATATTAGTTTGTATGCCAAAGAAAGCTAAAAAAAAATGTAATATTGGCCATTATTAACTACAACAGAAAGGTAAGTAATATTAGCTTTAATATAACTCAACGTTAGCTTGCAGAAATGGAAGCCAAAGGGAAAGCAAAATATTGCGTACATTTTACTGGAGGCTTATGCTAAAAAGCTAATGTATAAAGAAAGAATTACTGAAACGTAGCCTCAGGTTTCCTCTAAGTAAACACCTTAGCATTAGCTCAGGCACATTAAAGAGCTACGCTAACTAAAAAAAAAACCCAAAAAACAGCCAAACAATATGTAAATGTAATCTTTTTAAAACTGCACAGAACATTATCTAAAATGTACACACACGTTTTTTTTGTGTTTTTTCTGTCAGAGAGTACAAACATGTCCGTGTGTTGAGTCATGCTACAAATAAGAACAGTTTTATTGAGTTGGTGAAAGGAAAAGCAATTTCCTTCCTGTGGATTTATCTCATCCTTTTCCATGATTCATTTTGCTGCTGCTCGTTCAATCAATCAAAGATGCCAGAACGCTGGCATTGGGGGCCCACAAGCTGGGCTGTCTCATCAACACACACACACACACACACACACACACACACACACTTATTGGTGTGCACTGATACTATAATTAGCTGGATGAGGAGAAGGAGCAGCAGTGAAGTGGCTTCACTGGAGTCTACGTGTGTTCATGGAGCAGAGGTATGGATCGGACGGCTGCGATGTCAACGTGGAACAAAAGCGTGAAACATTTAGTCAATTTAACTGTCCTGCTCTGAGGAGGAGGAAATAACTGGGGCCAAGAAAGTACCGCATTTTTGTCTCCAGTCTGGGAAGTCATTTGCCTTATTTGTCAGCTGTGGGGGAAACGGGGAGACGTCACGTATTCGGCCAAATCAATGGGAATGTGATCATTCACGCTTAAGGAAGCAGAAGATCAGGAGCCGATAATTATTTGTTATTCAGTCTGGGAGTTTTTTTTTCGTTATTGCAAACAAGTTGTTTTCATTTTATATCACACAGATATTATTGGATGTTATTTATATTAATGTTAACAACAGATGACCTGACCACTGCATCATGGGTCGTCAGGGTTTAATTTAAGCCTGAGAGAGACAACTGTTAGCCTAATATGCTAAGCTAAAGAGGCTGAAGAGGATAACAAAAGTCATCATTAGGTAGAAAGAAACTAAACAAACAACTTTGCTGTTATTTTGTCACTGAATCGCTCAAGTTTAGCTAATTAAATTAATCAGATTAAAACATAACTTTACCAAATAGTTTTTTAAAAAAGATAACAGCTGGTCAGAAACAGAAACAGATGACTAAAAGCTAGCCTTTGTAGCTCCAACATTGAAAAAAACGTTAGCTCAAATTGCTAAAAGAAGTGACTGATACCAGACCACAGATTCCTTAAAGGTCAACGTTACTCATTATCAAAGAAAAAGGAAATAAAAACAAGCGAACAAAATGCTAAATTGTAGCCAAAATGTTCGCTGATTAACGGCTAACGAAAAACAAACACAAAGGTTAACAATCTATAGCTCCATGTTGGTCAAAGGAAAGGAATTTACCTTGAGTTGGTTAAAAACATGACAGAGAGGATATAGAAAATTAGCCGAATTAGCCAAAGAAGCCGAAGGTTAGTTTAAGAGATGACTAACCCCCCGTCGCCCCCCCTCGCCCCCCCATGTCTGTAATCTGTGAAGGTAATTATCCTGACGTGTCGTCAGCGTCTACATAAGAGGAAATGAGCTGGTAATGTTTTTGCTTCGTCATTGAGAATGTGATGATTCATCCCAACATAAAACCTTCCCAACATCTGGACTCATTAATCACTTCCTGTCAGGTCTGGGAATTCTTTTTTTTTTTTTTAAATCATTACTGTTTCTGATTCTCTTCACTCAGACTCCTCACTTTGGTTTCCTCCTCCGTCTCCTGACATTCTGGTGACATTCCTCCTCGCCTCATCACCCCCGTCACTCCTCCCTCCTCATTTACTTCCTAATTTGTTTAGATGGCGATGAAGATGGATAGAGAGTTGAGAGGAGGAGGAAGAGGAGGAGGAGAGGGTGAAGAAAACCAAGGAAAGGAGTAAAAACCTGCTCAGAATCAACTTTGATCAAACCGCCTCCCCGTTTACCATTTTCGGAGTTCCTGATTAGTCACGGAGATGTGGCGACACGTCCCCCGCCCGGGGCAAAACCAACGCCAACACAACGATAACGACATTTTCCACGAGGTGTGACGACGAACCCTTGACATGCCAGGAGATTCCAGAGTCACGTCAATTAAAATGTCACCTGTTCTTGTTAAACAACGTCAAATGATGTTTTTATTCTTCATGTTGCCTTAAAGGAAGGAGATGATGTCATGATAGTCATGTGACATGACAAGACAAGACTGCTGATGGGACAACACTAAAGATAAGAAGAAGAAGAAGAAGAAGACGAAGAAGAAGAAGAGGAAGAAGAAGAAGAAGAGGAAGAAGAAGAAGAAAAGAAGAAGAAGACGAAGGAGACGAAGAAGAAGACGAAGAAGAAGAAAAAGAAGAAGGAGAAGAAGGGAAAGAAGAAGATGATGAAGAAGAAGAAGAAGAGGAGGAAGAAGAAAAAGAAGAAGAGGAAGAAGAAGAAGAAAAGAAGAAGAAGAAGAAGAAGAGGAGAAGAAGAAGAAGAAGAAAAAGAAAAAGAAGAAGAAGAGGAAGAAGAAAAAGAAGAAGAGGAAGAAGAAGAGGACAAAGAAGAAGGAGAAGAAGGGAAAGAAGAAGATGATGAAGAAGAAGAAGAAGAGGAGGAAGAAGAAAAAGAAGAAGAAAAAGAAGAAAAAGAAGAAGAAGAGGAAGAAGAAAAAGAAGAAGAGGAAGAAGAAGAGGAGGAAGAAGAAGAGGAAGAAGAAGGGGAGGAAGAAGAAGAGGAAAAAGAAAAAGAAGAAGAAAAAGAAGAAAAAGACGAAGACGAAGAAGAAGAAGAAGACGAAGAAGAAGAGAGCAGACAGGTCAGGACGTGTCCTCTGTCTTATCGTACCACCGGTTTTGCAACGTTGCGACTGTCCTCACCAGGAACAACAATTAGTCACTAAACCAAACAGACGAGGACGAGGGTGTTGAAAGAACCGGGTGTTTAGTTACTGGGAAAATGTTACCACGTCATAAACAAATAAAGTTTCCAAATAACGGTGGGGTTTTTTTTTTTTCTGTCTGACACACACACGGTCACACAGGAAGACTATTCTGACATAATCTACTCTAATCTGATCTAATCTGTTTTATTCTACTCTTTTCAATTCGAATCCATTCCATTTTATTCTATTCCAATCCATTTTATATATATTCTATTCCATCCAGATCTATTCTACTCTGATCTAATCTAATCCATCGATTCCGTTCTATTGTAATCCAGCCCATCCTGCCCCCTGTAGGTAGCACCCCCCCCCCCCCCCCCCTTTCACAGAGTCTGTTCTTCAGAGTCTGTTCTTCAGAGTCTGTTCTTCAGAGTCTGTTCTTCAGAGTCTGTTCTTCAGAGTCTGTTCTTCAGAGTCTGTTCTTCAGAGTCTGTTCTTCAGAGTCTGTTCTTCAGAGTCAGGCAGTGAGAGCCACGTTATTTTTAGGTGCAGCCACTGATGCATGTAAAGATGAGACGGACAATTTTCTCAGTATGTGTGTGTGAAGGTGTGTATCAAAGTGTTTGGATACGTGTGTGTGTGTGTGTGTGTGTGGCATTTCTGTTGCCCGACAGAGTGAATTTAAAAAGAAACACAGACAAAGACACGGCCGCGCTAAAACAAAACAAAAACAACAACTAGTGCACAGTCAGACGTAGACAATTAGCCTGGATTTTATACAACGTGCTGGCTAACAGTCGGCATCACTGACAGAACAACACAACATGTACAACATGTACACACCGAAACCATTAGCCCTTACATCTGTGCTGTGTACGTGTGTGTGTGTAGTACTGATTACACAACAGTGAGAGACAGAATCACACACACACTGACGCTCCAGTTGGAGACTTGAATCATTTCCCTCTCATCAAAGCAACAATTCATCAAGGTGTTTGTAGAAACGTGCTGGACCGAGTTCAGTCCAGACATGAAGGAGACCAGAGTCAGACAACAGTCACTGAGAGGAACTGCTGCTCAGTCCTGGTCCAGTTCCACAGAACTGTCGACTGACTCCTGTCTGTTTGGCTCTGTGTGTGTGTGGTGACACAGTAGGTCAGTGGTGTGATCTGTGTGTACTCACATGGTCCGTCTCCGGTCCACGCTGACCACTCAGAGACCTTCAGACTCCAGGCTCGGCCATCGACCTGCGCGGTGGACAAACAAACACAAGGAGAGAGAGGAAAAAAAACAAAGAAAAAAAGTCAACGACAGGATTAGATTTTCACATTGTGCTTAAGAACATTCTGGAAGGTCCGTGCATTCCATGTTAAACTCTGAGAAATTGGTTATGAAATAAATGAAAAAAATTAAATTGAACTTTTTCTTTATTAAAAGCAGATCTGCTGCAACTGGTAACAAGTATGGAGTTCCTGTGGGAATCGAACCCAAAACTTCGAGCTCTCTGCTTCCAAGGAAGGCATGCTAACCGCTAGACTACCGAAGCAGTTAATACAACTGATGAAGATTAGGAATAAAACATATAATTAATAAAAAGAAAAACAGAGAGTATACTTCTGACTATATCGTACAGATTTTTATGTTTTTTTTTCATCCATTAACTGCTGATCGTTTCTCTCCAAAGTCAACGACAGTCTTTGTTACGGTGTATCAGAGTCAGAGTGAAAGGAAAACAACCTCCAACATCACTTTCCTGTAAATGTCAGCTCTTCTAGAACCAAACACCTGATTCCAAACTGTCAGCTGCCCCCCCCACCTCCCCCCTCTGTAATAAAAACAACACGGTGAGGAGTTTCCCTTTACTGTAAATGAACAAAGTTCATCATAAACCTCCTGTCGAAACAGGAGAGGAAAAGAAAACACTGATCAAATAGGGTGAAGGAGTGAAGATAAAATTGATTTGACTAAATAAACTAATATTTTTTATTTAATAACTGACACCTTTTCTCTTATAGTCTAATATTAGAGGCCAAAAAAAAAATAAACAAAAATAACAAAAAGCAAATTCAAATCGACTGAAATACAGCCGTAAATTTACTTTAATAACTTCAACATTGTAAAAATCAAAGGGAATTGGGTTGATGTTTAAAAAGAAAATACTGCATGTAGCTTCCCCTCCATCACCTACAGAGGGTGCTATAAGCACAGTTTGAATTGTCATGTATATGTCTGATGTATTCTTCCATTGAAAAAAGGAAATTAACACCATTTTTTAATTCAAATAATAAAGTTTGGATTTGACCTGAGTTCTTCATCTTTAAATCACATTAATGCATTAACCAATAATATCGTCCACAAGTAAACTTTTCTTTATTTAACAGAAAAAAAAGGATAAAAAGACAGGCAGAGGGCAGCGTCACTGAAGAGAAAACACGATTATAAACATCTCATGATTCTTTCTGATTTTTAAGGTAATTCTGTTTTGTATTAAAAATGTAAAATTTTGGAGTTTTTAGTTTAAACATCAGAGTGAAGTTCCTGCTGCGTCTCCTTCCCAACAGCTGGGATCCACTGAATGTTGGTCATTCAAATGGAAGTCAGTCAAAGTGCATTTTTTTGCACTCGTACTGTAAACAGAAACAGACTGAACTTGTTCACCAGAAACTAGATGTGGAGGCAGATTTTGTCAGTCCAGGCCTGGGCTGGGCTGGACTTCTGCAGAAGTGTCGTGCAGAGAGAAGATTGTGAGGATATGCGGCGTGTTGATGCTTACGGTCGCGTCTCTGACGCAGAAGTTGAGCAACAGAGGAGGAAAACGTTGACAAAATGTTCCGCTACGATCTCAGAAACTAGGGAGAAAAGGCTCAGAGATTGAAATGATTTTCTTCGAAAGAACCCCTCCTCGTCCGAGTCCCTCCTTCCCGCTCCTCCACCTCCACCACTGGAACCAAACGGAGAACATTTGCCTGTGCACGTCTGCACCATTGTGTCTTTTTTCCTCTCTGCTCTTCTTCAAGCTTCTACCTGAACGACTTGGCAAGTGCTGCACAAACGCATTCCATAGAGCGACTGCTCCGTAAACTCTCCTTTCCAGGGTTTACAGACCCATTAAACCCTGACATAATTGTCAAAGTTGACGTGTTGTGAAGGACGCGCAGCTTTAATCCATGTGTCATCAGTTCAGGCAGCGAATTCAAACCCAAGGCTATTTGGAGATGATGTTACAAAAGTAACAACGTTTAAAGAGCAGAGTCTGAAAATATGAAAAGTTAAAAAAAACTTTCTGCAAAGCAGGCAGGAATCTAACCACGACACATAACACACCTGACCCCAAGACCAGGGTAGCACCTCTGTTAGCCTAACTGGAGTAAGTTAGCACAGGCTAATAAAAAGACATTAAATTACTAAAAAGATAAAGAAAAAAAACTCACACACTACATTTCAGCCAAGGGGAAAGTTAAAAGTCAGCTCGGAATAACAGCCACAACGTGACAAAGAAATGGCTACAAAATATTAAGATGTGAAGAAGTTAATTATGATAGTTGTGAATATACAGCAACTCATCATGTCAATGGTCACAAAGATGTTCAGAATAATAAATCTGAGGTTTAAACAATTCGATAGTTTACCAACATGGATGGTTTACTGTTAGCAAAGTGGCTGAAAAGCTAGCAAAACCTAAAAAAAGGCATAAAATTACTAAAAAGAGAAGCAAACCTTTTTTTAAATTTAAGGCTAAATTAATTTATAAAAAAGTAAAATATGCTCAAAATGAAAAGTAGAGAGACGTTTGAGAAAGCGGCTGAAATTGCTAAAATGTTGGCATTTTTGACTATTTATAACATTTGAAAAAAAGGGTGAAATTTAGAATTCAATTGTAATTCCATGGGGAAGAGAGGAAAGGAGGGAAAGAAAGGGAGGGAGGGAGGAAAAGGGGACTCACACTCCTGCTCATCCTCTGGGGAAATACTGTACAAACGTCTTTACTTTTGGCTTTATTTCTGGTCGATACAGTGAAAAGCTGCTGAGTTTCATCAGCGGGGTGTCAAACCCCCAACCCTTCCCCCCCAGTGACTGCTTCAGGCTCCACTGCTGAGCGCTGCTGTTCCCAGGGTTAAAGAGACTAAACAGCGCCTGGGCAGCAGTGTCCACATCCTTCTGGTCCAAAGGCATTTTGTCCCATTTCTGGAGCGAGTAAATATTTTGGGAGCTGGTGCGGGCGCCAGCTGCCGCCCGGCCCCGCTGACTCTCACAGTAAATAAAGTCAAAGCAAAGCCGTACATATTTTTGGGCACATCAAGGTTCGGCCACCGACTAATGCCTTCAGCAGCGTCATCCTGACCTACATGCAGTAAATAGAGCTGTTCTCCGTGTCCGCAATTAATCAAAGTGAGACCAAACAAAGTGCCGCTGTCCCAGGTGTGGTTTGATAAGAGGAGGAGGCGCGGCTCTGATGAAAGGCAGCGTGCGAGCATCCTGACAGACTCTAACTCCCACCGAGGGTGGAGGGTCTTCTGGAGGGCTGGAAATAGTGGGAGGGCCCGTAACCTCCATTTGTGCGTTCAAGCTTCCAAGACTAATTGACGATGATGTGTTCATCAGAGGTTTGTCTCCAATTAACTGCCTGGATTAGCCAACCACAAAAATTAGCCGACGTTTAGAGCTGGAGGCAATTCAAAATAATCAGAAATACTCCTTTAAATACTCATACAACAGGCTGTTCATGCTCTCATCCTGCAGCCAATATTCTACTTTGGAAAAAAGAGAAGGTAAACAAAGTCTGTAATTGCCACAAAATGAAAAGACGCTAACAATCAGCTAACTACTAGCTTCATTTAAGGATATTTACGGGCTAACTTTTAGTAAATCTTTACAACATTTTTCTGGTGATTTTCTAATTCTTTACTTGTGCTGTAGTTGTTGTCGTCATTTTCAAATTTTTGATTTTTGTTTTTGGCCAAACTGTTTATGGTACTTTGGTTCAAAGCTGCAAGTGTTCTTTTGGTGAATTTAGCTACCTTATTGCTATTTCTAAGTAATTTTTAGCTATGGTTAATAATAAATTTATAATATTTAAACAAACATGCAAGACTGTAAGTCTATGACTATCTATTATTATTTATTGTTTTTGTATTTTGCGTTTACTGTAGCTTGATTCATGATTGACTGACTCAAATGTTAAGTCACTTTGGATAAAAGCTTCTGCTAGAGGTATTATAATGTGATGTAATTACATTATTATTATTATTTTTCAACTATTTTCCTAAACATTTTGTGAACTTTCAACCAACCTCGCACAACCTTTTAGTAATTACTATTTTGAAATAAAAAAAAACATAAGGGAGGAAGAGGTGAAAAAGTTGGTTTAACATCTTAATAATCAGGTAATTAACTCTCGACTCACAGAACTCCAGGAACGACAGAGACGACAGAGACGACAGAACCTCGAGGAGAACTAGAACCAGAATCAAACGCAGGACATAGAACAGGAAGATTCTGGAACAACAAGCAGCAATGACCTGACTGAGACAGAGTGGGGGGGTGGAGGAGGTGGGGGGGGTGCAGTGCCTGGGCACCAGGTGAGACGAGTGAGACTAACAAGCAGACAGAGCACAGGTGAGTCAGATGAAACTGATTAACCCTGGAGGAACAGACAGAACAGACAGAACAGACAGACCTAACTCTGGGTGTCATTTCAGCTGTTTTATAAAATATATTTAGATTTATTTTTTTTTCTTTTTTCATCTTGTGCTTTGCCAAATTGATTTTTTTTTTTTTAGTATGATAAAATATGATGTGTCCGTTAATTCTTGAATGATATACAAGTGTGGAGAGTTCCACTGTAAAATAAATAAACGTGTGACAGAGAGGGGAAAAGGCCTGAAATGTTGATCTGACCTGGCGCCCCAGCTGTTTTCATTCTCTATTTAGTGGAGTTTAATATTGAGGGACTCGGAGCTGTCAAAACACATCAGAGTGACAACACGCACACACGCACACACCGAGGCACCCGATGTGCTGCGACGTGCTCGGTCGCCCGCCGAGGCCCATTCTTATAAGCCGGGAGAGGAGACGGTGCTAATATCTGTCAGGGTGGATGGATGAGGAGATGGAGCAGAGGTCTCCATCTATTTAATGACATGGACTCTGTTTGTTTTCTCCTCCATTTTCAGCCTTTTTCACGGGCTGCATGCCATTATCATATCATTTCAGTCGTGTCTCTGCCAAACGGAGGCGGCTCCTGGAGGCTGCGGTGAAGCCTTGAAGCTAGCTCTGCTGACTGCTTAGAATCAGACTTCGTTTTTTTTTTTTTGGTTTAGCCTTCGCTGTGGTTTGGCTAACACCTGGCTTCTCTTTTACTCATCTTTTGGTTCAGATTTATTGCCTTTTTGGTGGTGGGTCTTCGCTATTGTATACGTTTTGTCAAACATTATTGCTTTATACAGATCTGCAAACGAAACGTTCGTAGCCGGTCCCCATGATTTTAAAACTCCAGCTAAAACCCTTTTTTTTTCACAAGGCAGCACAGTGAGGTGGCTCAACAAGTGGCACCAAACATTAACAATTCATTAATAATATTTAACTGCCTGGTTACATAGCTTATCCTAATTGAAATAAGACCACAACAACAGGGAGTCTAACGACCCTGGTCGGCGTTAGCTTGCATTTAGGAAGATCTTCAGAGACAGTTGTCGTAAACTTTATACTGCCTCCTGCTGTTTGGCTCAATGTCACAAAATAAAAATTCCCTGCTGTTTAGTCCAGGGACTTTTCTTTTTGTTTCTGTGTATTTGTACACCAGAGAACTCAGTGGGTACACGCTGTACACGCACCTTGGTTTGGTTCCATGACTGTCCTCTGTCTATTAATCATCAACCCTTAAGGCAAATATCAGCCCCTGAAGAACTGCCCCGGCTGCAGCAACAGTTCCAGCGGGGCTTTGATTTAAGGACACTGGTGTTAATCATCCACCAGTGGAAATAACTCGACTTCAAACGCCCCCGTCCAGTGGGGGAATAAATGAATGACTCAGAGAAGCTAAGTTAAAATGTAGGTTTAACTGTAAAAAGTTACAGTTTAACGATATTGTAGTTGAAATGGTCAAATATGGTGACTTAAAGTCAGCAAAAATATAGACCAATATCTAACAGTCAGCAATATATATATATAGATAGTCAACTGTACATGAAGGAGTGTTGATCTAACTATATATAACTACAGCTGAATGCGCTAATAAAACTAAATACTAACATACTTATTAGATGCTAATAAAAAAAAAAAATTTGAAAACATATTAAAGGCATATTAAACGTTACAGCAGAAATATTCGAAACCTGCTCAATGTAGCTAGATGAAAGAAAACAGCTATAATGGTAACATATCTTAACGTATCTTATTAAATATAAGTCTTGAATTTTCTTAAATTGGTTAAAAGTATTTAATTACTTTTAAGGGACAGGATGTTGCTGTGGCAAAAGAAAACCTGCCACGTGTCGCTGTCTCTGTCTTGTGATTGGCCGATAGTTAAGAGTGTTGATCGTGTGTGTGTTTGTGTGTGTGTACCTAATAGCTAATTGCTAAAATATAAACTAGATGCTAATTAAAAAAAACACCAACATTTGAAAACATATTAATGGCCAACTAAACGTTACTTGTCTTGTGTCTTGTGATTGGTCAATAGTTAAGCGTGTTGCCTGGTGTGTGTTTGTGTGTGTGTACCTAATGAAGTGTGTCCGTCGTGTGTCCATCACAGACTTTGACCTTTACTGAGAATCTTCAGCAGCCACGTCGTCACGTCCTCACGTCGTCACGTCGTCACGTCGTCACGTCTCTGTCTGTTCAACAGTGAAGAGAAGAAAAAAAAAATCAGGACGTATCGTACGGTTTCTCCCAGAAGTGCGTCGTTACATCAGATTTTGTTTATCATGTTTGTTTTTTTTATTTTGACTTTCTGCCACACAGTGTGACTCCGCGCCATCACAACAGTCACTCACACAGATGTCACATCAAGGCCCCGCCGAGTGAAATGTGTCGTCCATTTTCAACTTTGCCTGAGCTGGTGCCATGCCGTGCAACTGCTCATTAGAAGGCAAGTGTGGCAGAGTCTCCCCTACTTCCTCCCCCACCGCGTCTCCCCCTCTTTAAGCCAGACGGGTTTGACTTTGTCACCCAAACAGAGGGAGACACGGAGAGACAGACAGATGGCAGTGACGGAGGGAGAGGAAGAAAGAAACGAGGAGCTGGAGGGAGAGCAAAAAAAAAAAAGGAGGTGAGAGATACGGTGTGTCAGTTAGAGTGAGGGGTGAGGTCGGGGTGAGGAGGGAAACGTGCTGGCAGATATCATTAGTGCCGGGTTCAGGGCTCTGTAACGAGCCCAGCTCTCACCAGCTCCTCCATCCGCTGTGGCTCCTGCTGACTGGAGGCCCCCGGCTCCTGGAGACAACAGCAGGAGCTGCAGCCTGTGTCACATGACCGATGGGCGGAGTTTTACATCCTGAAAATGCATGAAATAAACAAGTGACAAGTTACTTCTGGTCTGCAACTCGTTTAAGAAGAAAATAACCATATTTTTTTCTTTAAATAAACATGTTTTGTTAAAAAAAATCTGTAAAGAAAAAATGATAAAACGGGACAAGGAAGGGTTAAAAATATTAATAAAATTATAAAAAAATTTTTTTTTTTCATTTTTCATGTGGCTCTGACACTTCATGTTACAGATGTTACAGAAGACAATGGTGGGGAAAAAAAATTTAATCAAGCTTTAACGTATACAGAGAGTTAATGAAATATCCCAGGAGCTTTTATTTTGAAAAGAAAATTTTCAAACCTACAGTGTGTGAGGTCACCGGGTCCATTCCTTCTCCTTCGACTTGTCGGTTCCTTTAACTGTAACACACCAACCATTACCAAGCACCTGACACACACACACACACACACACACAGACACAGGGAGTTAAAAGTTTACCATTTGAGTGGTCCCTTCTTCTGCCCCCTACAGTCTCAGGTGTATAATTGACTCTGTGGTAACCGACCTCTGGCTTCCTCCTTGATGTGGAACCGTGAACACAGGTGCAATGTAAGGCAGCGGTGAGAGTCCGAGGACAGCGGGGGTCCGTGCTGCTCCAGCATCCCCGCCGTGTTCCCGCGGTGTCCCCGCGGTGTCCCCGCGGTGTCCCCGCCGCCACCTGTGGGAGGGTGTGACTGCGTTTCCTCCGCAGGCAGA
>NC_024324.1:3603786-3612305 GCF_000523025.1 Cynoglossus semilaevis
CTTTAGACTAAAGTGACATGTAGGTGAAACACGACTCAAGTAAAAACAAGAAGAAAAACAAACTGTAAATGTTTTTTTTATCATTTTGATTTTTTTTCCTTTTCCTTTAATTTAATTATTTGGTCCTTTTTAAATATTTTTTTGTATAACTACACAATGTCAAATACATTTCATGTTGAACTATCTTGTGTTTACACGATGTGTTCAATTATCTTAAGCCTTTTATTTGCAATTTTTAAAAGAGGTTCTGAACCAAAATTGTATTTTTGAATCCAACGTGACTGATTGTTGACTATTTGTCTGTGAGATTTTCTGCATGTTTTCACTCTTCACACTTGAAGCCTTTTTTGGCCGAGTGTAGATCTGATATTAACGTCACGTCAACATCATTACCTGCTCTGACAGACACAGAAATTAGTGTCATTATCAAAATCTTTCCCACGCCGTGCAAAGAATTCAAACCGAGCTTCTGTTATTCAGAGGTTTCTTCCTAACACACACAGACACAGACACACACACACACGTCTGCGGTGCTGTTGCATCATCACCAGCCGCCCTGTCACAGCAGAGTCTCCGTGCCCACCCGTCTCCCACCGTCACACGTCTGTGTCGAGCACAAACCGGCAGCGGTGTGAATTAAAGATCAGAGGCGGGGGCTCACGCTGAGACCTCTCTGCTGCTCACGGTGCAGTGCAGTGCAGTGCAGTACAGCCGGGCTCTGACCACACACTGTCAGCCGGTCGACGCGGTGCTCCACACCGTTTCACACCGAGCAGCAGGGTTATCACATCTGTTTCCCCTCAGCTTTTTGCTCGTCATAAAAGTCAGCGAGAAAGAAGAAAACAAGTCCATATTTGGGCCGAGAGACGGTTTGTTTTTCTGCGTCCTCTCACTCTTATCTCTGCCCTGCTCTTATCTCCTCCACTTCTCTCTACGTGTTGTCTTAAATCACTGCAGAGTGACAAAAATGTGTTTTTTTTTTAACTTCTCATCTCTTATTACACCGCCCATTAGTTTGGATAAAATCAAGTTCTAACTGAAAGGTCAGGGGTCACACCAGTGCGGTACTAGTGCATATATTATATTGGAAAAGCCCCACGACAAAGTACCAAACAAAAATTCAAAATTCACATATAATGAAATATAATAATATTCTAGTTTAAATTGACTAAAATCTCGTCCTGTTTAGTTGAAGCCAACACTGATATAATTGCAAGGAATTGAAGAAAGACACAAAGATCTTCTACAACAGCTCCGATTCTCTTTTTTCTAGTTTTCATAGCCATTTGTTGCCACCTAGTGGAAAACTACTTAATTGTTGCTGCCTGTCATTGACGAAAAAAAGAAAATTAATTGCAATAAATAAATGATAGTTTTCAAACCAATTAAGTAAAATTGGATAATCCTCCGCGGCACACCACATGATCGCTCACGGCACACCAGCGAGCATCGAGGTTTCTGTCAGACTTTTTTAGATTTGACTGCCCTTAATGAATGTACCAGCTCATTTACTGTTGAACTTTCATGTCAGTGAAACACTTGGCAGTGACTGTAGTTCTTATCATCAGGACGCGGTCACATGGTAGTTTGTTTTTCAACACAACCATTAACAAAAACACGATATTCCCCTCAGTCTCGACCACATCAATCGCTATTAAACAGCTTGTCAACACTTTCATTTCCTCACGTCTGCCAATAGTTCCACAAGCAGTGAAAAAAAAACCCCACTCCTCCTGGGTATGACAGGAGAGAAGAGGTGTAAATAAGACCTGTTTGGAAAACCTGATGCCACAAGTCTGTGTGGTTTTATACCAACGACGGCACATGATCCAGGTGAGTGGGAGGGAAGAAGAGGAGAGGAAGATGAAGGAGAATAAGAAGGTAAGGATATGGAAGTGGAAACGTAAGGAAAAGTGTGTAGGAAAGGAATAATACCAAAGGGAGACGAATGGAAGAGATGGATTCACACTCTCTTCCGCACACAGAATAAGAAATGGATGAATTCTGAGCAGCAAAACCGAGAGAGAGGGAGAGGGAGAGAGGGAGAGACCAGGGAGAAAATGTGAGAAAAGTGGGAATTTCCACACACACACACACACACACAGTGGATGTAAACGCCGTGCAGATCCGGTCCAGGCAGGCACCGAGAGCAAAGACTTGCTGAGGGTGTGATGCTGGTCCCAGGAGGAGCAGGGAAGGAGCGGAGTCTTAGTGATTTTCTGTCATATCTGCCTTTCTCTTCATCCCTCACGCCTGTTATCCTCCTACCTTTCCCACTTCCTCACCTCCTCCACCCCACCCTCGCCCTTCGTCGCTGCAGTGCAGCCCTGTAGAATAAACGCTACAGCCGTCAAATTCAATTTATTCACACGTCATTTATAGTGTGCGGCCGATCGGCACAGTGTTAGCATAATTACATTCTGAAATTATACAGCATGTAACCTGTTCCCTCCCATTTGCTCTTCCTTCTTTGGTCACCTCTAACACAGGGCCAGACCCAGACTAATATGAGTCAGTGTTACAGGAGACATTTTGCCAAATTGGAGAAAAATCTTTCGGTTTACTCACCACTTTGGGGGGATTTCCAGTTAACTAGCTTTAAAGATTTCACATAGAAAAATAAAGACTTTGAGAAAGATTGCAAAAAAAAGCTAATTATTTAAAACTCATTATTATTTGTAGATAAATCTGTACAAATATCACACCAACAAAACCAACCAAAGAGCCAACAATGACTTTGTGTTTATATATGTATACATTTGTTTTGCATTTACCAATTCAACTCTGGAGATAAAGGATTAATAATAAATAAGAGGTGAGAAGAGTAGAAAACAACTTATTATATTTTAAGACTCTCTCTGTGAGGAGCCAAAAACTCTGTTAATCTCCTTTAATCTGAACGCATGGGTGTGAGAGAACGACGAAACGAGTTTGTCGGGGATTTTTTTTTCCTTTTTTTTTTTACAGGATCACGTGGTGCGACGTGTACAGACGTCTACAGTGTCTCCAATTACTGCATAAACAAGGACGTAGTTGTTGGAAGTGGTTGAATTCTTGTTGTTTTTGACTACTAGCAGTCTGCTTTACTAGTTGGAAAAAATAACATTTTTCTAAGCAAGGCTATGTAAAAAAAAACGATTGACTGATCCAAATTTTAAATCTGATTAATCACGATTAATTGGTATTAATTAAAACAAATCACCTTTGTATTTATTTATTTATAATTTGATAGTAACTATACAACGTTTTGTTTTGGTTTTTTTTATAATTTGATAGTAACTATACAACGTGTTCTAAGTTCTCTGGGAGTTTGGTTTCAACTTTCCCTAAAGTACAAACACAGACTTTCAAGGGTTTTTGTGTGAATAAATGAAAAAGATATTTGGTTCTTGTGCAACCACGCTGTGACTTTATGGGAACCGAGTCTGGGATTCTCTTGTGTAACAGTGCATTGTGCGTGTGTGCGTGTGTGTGTACGTGCCAAACCTGTGAACAGGTACTGAGAGACCATGATCCTAGCCAGTTTAGGCAAGTCTTGGTGAGTTGACAGAGCGGCCAAACCTCAGTCTGGTTCTATCAGGATATCTGAACAGGAGGCACTGGAACTGATTTTTTTTCTTCAAATCTCTGGAGGGAAATCTTTTCCCTGAATTTACTTCTTGGTTTTGTGGAGAGGACGTTGACAACTGGAGAGGAACAATAAACGAGAGTCAATATATTTCTTCATACAATGTCAGGGTTAATCAAGTGACACAGTTTGGAGACAAACCAGACAAACTGCAAAAACACAGGTTACAATGATGGTTACCACGATAACAAATATGTTTTTCTATGAAAAAAAAACTTTTTTTACAACATCGATTCATCTATTTTCTAGTTTTACAAATATTTGGGCTAAAATATGCTTTAGCTCATCGAGCTAACTTTATGGCTTTAACTGTTATATTTAGGGTAACATGCTTTAGCTCATCAGCTTTAACAGCTTTTTCTTTTCAACTAACTTTTGGCTACTTATTCCTTGACACTTTTTGGTTTAAGATGTTTGACTAACATTGCAGAGTATTTTTATTTTATTTTCCTTGGTGTAAGATACCATTAGAAATATTCAAAGCTTAAAGAACATAATAGTTTAAATAGTATAAACTATTCATTACCGTCATATTTTCCCTGCGGCGGCACAAAAGAGCGCTGATGCTAAAATTTACAAATAGCCAGGGGTCTTTTTTTTCTTTTTTTTTAGTCTAGATTAAAAAAACAAATGGCTGACTTTATTCAAGAAGGTCATATTTATATAAATATTAATATATAAAGTTTTTTTTTTGATGAAAAGAAGGATGTTTCCTGGACATGTAATTCTGTCTGTGCTGATGCTGTGGACAATGGAGGAGCTGTGGAGTCTTACACAGCTCCAGGCTGCCCTGCGGCCATCAGGAGTGGCAGCTGGTTCCGATCATATCGTACTCCGAACAATAAACCAAACCGGACTCCGTGGACGAGATGAAGCAGAACAACTACTGCTGCTGAAATAACAGCAAGACAAATGTGTGCTCGTCCGCCTGCCTCGGATAATGTTCTATTGATGGACGAAACCGAAGGAGATCTCACAGGGATGAGTCTTACAGCTACTGTTACCCACAAAAACAAACACAGAGCAGCTTCTGTCCTGCTGAGTCAATGTGTTCTGCCTCTAGTGTTGAAGGTAGTTAATGCATCAAACTCTGATGAAATCCAAAGGCTGACTGAGGAATTTTGGAATGAAATTCAAGTCTGGTGAAAAGCAAAGTTTTTGTGGATGAAATACAAAGGGATGGGTGACGAGGACAAAGACGGATGGTCCAAGATGAGCCAGAAACTACTGGTGGCATGAATCCAGTTGGAAAACTCTAAAGCAAGCAGAAATCCTATCAAACTTGAAGGAACCTCCATTAACTCTCCTGATCCCATTCATCAGTTTTTGACAGTTTTTTGTTCCGGGAAGTTCAAGTTCATCGTTTTCAGACTGAAAGGAAAGTTGGCAAACCTCCAAAGAACCTCCCGTTCTCATGGTCTTCATAAGAAAACCCTTTGAATAAGATGTGAACCACATCCTGAAGACACGGGAAATTATACATAAACTAAATGACCGTATCATTCCGTAAATTCTAACATCTACCCTTAAATAACAACACTATTTTACTTATTTCTTTCATATACCATCAATAGTTTTTCTATTGTTTAATTTAAAGTTTAAATTACCAAGTCATACACAAATTAGTAACGAAGGAAACGGGCCTTCCACTGAGGAGGAGCTAATGCTAACTGTCATAGCAAAATGGAAGCGGAAAATGACGTCCGGTGGAAGTCGTGTAACTTGAGACGTTGTACTAAAAGTCGAACCCATGACGACTCGAATATTATTTACAAATGACACGCTAACATTTATTATGCTACCAATTCAACGTAACGTTAGAAAAACATGGACGTAATTTAATACAGTTACTGTGTATTTACCTTGACTTTGACGAACGAAGTCGGGTGACTGTCCCGCATCTTCTTTCACTGCTTTTTTTTATGGCGTGCTTTAATTTTGACTAACCGTCATCTACGACGACACTTTGGTCGATAAAATAACCTCACACGGCTAATTTAATGCACTATTCGATGGAAAAAACTCTTTATGTGCTATTTTACCCAAACAACCAAGTTCAAAGCAACACTTGCGGTGTTGTGTAACTTTGTTTTCCTACCGCTCGAGTTGAGCTTAACTATAGTTCCGGCCTATATATTCCCGCCGGTATTATAAATTAACCGTAGAGTTTAATACCGAAATTAATTTTGATATCACTCATTAGTTCATCAATGGTTTGGTTATTTCCTGTAAAAAAAACCAAACTATTTCTTTATAAACAGTATTTAATTCATTCTATGAATAATAAGAGGAGTAAAAATCACTCATGTACTAATCTGCTTCACAATAGCAGATGGTTTGATTGACCTTTTACACTCTGAAAACTCACAAATTAAAATACCCTACCTGACTTGTTTTTCACTTTTCATACTTTTTTTTTTTTAAGATGGAATAAGATAAACAGCTTTAGAGTCAGAGCTGCCAAAAACTGTGTTTACGCTTGAAAATATTGTGATCTAACTGCTGGCAGGAAAGCATAAAAATTCATTTGTAACAAGGAGATAGTATCAGAGGAATCTGAAAACAAGAGATTGATAAAATCACTGTTGTATATCCTGGTGTTTCTCGATCATTGGAGATAATGGTGATTTGACTTTATGGGCTGTACAGTCAGACGCCGGCTTTACTGGCTGTTTTCAAGTCTTAATGCTAAGCTATTCAATCGCTTATGGCTCATAATTAATTTGTTTATGAGCCAAATGTGACGTTTTATCCAACATTGAGGCTGGAGAAGTTAACGTTTTGGTTAAAATATTCCTTCATTGTCAGTTAGGGTTGTATTTTGGAGGCTAGACTACAAATGGCAGCAATTTCCAACATCCTGAGATGCTTAATTTCAACACTAACCCAGTGATTTTGTCTATTTTAAAAAGGAAAAAGGGAGATTGAAGAAATTCCAACTCAAATGACAGCTTCATTTTACCTCCCCCTCCTCCTCTTCCTCCTCCTCCTCCTCCTCTACATCTTCATCCTCCTGTGGCCTTGACAGACATGGACATGACGTCTCCACCTGACCGTGAAATAGCCACTTGTGTTCCAGTCCAAACAGCTTCATTCCTGTGTGTAGTCGTACACACACACACACACACACACACACACTGTACATCCTGAAGGACTGATCAATACCATACAATCTTGCAGGTTTTCGCAGCATCACTCTCTGGCTGCCGTCCTAACAATGAAAGGTGGCACACAGAAGCATCAGCCGTACACTAATGTGATCCCAGTTCTGCAGGGTGGCCCCTGAGGGCCCCACAGGTGCCCCACTATTTTATTCCTTCTTAGCCGGACACCTCTGGTCCAGGAGGGGACGATGCTGCAGGTGAGGATTTGAACATTGGATAAATACCACACCAGCTTTTACTCCGAGGTTTGTCATAATAATTTATTTACACTCATGGTCAGAGTGAACAAGAGGTCAACTATTGAAGTAACAACGGTTTTGTTCACAGATGTCACCGATCTGGATTTTGTTGCCGTATGCGATCTGACCTCAAACCCTTTTGAGCTGACAGAGGAGGATGACTCGTCACCAGCCAAGTCACAATGTTTGCATTTTTGCCATAATTTCCATGAGCATTTATTCTGTATCTGTCAAACTCAGCTTTTTTTTTCTGTAGCTTGAAAAAATCTTTCAGGTCGAGTCCACACAACTGAGAAGGAGAACTGTTGGCTTAGGGCCATTTTGAGCTGGGAACTTTATAGGAGGACAGAGAAAAGCTGCTAGCTTTAGCATACAGCTGTTAAAACCCCAGACCCCAAGTGAAGATTAAAATAATACATTATATTCCATAGTCTTATTTACAGATGCTTCAAGTCTGAGGACATTTTAAAGGATTTTATTCATTTACTTTGGGAAGCAACTGCATTTGAAACACCGTCGTCTGTACCATGTGTTCACGAAGCCTTACTGTAAAATATATATTCTTGCTAAAGGGTGTCCAGTAAATAGGATTATAGACCAGATTAAGATTAAGTCACTGACTTAGTTTAGCAACAAGGCTAGAAAGCTCAATTCAATGACACTAACCTGCATAGAACTAACCTACCCAGGCAGACAACACTAAACCATCACAGGCAGACTGATGCCTTCACTGTCCTAGGAAAAAAGTGCAACTGAATCCTGCAGTATCTTCCTGTACCTGCTAGCTTTATCGCTAATGTTCAGGTTTGTGCTCCATCTGGGTCCAATTTGGTGACGTGAGGTCAGAACGAGTCGGATCAAGATCCAGAAAACCCAGATCGGTTCATCCCTGGTTTTTGTTTCATGACAGACACGTGTGCTTATACAGTGCAGTTCACATACCTATAATATCAACAGTGAGTGGCCATAATTCACATTGACAGCAGAGGTTGTTGTTTTTTTTTTTTCTCAGTTTCTCGTGGGAGATAAATAGGATACAGTGACAGAGTATTACAGAGCTTCTGCTCACAGCACATCTCCTTTCTAGACCATTCTTTCCATTATATTGCACCTAAAAATAGTCTTCAAGCAGCAAGATGGAAAGTAGACAGAGAGATACAGAGGAGAGGAAATCATTTTAAATTAAAAAAAAAATCTTTTCTCTAATCTTTGAAGTCATATTCTCTCCTCATTAACAGGGAAGAATTTCAAGTCATGGCATCTCCTGCTTCACAAAGCCCTTTCATTCTTCAATTCACCTTTTCTTTTCTCCCCCCTTCTCAGCCGCACCCTGGTTTTAGGGGCTGCCAAAAAGTGTTTAGCTACGAGCACAGTGCTTTAAGGACCACCGGGGGGAGTTTCCTTCTCTTGGTTCCTCCTTGGTTTTTCTTTTCCTTTTTCCTCCTTCCAGGGTTCTGATTCACTTCTTTCTCATTTGCTTTTTTTTTT
>NC_024324.1:3612942-3617576 GCF_000523025.1 Cynoglossus semilaevis
ATATATCAAGGACGAGTGTTTCTTTTATCCTTCTGGAGTGACGGTGGTGAAAATGACGGTGCAGGGAGCTGTGCGTGGTCCAAGGAGAGGTCTGCGGGTCACGTACTGGGTGGGTGTTCACGTCCATGTCCTGCTGCAGGAACGTCCTTCAGGGTGAAGATGGAGTGCACTCCAGAGAGGCTGCGAAGAAAGAAGAAGAAAATTGTTAAAAGAAAAATTCGATATACAGTTAATGGGAAAATACTAAAAAGATCAGAAATGACAAAATACAAGGAAAAGGATAAAAAACCATCACAGAAAGAGAACAAAAATAAAGCGAGAGGAAATTAAGAAGTGGAGATCAAACAGAAGAGAGAGAGAGAGAGAGAGGGTGAGGGAGGGGGAGAGAGAGAGGGGAGAAAGGAGTGAGATAACAAGCTGGGGCAGCACTGGGCATAAAAATGGATCTGGAGGGGTGAGAGGAGGGGGGAGGGTGGAATTAGAGAAATAAAAGGGAGAAGAAGAAGATAAGAGCGACTGGATAAAAGTGAAGAAGAGAGGGAGGAAGAGGGTGAAGACGAGTGGGAGAGAAGGAGGGGTGAGGAGAAAAAGAGAGAGGAGACGGAATTATAAAATAGCACAAGAAAATCACAGCGCCAGCAGGCGGCATACAAAAGAGGAGCGGCGAGCGTCCGTCAAACACTGAGGCACATGTCGGCATCACACACACACACACGTTCACACACACATACACACACACACTGCAGCATGGAGAGATGGAGGAGGAGGAGGAGGAGATAAAGTGAAGAGAGAAAGATGACATTTAGAGCTCAGTCGGAGCCTGTGATGACGAGACACAGATACATGCAAGTGTGACAACAGCATCGGTGTGTGTGTGTGTGTGTGTGTGTGTGTGTGTGTGTGTGTGTGTGGAAAGAATAATATATGTTAAAAAAAATAAAATAAAATAAAGTCCTTGTTCAAATGATCCCAGTACTCACTGGTACTGTTCTCCAGCCTGGTGGTTATTTTAATCAACATAAGGCAGGCAGCACTCTGAGGTGTACGGTGTCACACCACACTGGAGCTCTGTACTCTATGGAGCCTGTCTGTGAGCTGCATTTGTCTCTTCACTTCACCTTTGCACCGAAAATTAACCAGGAGGGTTTGTGCCACTGGAACCAGATTCTGTTGCGACATGTCTGGTACCGAACCAGCACTGAAACACACACAGATACACACACTCTCACGCACACGCACACACACACACACACGTAGAGAAATATTTCTGTCTGACGTCTTCATTTCAAGGGTAGTTAGCACGGAGACGCAGGAGGCTGCAGTGTTTACACTGTCACACAAACGCACCACACAAGTCTTCATTTCATGGGCTGTTTACACAGACTCACTTCAAACCTCTCTCATCCACACACACACACACACACACACACACATTAACACACATTATTTGTAGTTAGCGTTGAATTGAAAACAGGCCCAGGGGTGTAATTTAACGACAAACACTGGATTTGCAGTTTATGTCTCCAGTTACTGCTCTTTTTGTGTCTCTCCACATATTTTCTTGTAGTGATTGAGATTTAATCTATTAAGAAAAAACATTTTTTGATGATCAAATGTATTATTGTGCTCATAAAAAGAGTAGGTAGAACCATAAAAACCTGGGACGTTTCCACTATCTTTATATGAACATAACAGGAATATGAAAAAAAAAGAAAGAAAAAGAAAGTAAGAAATGGTCCTTTAACCAGTGCTGCTTCACTCTCCCTGGACTGAAAAGGTCAAATTACTGCTTTTTTCTGTGCTGTAATGACTATGATCTGGACCGACCTGGAATAAACTGTGAGGGAATAACTGGTGTGGATGGGCCTCAGCGTCTGACAGGGAATGACTGCTTCATCATGTGTGTGTGTGTGTGTGTGTGTGTGTGTGTTTGCTCTTTGTGAGACCTTTATATAGACACATTACATTCCCAGTGGTTCCAGGGGTCCAGACCCTCACCCCCAGTGACGGTCCACGGATCGAAGCCTCACCAGCTGAACCTTATCTTTAACACCGTAACAACTGATGTTCTCATTACACATTGATCCACTTTCTACAGCCCAGTCCTTCACAAGGTCACAGGAGCCGGAGCCGATCCAAGAGGTCAAAGGTCGAGGGTTAGGGTCACAACCTGAGCATCGTACGCAGGAAAATGTCTGATAAAACTGTTTCCTAATCAACATGGTTTTAGAGGCAGAATGGGAGGAAACAACAACAACAACAACAACAACAACATAGCAACATTATTATTATTATTATTACAGTAATAATATGAATAATAATAATAATAACAACAATAATAGTAATAATATTTGAGTCTCTTATTCTTTCCAAAATGGGGAAATGAGTCACAATCGGTGTAATTTTCTGACTGTGGCGTGAATTGGTTCAAATTGCCCCACAGGTCCCCCCCCCCCCCCGCCGCCGCCCCGTCTGTCACCTCCCAACCATTCAGTCAACCCGTGCTGCAGGATAAGCACAAAAATACATTTTTTTCTGCACATGCTGCTGTGGTCTGATCCATCCAGATCCATGACCTCACCGACCAACAGCCCATAATAACCAGGGCCAGGAGGTAAAAGTCTGCCGCTCTAACAGGACGGAGACACTGACTCTCATCGATCCAGATATCGATCCACGTTAAGCCCACTCTTTGTTCGACTCCTCAGCAGAGAAGCAGCTGTGGACACGCAGAGGTCGGCGACTCGTTGGGCCACGGTTTAAATTCACACCTGACGTCCTATCAGGTCCAAACACCAACCTTTTTTTGTTCAGGTTTGCCACCAGAACTTAAAGGATACCGACTGGGTCACTTTACTGTGTCCATGTGTCCACATGTCCAACCATCCCAGTGTTGACTCCTCATCTCCAAACCTTTGAAATGTAGCTGCTCCTCTGATCATTTCCTGTTCCATCCTGATCATCCGCAATGAAAATTCCAACATTTTCAACCCACGTCTACATCAGCATCATAGCATATCTCACTAGTATCTGTTAGACCTTCTCTGGAGGCTAATTCTTCAACAACTTTAAGCTAATGGTTGAAGACGCAATATCAAAAATTTGTAGAATTTTGCCAACAGCTACGGTTGTCAAAGTCGAGGTTTGCCGCATGACATGAAACCATGTGACCTACCGAGCAGGTCAGTGTTCGTGCAGGGCTTGGCCCCTGTGTGGCGCTAAGATAATGTTCAGAAAAACCACGTCTCTCTGCACGTATCTGCAAAATAGGTCATCACAATCTGTGACTCTGAGCCGGCGTCTTCCACTGCCCTGATTTCAACAACATCAACAACTGATGGGCATGTTTTCAACCCCGCCCCTCCCTCACCCCTCCCTCACCCCCACCCCCCCGACTCCTTCTCCTCACATCAACATCCATCTCTTTAAAGTGGCGCCGCAGCCCAGCGAGGTTAAGTAAATGAGTCGCTTTTATGCAGCGCAATATGTAGAGAGAGAAGACGACATTCCTCAAAGAGGCTGTTTTGGTATTCTGACTGGTGTCACGTCGGATTTATTTGGTGCCTTCCCTTTGCTAGCGTCACCTGCCAACACAAACACACACACACATATACACGTATGTAGCGTTTGCCTTCGCTGCGCTTTCAGCTGCTCAGTAGGAGACTGTCACAGCGAGCTTGGTGTGTGCAGCTCGGCGGTGCAGGATATCTATCTCCTGACACTGAGCTGTCACAGCCTTCAGGGCTTAAAGATGATGATGATGCACAGGAGCAAACAAGTGGAACACCCAAAACAAGGTCTTGGATTATTTCGGTACACGTACGCCGATGCCTTCAGATGCTGACATTCCAGTGCAGGATTGTGGAGATGAAGGCAGGCTGGTGTCACCGTTGTTGTGAGGCCTGGTCAAAAGAAAACCAGGCAGACTGGCGTCATGAAAAGTCGACTTCCTCCCACGTACTGCACCATGTGTTTTTCCTTCTAGCTGCTGCAAAATAATCCTGTTCTAAATACACGTAAATATTTACTGTTGTCTTTATTTTAGTGGTTCACACTGACCCAAACAAGAGCCAATAATCAAGAACGTAGACGCGATCAATGAAGCTGACGTACTAAAATTCAACAACCATTATTGCTAATGCTAGACGCAAACGGCTAACGGCTAGCCTTGTGCATGGCGGGTCGACACGAGCAGATCATTTCTGGTTATTTCTCACTGATGATCTACTTGAAGTAATTACCGCGGAGAATGTAGCACACATACCTAATATTAGAAACCGCGTCGTCTTTAAACGCCGTCATTTCAGGTCAACAAGCATAAAAAAAACACAACTTGTCTTCTCAGAAAGATGGAGGCGTCCTACTTGTTCAAGTCAAGTCACCGCCTGCCCCAAACCAACACGATACGATAGGAAACTAATGAGAGAGGAACAAATGATTTACTAGCTGCGGTTTCCACAAGCAAGAAGCTAACTGCTATCAGGAAGGATTAATCTGAACTTGGATTATTCCAACACAACATTTCCATTATATTTCCATCATTTGTTTATGACAGAGTTAAACTGACACACACTGGCTTCTGGTAAGGGGTTTAGGGGTCATGTTGCATGGCACTTGTCATCATATTTTGAGAC
>NC_024324.1:3617637-3618336 GCF_000523025.1 Cynoglossus semilaevis
ACGTTATTACCTGAAAAAATTTGCCTTCCCCCGGGTGCTAGGTAGCTGCCGGCTGTAGCATCAGAAACACACGAAGGATGTTACCAGTTTGTCCTGTTGCTACAGGCAACACTTTCAAGATCCTTTTTCTTTTTTTCTTTTTCTCTCCATCTTCTCAGAGAGCCTACCTGCTGAGCACATGAAGGAGGAAGTGAGGAGGTCACAGGGGGAGAGAAAGTAGAGACGGTGGGTGAGTGAGGGGAGAGTGAACTGCCTGCTGACACGGACAAATACCTGAAGAACGAGACGCAGTGAGAGTCGGGCTTCAGCCGTCGTTAACCTTGTAAAAAACCTCCGTCTGTGTCGGTGATTTACGACAGCTCATTATGTGCTATTAAACCCTATCAGAGGAGGGAGGTGGGAGGGGTTAGGGGGGTGTGGGGGGGGGGCTCCTACCTTAAACCTAAAGATAAGGGCAAACTACGGCTCGGGGACCCGATGTGACAAATTTGGCCGGTCAAACATTATGATTTTTTTTTTTTTTTTTCATTTTGTTCACAGGAGCTCGGTGTAGTTCCTGCAGTTCACCACCGGGTGACAAACCAAAGGCTCCACCACAGAACGGAACGCAGGCTTTTACCGTTTGACGGACAGAGATGAAATGACAGAGAAGACAGAGGTGCTGGTGTTTGTGAGAAGATTGGAGGGTTTGGGGGGAGG
>NC_024324.1:3618360-3619140 GCF_000523025.1 Cynoglossus semilaevis
GATGTGGCCTCTGTGCGTTGGCATATCACAGCTCCAGCATGGAGGATTACTGCATTTACACTTCAGCTTAAAAATAGACCCTGTGATAATTTATTTAGCTGGAGCGCGCCATCCGCTATTGTGTGCCCAGAGAATAGAATTATGTTTCTCCACGAGTTTCACCCCTCCCTCCCCTCCCTCCCTCTCCTCCACCCCTCCCCTGCTCCTCCCTCCAATATCTAAGACCATGTTATTCTCTCCGTCTCTTCATTTCCTCTTTTTTAATCTCCAGTTCCCAGAGAAACTCATACAGAATCACACTGCGTTTCCAAAACAAAACGCTGTTTTTCGAAGGCGTCACCGGGTCACTGTTAATCCAAGCTTCATAAATCCACCTTTGAATTCTGGCTGTGGCCCACAGAGGACGGACATGAGCCTGAACCCAAGTAGCCCACGTCTAACAAGGCCAGTGTGGCCCATTTGTCTGTTCTGTAGGTGGATAAAGCCGCGGCCCGCTGGCCCTTGGTCAACTGCAGAGTTTAAATAACGGCACTTTTGAATGTGATTATCATTTATATATATGTATATTTTAATGTCATATATTTTTTAATTGCCTGTAATATTCCATAACTACTCCAGCTACAGCCCATATACAGTCAGTATAATCAGTGTCGGTGATGGATGGCGGTAATAACCACTTCACGTGTCTTGTATAAATTGCGATTTTTTTTTTTTTACCCCTTGAGAGAAAAACGAAATTGTTAATCACCGGCGATCAGCTCTTGAAAGAAAAACCACTCC
>NC_024324.1:3620631-3635010 GCF_000523025.1 Cynoglossus semilaevis
GGGGCGGGGGAGGTTAAAGGCAGACGGTGTATTCTCAGATGTGGCCTCTGTGCGTTGGCATATCACAGCTCCAGCATGGAGGATTACTGCATTTACACTTCAGCTTAAAAATAGACCCTGTGATAATTTATTTAGCTGGAGCGCGCCATCCGCTATTGTGTGCCCAGAGAATAGAATTATGTTTCTCCACGAGTTTCACCCCTCCCTCCCCTCCCTCCCTCTCCTCCACCCCTCCCCTGCTCCTCCCTCCAATATCTAAGACCATGTTATTCTCTCCGTCTCTTCATTTCCTCTTTCTTAATCTCCAGTTCCCAGAGAAACTCATACAGAATCACACTGCGTTTCCAAAACAAAACGCTGTTTTTCGAAGGCGTCACCGGGTCACTGTTAATCCAAGCTTCATAAATCCACCTTTGAATTCTGGCTGTGGCCCACAGAGGACGGACATGAGCCTGAACCCAAGTAGCCCACGTCTAACAAGGCCAGTGTGGCCCATTTGTCTGTTCTGTAGGTGGATAAAGCCGCGGCCCGCTGGCCCTTGGTCAACTGCAGAGGTTAAATAACGGCACTTTTGAATGTGATTATCATTTATATATATGTATATTTTAATGTCATATATTTTTTAATTGCCTGTAATATTCCATAACTACTCCAGCTACAGCCCATATACAGTCAGTATAATCAGTGTCGGTGATGGATGGCGGTAATAACCACTTCACGTGTCTTGTATAAATTGCGATTTTTTTTTTTTTACCCCATGAGAGTAAAACGTAAATGTTAATCACCGGCGATCAGCTCATGAAAGAAAAACCACTCCTCCTCAGCAGGGGTCACTGTATTACACCCGGGGTGGATTAACGACTAACCCCCTCTGCACGTCCTTGTTGTTCAGGCGCTCTCGTCTAAAGCCGTCGGTGTGAATAACAGTTCAGCTGGAGCCAGGGCATTAGTCTGATCTCCGTTACTCCTCCTTCAGCGGCGCTGCACCGCAGCTCAGCCACATTCACTTCCTGCTGCTTCAGATCCTACTCAGCAGGACAGTTGTCGCAGAGCGTCATGGAAATGTCTGATGGATTTATGCCGCGGCGCTGTTATCTGTCACGACGCCAACGCCAGAGTAATTCCAGGCTTAAATTAGAACGACTGTCTATCAATGACAGTTCATCTCAGTATCCACTGAGCCACAGCTCCTCCACAGAGATGCCTCACATACATATTTATAAATATATACATATATGTATGCACCTATATATCTGCATACATATATTTAAACACATTCATACACATATAAGTATAAGTATAAGTATAAAAGTATATAAGATATAATATATGTGTATATATACAGTTATATATTTAAACACGTGTATATATTTATACATACACATGTATATTTAAACACAAATATACACATATATATTTATACATACACATATCTATTAAACACATATATACGCATATATGTATATATTTATACATACATATATATTAAACACATACACTCATATACATGTTTATACATACACATATATATATTTATACATACACATATATATTAAGCACATATATATGCATATAAGTATATATTTATACAAACATATATATTAAACACATATATACTCATTTATGTATATATTTATACATACACATATATATATTAAACACATATATACTCATATATGTATATATTTATAAATGTACATATATATTTAAACACATATATGTATATATTTAAATATACACAGAGGCATTTTTCTGTGAACTTTTAAACCTAAATTCTGCTGCTTCTCAAACAATTTGTTTTTAGTTGCACTTTTTTGTATTTTGTTACTTTTATGGTGAATACCTCAAATTGTTATTCGTGATGGAGGGACTTTATTATATAAACCATTTTGATAAGGTTTTTTTGGTAGGACAAAGTATTAGCAAATCCAAACATGTTGATTTTTTTTTTTTTGTGTCCGTGTGTCAACACATTTGTCTTTTCCAGGGAAACCCTCTTATTCCAAATTTAAGGACTTTCAAGTCTTCCAGACCCTGTAAACACGTGTTTACCTAGAAATACTCCAAAGTACACCACCGGGGCCCAGACAGAAGAGTCTAAGGAGTCTAATGGTCTCACTCCTGAGTCTTCGTCAGCCCTCTTTAGCCAATGACAGTGTGTTGAAGTACAGGAAGTAGAGTCAATTACCATATAACACCTTGGCCGATACCCTTGGGACATTCCTCTGGAGTGGATACTTGAAGAAAAAAAAAAAACGGCGCTCAGCTGATACAGCAGCCTATCAGGGCGCGTTCAAAGTCAACAGCACTTAAACAGGAGATATGATGTGGCCTTCGAGGAGCGCCCGAGGAACGCTCGGCTGCTGGCACCCTGGAATCTCATTTTCTGCGGAAATGTGATGAGTCGACAACCGGGGCGGACAAGTGGGTGATGTAAACGCCGGGACAGAGGGGAGCGGGGACCAGCCCAGGAATGGCAATGTGCTTCCACTCAGCGTTTTCACTCCGCTGTCCATCTCTCTCCATCTGTCTCATCGTCTTTACGTCTCACTACGGGGGCCCGGGAGGCGCTGCGTGAATAATGATGACCTCACAATGGGCTTGAGCTCAGTAACACACTGACAAATTCCCCTCTCTCTCTCCCTCTCTCTCTCTCTCTCTCTCTCTCTCTCTTGGTTTGTGCTGAGACCAGATCTTACGTCTCTCTTGTTTTCTGCTCTGGTGCCGTCGGTGTCCAAACTGTTTTTGTGAGCTTTCACATTCAATAAAGTCAAAGAGCCTCGAGGCACAACTGCTGCTCCTGTGATGTCGTACGGTTCACGAAGCATCTCACTTTTAGGACTTGAATTTAGTGCTTTAAACTTTCCACACGATAGAAAGGATTAAAAAATAATTATTATTATTTATGCAAAAACCTTTCAGCTGTCCTAATAAATAGAAGTGCATCTCATAGTAAAACCAGAACCGGCCTTAAACGAGTCAAAACTTTGAAAAAAAAAAAGGGTTAGCCAAGAGCTAACTAGCACAAAGCTAATAAAAAAGGTTGGAAAAGAAAAAATGTTAGCCAAAAAGATTTTTTTTTTATCCCATTGATATTTTTCACCACCATGAAAAAGTGACATTTTCAACCCTGTGTGTAAAGAGGTTTTAAACTTGTGTCTACAGAGTCAGGAAATGTTTTCTTCTAATCTTCGTTCATTATTTCGTGACTGACCTTTGGAGCGCGATGATAATCCTTTGGTGAAAAGCTAATATTATTGTTTTTTTTGAAAGTGTATTTTCTCATCCGAACACCAGGTCTCTGGAGGGAAAACATTGGAATTGAGCAAATCTGTGTAAAAAGAAGAGATGATATGAGTGGGTTTAGAGGTCAGGACCGGATCAGACCGGTCTGTGAGAGACGTGAACTGATCTGAACCCCAGAGACTTAACACATTCATGAGAAGAAGTTTGATGAATATGGATGAAGCCTGGACAACATGTCTAAGCAGTACTGCAAACTTTAATTTTTGGCCTGACATTTTTATTGGATAATATATATTTAGCAGTTGTACATTGGCCAATTTTGGGATAATTTTCACATGATTTAATATATTTAACTTGAACTTTCTTTCTGCATTATCCCAAAAAGTTTGGCCAAATTTAAAGAAAATATCTTGCAACTTTCTTCAGTTCTTGTAAGGCTAACATTTACAAATACATGGGAGTTTAAATATATTTCAATATATTATTCAGTAAATTGATTTTTTTTCCCGCTAATTTCCAAATGGGTTCTGAAACTTTGAGGTAACTTTTACTTTAACTTTAGCTAAGAGGAAATTAATAACCTAGAATAACTCAGTTGTAGCATTAATTCTTTCTTTTTCAGAATTTGCTGTGTCAAATTTCTGGAACATTCCACAGCATTTATGCATTTCATATATTATTATCATATTTATATATATATATATTTATTTTTTTCTGGTTAGCGAAGCAAACAGAGCTAGTCGTGGTTCAAATGTGTGTCAGCTGACCAAAAACGCATCATTCTGTAATGTGAAGTCAAACTAACGTTTATAGTTATACTAAGGTTTATAGTTGCAAAACAACACTTACCACAGACATGTGAAGTCAAACTAACGTAAGGTTTATAGTTGCAAAACAACACTTTTATGTACATTTAGTACAAATTAAAAAGGAAAATCAAACTTTAAACCTCAGCTTTTCAGCTCGTCTCCTTGTTGTGCATGAAAATGCAAAACTAAGCAGTTTTATTCATCATACGGCAGCAGCACACTGACAGCTGAGCCTCTGGGCTTGTTCCCATGAAAATGTTGAAAAGAAAAGAAAAGAGAAAGTCACAGCAAGAAAGTCAGGAAAAAAAAAAAAAAGCAACTAAAATTTAAATTCGCACCGACTCTGACAAGGTGATAAATTAGAAGTGGACCAGTGTCTCAGAGAAGAACTCGCTGCGAGCTGAAGAATTTTACAATTGTTATCACTTCAGTATTCTTGTAGCTTGTAACTATAAAAACACAGACCTGCCCTGGGGCCGGGGCAAAAAAGTACAGAGAAATCTATTCCTCTAACACTTCTATAAAATGTTTTTGTTCTGGAAGTGTTTTATTTAATGTGATTGAACGTATTGTTTCATTTTTATAAACACAGACATTTTCTCTCTGGGTCTTTTATTTTTTCCGCCCATTTTCATTTAATCCAACTCCTGACATCCTCTTTGTCCCTGAAGGCACCGTCTCCGCTGACGGCGTCATTATCCTTTTTCACACAGTGACAACTTAAAGACGCTGCCTTCACAATCTAATAGTAGGCGTTAGTGAAGGAAACACTTTTAAAAAAACATACAATATCCTGCTTCAATCATAAAGACCATTCCCGTCTCTTCGGGGGGACGTTTGACTCGACGTATTCTGCACATGAATCTGGCTGGAACCGGAACATGGCCGCATAAAAGGAGATTTCATTTTCCCCTTTCACATAAAACCTTGAAGAGAATTTACTTCAAATCCCTCTGGGGTTACAGGCGCAAATGTCTTCGTCTTTTCTGATGATTAAATAAGAAATCAAATCAGAAAAAGCAGCTGAGTCTGTCACAGGGTTTAAACTGTGGAAACCTAGCCTAGCTTAGCTTAGCTTAGCTTAGCTTAGCATGACAATAGTCCTATTTCCAAACAGGGGAATTATTGTTAAAATGGTTGGCAATAATATTTAGTTCATTGAATTTTATGCCAAAAATGGAAATTCTAAATGTCCTTAAATATTTCACTACTAAATATTATTAATAATATATAGACAAAAATACACATACTTTATATAAATATACTTTTACATATATATGCACATATATACATACGCATACATATATATCATATGATATATATGCATATGATATATCATCATATGCACATATATACTGTGTAATAAAATATATATATACATATACATATATGTGCATACATAAATATATACATATATATATATATATTGCAGCAAAAGGAGAAGAAAGACTTCTTTGCTTCTTCCCTTTTTTTTCAAACATTGTTCTTCGGCGACCCCTGTAATGTCCATCATTTTCTGACGGCTATTTAAAACCCATTTGGTGTTTGTAGTCACTGTGCCTGAAGCCATGTTCTCCACAAAACCTCTGCTGGAGGTTTTAGTTTTTATTTTATAGATTCTCCCACTCTGCATCGGAGCAGCACACAGAGAACAGGAGTGAACCTGTTGCATCTGTGTGTGTGGGAGGGCAGTGGAACACAGACAGTAATAACAACGATGGCACAGGAGCCAGAGGTATTTTCTTCACTCGGCAGATCTGATGTTTTCAGACGGTCCCTGCTTCATCTCCCTGCAGCACGCTGTCTTCACAGCTGCTGCTCCAAATCAATATGTTCGTATTTGAACCACGGGTCAAACAACTACAGTCTGTTTAAAGTGAAGAGGCCGCTCAAACGTCGCGGACCGTTACGTCACCCCGCTGCACCCCACGGCTTTAGCTTCGCTGTGGAACCTTTAGGCCAGAAGAACAACGACGGCGCTGCAGTCATTTTTCTTTAAGGCAGTAACTGCATGGAGGCAGAGAGTGTCTGACTGTGGACTGAAGCCCAGCCACCTCCGTTTGTTTGGATGACTTTTCATACGCCCAACTGAAACGAGCCGAGCTAACACAGCCACAAAGGCGCTACAGCATCAAAAGGTATAACATGCAAAGTGCAGATTATTTACTTAACCAAACAACAACCCTAAGACAAGTCAACCAGCAGACACAAGGCTGCTTTAATGGACAAATGCATCAATGCGAGGTGGACAACAGAAGAGGGCGCTGCAGAAAACAGTTTGTTATTTCTATTATTGCCAAATGTCACTCAGAAAGGTTGACAAACTTTCTTTAAAATGTCAGCCAACCCACAGCCAGCTCTTAACAACTCAGCGTGAACTCCCACACGCTAAGCTAATGAGCTAACACTTCAAACCTCCCCGTCAGTCTGTGACACGCCTCGGCTTAGCTTAGCCTTTAAACACACCACTCAAATGTTTCTTATATTCTGAGAGAACTTCTCGGCTCCTCTGCTGAACTGAGGGCATTAAAATGTGTTGTGTTTTTTTTTTCTACCAGCAGGGGGCATGAATACATGACGAGGTCGTGGGAATCCCCAGTGGGACCGTACCTGTCGCTGCTACATCTCATCACCCTTGAGCTAAAGACTTTGACCTTAGCACGGCTCAGTGTCGAGTACGCGTCGCATCCTGCCGCCTGACTCTGTGAGTGTGTGTGTGTGTGAAAATGGATTCCAGCGTTGGTGTCAGGGGCTGGTGTAGGTCCCCGTAGATACAGACGGGGCATCTGCAGGAAGTGGAGGTGCCATATGATGAATATTAATCTTCATATGTGCTCCAGATCTGCTCACAGACTCCGGAGAATTTCACCCGCGGAGAATGGGCGATACGCATTCATTAGCCATTAATACTGCCTTATCAGCGGCTCCTATGTCCCAGCATGCCCTGCAGTCCAAGTAGAGGATTTAGAGCAGTATGTGTGTGGGCATGTGTGTTGGAATGATAGGCACAGTACACCATGTGTGTGTGTGTGTGTTCTTTGATTCCTCCTCCTTCCACACACCTACGTGTTGGTTTTTGTGCCACTCCAGGGTCGACGGCTACTGGAATCACAGAGGAGGAGGTTAACGTGGAGCCGATGGCGTTTCTGCCGTGTTTGCCAGTCGCCTTAGACACACTGTTACTGACTGTTACTGACTGTTACAAATCATAATGTATCCATTTGGAGCTACGGTGTGTTTGGACTGCAGGATACTTGAAGAGAGCGTCAACACTGGGAGTGTCTGGTGTCATCAGCCTCGTCTTCTGTTTTCTTTTTCTTTTCCAAACCGACCGAGCAGTTTTTCTAAAAAAATAAAATAAAAATCATAATTCATCTCGTCCTGCAGCTTCTCTTCGGGTTCCAGGGCGTTAACCTGGTAGGATGTGGATTAAGGAAACTTTACAGAACATCTGTTTGAGTCCAAACATTCATGATTTAGAACGGTTCCACTCTTGAAAAAAAACAGGAAATGTTTTGGGTCAAACTCAGGCAAATAATTACATTTTTAATCTGATTAATCCCAGAGCAGCTGTGGATTAATAACAATTATTTACTTATTAATCAAGATAGATTTACAATTTCTGAGCAATTATTGCTAATTTTACTTTAAAAAATATTTAAAAAATATTAATATTAACGCTAGTATTCGACAGGTCTTTCGGCTAAACTCCTGCTAACTTTAAGCCTTAGTTGCTAGCTTAACGAATATTCTCTGACATATTGCGTCAACAAAAATGATAAAAATAATATTTAGCTAACAGTTAAGGAATCATCTTCTCGAGCCGCTGCGTCATCCTGTACTTGGCTGCGAACACAAAGCTCTCTATAATATCCGATGCTTCCTGTGGTGTGAAAGGTGTCGGTGCTAATCCTTCATCACTTCCTGTGGCTCTCATCCTTCTCCCTCGGAACGACCGGGGTGAAGGATATGAGCGGCGACGCTGCTGCCATCAGACAAGATGGCAGATGTCCCTCAGTGTGTTACTGCTCAGTGTCAAGTAGGCGGTGAAAACAGGTGACATGTTTATCTGAAGGGCGTGTGTGTGTGTGTGTGTGTGTGTGATGATGATTCATCATCAACATGTTCCCGGCCGTTTTCTTATCCCACCTTTTCAAAATAATATTTTTTTGTCCCTGCAAATACTTGTCTGTTCCGGTTCATGTAAGAGCTGCAGCAGTTTTAGTCCCGCCCCCAAAGAAATGCCCCCAAGATGACTCCCCCCTCTCCCCCCTCCCTGCTGGGCTGTGATTATTGATGTATTCAAAGACAGGTCAAAGCCTACAGCAGTCCTACAGGTGACCAGCTGCTATGACGCGAATAATACACCGAGTGTCATTCAACGACAAGAAGAGGAAGAAAAAAAAAACAAAACTGAAAATCAAACCACACCACGCCTTAAATATTGTGCAGATGGAAAGCGAAGCGGGAACATTTGTGGTAGTGAAGGAGGAGGTGTGTAGAAACAAAGACGTCAAGGCTCAAGTTGCCCTGTAGGGGGAAAAAGAAAAGAAAAAAGAAGTTTGCTTCATGTTTGTGCCAGATGGCTGGAGAAAAGTGAACAAACAGGGATCAAGTGCTTCTCTGTGTGAGAATCACTGAGGTTTGTGGATCTTGTTGCACTCAAACTGCCCCCCCCACCTCCTCCACCCCCCACCAACCAGTGTGTGTACAGCAGGTCAAAGCAAACACTGAATTATTCATCAGCGCTATATGATCCAAGGACGCACAGGACTGGTTTTACACATATATTTCTAGACATTTTACATGTTTTTTTAAAAATGTTTTTCACGTCAATTTTGTTGACGTGTTTTGCTAACAATTAGCCATAACTGGTTGTACAGTATTTTTTTTTTTATATGTGGAACTTCTAAATCTAAATCTCCGATTTAATTTTCCAGGATATGAAAACGCTGTTTACACCACCAGGATCGGCAGCTCTTTGTGCAGGCTGTTTGTGTTCCGGCCTCTGTTTGTTTGTCATGTGCACATGTGTGTGACAGGAAACCCCCAGGTTCGGAAACATAAGCATCAAAGTCAAGAGTGTATGCACGAGCGCCTGGGATAAACGAATCATCCGTCTGTCGCCGAGGCCGCTCAGGAATGAAAGAAAATCAGAAGCAAACACTTGACCCGCTCTCCACTCAACAACAACAACAGCAGCGGCGGCGGCGAAGACGAGCGGTTTATACAAGCAAAAGATTTCAGTCTTCATTAAAGCTGCAGGAGAAAACGACTTCATGGACCAGCGGTCGCAGGAGGAACAGGTAGTTGTTGTTGGTTTTTTTTTTTTTTCTCTGCTCCTCGATCTTTTCCTGACAACCAAATAACCCGAACATAAATCAAAGCCCGTCGCGCGGCGATCCTACACAGCCGAGTGTGATTCAGCCTCTTAGTCAGTCACAGGCAGCTGATGGACAAATGAACGTTACGGCCCCTCGCCTCTTTATCGCCTCCTCCTTCTCTCTGAGTAACTGCACGGTGGTGATTGATAGATGAATGCGGGCCCTGATTTGGTCGACAAAGAGGAAACAAAAGGATCCGAGGAGACGCACGTTCAAAGCGCGACGCAGACAGGAGACAAATGGAGACGTGGAACGCTTTTGTTGATTCCCGTCAGAGACAGACTGACGTGTGAGGGAGCGGCAGAAGAAAACACACACGGCTCTGTGAAGCGGATCACAGCAGCGAAGGCGATGTTAAGATTTCTCCTCGTTAACTACCTGGTGACAGTACAGCCTTCTACCTGCGTCATCCTCCATCAAATATCAAATACTGCCCCCATGTGTTGAAGGCGGGGCTTTAACCTGACTCACATCACATGATGTCATCGACTTGTTTTATCCACACAGAGCTGTGTATCCACAACAGCAGTGTTTATACAGAAACATGTTGCCACGGCTTTGGCCACGTTACAATACTTTGTCAAAATACAGGATTAAAAGTCGTACGTTTTTTTTTGTTTGGCTGTTGTGTAAGAGGGGAATCCCATTAATGGGACTGTTTTGAGCAATAGTGCCAACTGCTGGTTGGTTTAACCAAGTATGTGACTGAGAGAACAGGACTCAAGGCTATGGAATGAAAAGACAAAATTAGCATGTTCAACCAAAATGAAAGGTAAAAACGGGTTTTGTTTTTTTTTTTTTGCACCTGAGGTAAGTTGTTTTTGTCCCCTGGAAATGAAAACAATTAGTATTTTTGGATTAATTTCCACAGTTTATGTCTTTTTTCTCATTAACGACTGCTTTTTCGTTGTTGGCTAAATTAGCTATTTCTTGGCTAACGCTAAGTTTCCTGGATTGATGCTCTTCATTACCAGAACTTATCTAACTCATCTAAAGGCAGATACTATGTTTTGGACTTTTTTTTTTTTTTTTTAAAGTTGCCGAGAAAGGATATGTCTCTGCTTTTCACCAGCCAACGCTGAGCTCCTTCTTATCGTCGTAGTCATTTCAGTTCTGTCCCTGTGTCGCTGCTGTAAGGAGATAAAGGTCTTAGAACCCTCAAAACAGAGGAATGAAGATGTCAGAGCGGAGAGTCCGACTCATAACTCTTTGTTCAGGTCCATCTCTTTCTTCATCTTCGCTCTTAGCTTCTTTTTATTTTTCCATTTTCCCCAAACGTCCCTTCATAAACGGAGGCTTCTCCTCACTGACTGCTATCGTCGCCTCATTTTCTCCAGCCTTTCCACCCTCTGCTGTATTTAACACAAGCTCCTCGCAGGTAATTACAGTCTCGGCCCCGAGATCTTGATCAGGGTGTAGATGTAGACGGACACACGCGCCTGACGTGGCTGTGAACGGTGACGTTGTCAGAACGGCCTCAACACATGACCAGCACAAGTTGGTGGAAAAAAAAGAAGAAAAAAAAAATGCAGAGAGAAGCTGAAGAACAACATACAATTACAGCAGCGCAGCCACTTTGGCCAATTTAGAGGAAGACGAGAGCATTTGAGATAAACCGAGGTGTTTACATCATCAAAACACAGCTGCCACGCTCGCAGGAGAGGAGAGAGGAGAGAGGAGAGAGAGGAGAGAGAGGAGAGGACGAGGGAGGAAATTAGTGTCGGTCTGCACATGTCAAGATTAAAAGGCGCTGACTTGTTAAAACTCCATCTTCTCCCGGTGATACTGATGGAATCCTCCCTCTGGTTCACCCTCCTCGACAGCAGGCTCTTACGTGTGACAAAGTGACGCCAATACTCACTAAGTGTGTACGCTACGGAGTAGCACTGATATTAACCTGTGACAAATGACCTGAAGCATTTCACTCGCGCTTAAGACTGTGTTTTATCTACATTCCAATAAAATTAAATTCAAGAGAGAGACAGTCTGAGAGATCATTTTTTTCCCCAAAAATTATGTTTAAAAATCATTCTACAATTTACACCGATTAGACAATTTTATTTGGCAAAAGTAGCAAAAGTCTTGATACAGAAAAGCCAGGGGAGCAATGCTGTAATTGGTCTGAAAAATATCTATTGAACTAAGAGGCCACAGGGGGCGCCAAAGCACAATCTCACAAAAATTGCTATTGCCAACTCTGGAACCAAATCGAACGCAGTCATCTGCGAACGATAACGTAGCTAAGTATTAGCATAATCGATAGCCGGAGGTTAGCTCCTAGAGCTAGAAGAGGTAGAAAACACAGATAAGTCAATTATTAATGAGCCCAAATATTTTACTCAAATGACTTGATTTAAATAATCGACGATGTCAATGAAGGCTGAATTTTCGGACCGAGGGAGAAAACTCAACTTCATGTTCACAGCAAACCTCGAACCACTTCACCACCGTGTGGTACATGCACCATAACATCCCATATATGTTCCCGTGGGCTCTAAGACAAACCTCTGTCGTGAATTACAACACGAATCAGTCGATGAGCTGCGAGTCAGAACGTGACATCATCAGGTCCACGCGGCCTGTGATGATCCATGACTTGTCTCCCTTTAATAAAAACATCACAACACGGGCCAAAAAAATAAATAAAAGGCCCGCTGAGCTGCAATCCACTTTGTCCATGCACAGCAGTAAATATTTAAATCTGGGTTTATGACCCCGGGGGGGCGGGGGAGGGGGAGGGGGGGTAGAGACACACGCAGCGTTGAGTCTAAGTACATTTATTCCCCGGGAGGTTTGGAGCTTAGGTTTCATGACAGAGACACACAGCGCCATCTGTGGGGAATAAAACGCCACCGTGATTAATAATAACCCTCAAAACATTTGCACGCGTTTGACTGGAGGGGGCGACAACGCGGAGGCCGTGACCATTTGTCAGGTGAGCGGTGGGTTTACGCTGTGTTTGACTTCAGTGGTAAATTCCAGCCGAGTCCATTGGTATTCACGGAGCTCCAATCATCGCCGACACCTCCCTGTGATCAGAACCGATTCTGAAATATGTCCTCCGCGGCACACGTGTGCTCCTGTGTGTGTGCGTGTGTGTCGCATCCATCTCCAGGCCTTGGAGCGTTGGCGTTCTGACAGACCGTGTGCCGTCAGGCGTTGTTGTGTTCTGCAGAACCGTTCCATTAGTCTCGGGGAATGGATTGCGCGGCGCACGGAGCCGCCGCCGCTTCCCTCCCGAGGAGCCGGGCTACTTTAATCAAAGCTGCAGTGAAACACAAGGCCAGGCGGCAGCGCCGTCCCTGACACCGCAGAACAACAGACGCCGCCGCCAACATCTCTGTCTGTCGCCGAAATAGAATTAAAGTGACGGCCGGCGCCCCCTGTGGATCTGGACCGTTCGGTTCCAGACAAATAAAAACAGAACTTATATTGGTCTGTTTCATAACGGTCGGAGTGAAGGGAGATGTACGACGTCGGGCTGACGGCCGGAAGCTGTGAGGACCTCTGAGAGCACAGTCAGTCGTTCACATCATGTACAGAATTCAAATACTGGAGTTGATTTTCTATTTTTTTTTTCCCTTTTCAATCAATTCTATTTGGCTGAAAAAAGATTGCACATTTTGGCAGCTACTGGAGCCACTAGGGGGCGTACGCACTAGAACTATTTTGGAACTTTTTCACATTGTTGGCATAAGTCTTGTAAAGCAAATAATCCAATTTTGAGAGGAGGTCAAAGGTCACAGGCAACAGATTGATTTGTAACAGCCTTCCATAGACCGAGCAACTAACGTTTACCTGCTTTTGTACTGAAGTTGATTTTTTTTTCTACGTCCTAAAAATGCTATAAATTAGCCGAGAAATCGCTAAAACTGAGAGAAAAATAAATATTTGAACTTGTACGTATCAGCCTTTAGAACTGAACATCTAATGGGGCTAGAACCAAAACCCAAAGCTTCAAACCCCTGTTACTGTGATTTAAGTTATCAAATAAAGACAAGCTTCTTAAAACCTTTTAGCCAAACCTCGTCAATCCATCAGAGTGTTGTCTCCAGAAGAAGAGGACGGATTAGAAAACAACGCAGCAAATGTTAGCGTTGACAAAGGAGAGCCGGAGTGTGGGTAGTTCTTGGCTGGGAGTTTCACTCAGCTCCTCTTGATTTCTCATGCTTTTTGATTCCGCACCAGAAAATGCGAATGCAGAGACGCACTGAATCATCTATTCTTAATTAGCCTCCGGGCCTTTGTCTTTTCCCTTGTTCCACACGAAGATCTCATCTCTCGCCAGCCAAGGTCGTGGGCCTCCACGCTGCGGTGAAACGGTTGGGTTTTTGTTGAAAGCTGCTGCTGCTGCTGCTGCTGCTGCTGCTGTGCTAATGTATTCCCACCATTAGGGCTGTGTATAATGAGTAGGAGGCCGGTGTTTAGCATTCAGTAAACACCTGCTGGCTCTGAACCACCCTTCACTCTCCGTCATCGTCAGCGTCTCTAACGGAGGCGGACGACAGGGGCAGACGGATATTTGTATTCTGCTAATCCTCCAGTACGGCACTGCTGAGGCTAATGGGGGTTAACAGGACGTTCACTGACTGAACACACACACACACACACACACACCTCACACTCCTGCAAGGTGAACCATGGGATACAGACCCCCGCCCCCCCACCCCCACCCCCCCCTGGGTCCGCCCCGGGGCCCGCGCCTGCCGCAGCAGCTACTGCCTCCTCGCTGCTCGGTCAGGCCGGTCTTGCAGGAGTGGGAGCCTTCCCAGCTACAATGTCCAGCCTCTCAGGCAACGACCTGCTGGCTATCACGTCCGCCCTCAATACTCTGGCCAGCTACGGCTACAACACCAATTCCCTGGGCCTCGGGCTTAACCCTGCCGCGGCTTCAGGGGTGTTAGCTGCCGTAGCAGCTAATGCTTATCCAACAGCACCCG
>NC_024324.1:3641328-3645087 GCF_000523025.1 Cynoglossus semilaevis
ACAGGCCCCGGCCCCCCGCCCTCCGCCCCGCAACCACCGACCACCGGCCCGCTCACCGAGAACCGCCTTAAATTAGCTGATTTCACCTTGTTGTGGCGCCACCCCTGGCCAAGATGTGCAACTGCTTGGGAGTTGTGACCCCAAGGTGACCCAAGTCTGGGTCACTGTCCTTTAATGGTGAGGGGGGGGTTATGGGGGGGGCACAGTGTGGTTAATGTGACATATAGCACAGGGTCATCTATCAAGAAGCAGCATTTTACATTCTGATCTACAGGAATGTTGATTCATCACGATCAGTTGTGATTGGTCCATCCTAATGTTTCGTCCGTCCTCGTTGGAAACGTTTTATTCACAGATCGATCCATTCTGACTTAAATCCCACCTGGACTGATTTTCTCACTGTAACCAACCGTGTCCTGTGAATCCAACTGTACTTAAGCTTAATTGAAAACGTTAGCCGGCTACGCTATTTTTATCTAGCGTAATTATAACCTAACATCATTATATTAATTGTAAAGTAAGGACATTAGCAGGACTGGTACTAAATATGGATGAAGCTGTGGTGAATTATTAACCCTGAATATACGGAACATCCTCGGCCGACGTCCCATATTAGCTTTACATTCCTGCGTCTGATCATGAAGTACAACAGCTGTGAATTATTCATTTATCCACGGCGGTGAAGGAAGAACATTTACTACAGGATACATTTTTTTTTTTTTTTTTCCAATTCTATTTTGCACATCTTGGCAGCGAGTGGAACCACAAGGGGGCGTACGCACTAGAACCATCTTTAAGTCTTCTACAGCAAAACAAACCAATTTTGAGAAGAGGTCAAAGGTCAAAGGTCACAGGCAACAGCATTATTTGGAAAATCATTCCATAGATCGAGACTGACCTTTATTGAATTTAAGGCTGACCCTGAGAAGGAATTTTTTTTTTTTTTTGCATTTGCCATAAAATTAAAAAAATAAATAAAAATGTTTCTTGTATTATTTTTTTTTTCCTGAATTTTATGCAACCTCCCTGATATGTAGGTCACCTTTCTGTATCATATATATATATTTATATATATATATATATACGAGCTCTCCAACCACTCTCCAACCACTGCAGGGAACTGGCATCTTGTCTAACACAACGGAACGTTCCGGACAAAAGGCCGTATATTTATCTGTCTGGTGAAACACAGTTATTAACGCCGCCACCTACAGTATAATTACCTCCAGCAGTGACTTAGCTCCACCAAGGCCACCGAGCACATCATTACAGCAGCACCAGGCCCTCAAGCTCTCCATGCTTTAACATTTGTAACTGTTTTTTTTTTTTTTTTTTTTGCACCAACAAATGCTAATTAAGTGATAGAACTGTTGTCATGACTGGAGAACAAACCTCTTGAACCGTCGCTGCCCACGACGAACCAAACCGCAGCAACTAAAACACACCTGTGGTTGAAGAGCTATACCTGCTGTAGCTACACCACGTGCTAATTACTGAGCGCTGGTGTGACCGTTGCTATAGCTAGCTACATTTGGGATGATTTTTTTTTGTTGTTGATTTGAAATAAATTATATTAGGTTTGCAAATACTCACAAGTAAATATATTATACTAAAAGGTTTGCAAATACTCACAAGTAAATATAAGAAACTGTAACAAAAACAATGTTGACGATTAGCATTACCGCTAGCAACACTTAGCATCAGCATCAGACACACAAATAGAATCTGAAAGCATGTTTCCTATATTGTAGGCTGCACTATTTACGACTTACATTTCCGTGTATTTTAAATGAGTTAATAAAAAATACTTTTTCTACTTTAATCAGTTTAGGTCGATCTGCTCGTTAGCCGCAGCTAAGACGCCGCTAGCTACAGTTGCTGACCAGCTCTTTTTCTATAGGTCATAAAGTGTCGGCTGTTCATCAGGAGGGCTGACAGGTTATGGACAGGTGGTAAAAGGTCTTTACACCAGCGTCTCCGTGACATTTACAGCCGTGAGCCGTATAAGTGATTCTCAGCGGCTAACGGCGATGAAGAAGACGAAGAGGAATAAAACTGTAATCCTGAAAAGATCCAGCCCTCTGCAGACGTCGGCCACTGCCGGATTCCAAAAATACTGTAATATACGAGTATATAAAAAGACACACAAAAGGGAGAGGAGGAGGAGGATGACAGCGGAGCGGACCACACATCCTCAAGGAGCTCAGCCGGGAATTAAACAGCCTGGAGAGAGTCTTTAATTTAAAAAGGACTTTCAGCGTTCATTAAAATGAGAGCAATGTCAAAAGAACAAGGTAATTGATGCGCCTCACAGGCAGCAGAGGTTATTTTCACACAGAGCTTCATGATGAAAAGCTTCATTCCGGAGCCTCTCACCAGCAGGAGGAGCTAAGTGCAGCAGAGAGTGTCGCAAAATCAGTTGTTGACAAACCGGTGCGTTACACACTGTGCTACTGCTGGTGTCAGCGATTTGTCCCAGTATTTATCTCTTGATGCCGCCTCGACATGAAGGCTAGGTTTAAAATTAGCCTCCCTACAAACACACACACAGACACACACAAAGACACACACACACAGCCTCTGGTTAACCCTTCGTTTGTTACATTACATATATATATATTTCTTTTTGTTATACATTTTCAGTACCTTGTTGTATCTTGAATGTAGTTACTCATGTTAACCACTACTCTCGGAGGCACTGTTCGCAGCTGAAGAGGGTTAAAAATTTTTAATTTTTTTTAGATTTGTTCAGGAACTTATTGGTATAGTATTTCACTGTAATCAAAAGTTGGCATACTAAAAACGTTTTTCTGAATTTTAACAACAAAAATGGCAAATTAGTGCATTTTTAGTCATTTTTGAGAAACTTTTTTTTTCGGAGATTTGTTCCGGAAATTATTGGTATAGTATATCACTGTCATCCAAAGTTGGCGTACCAAAAAAGTCTATTTTTTCTGAATTTTAACAACAGAACTGGACATCGCTCAATATTTTAAGGGAGTCCAAATGACAAACGCCTGCAGAGAAACAGACCTGCTCGACCTTCAAGCCTACATACAGCAGGTCTGTTGATTCTAGCGGGAGAATATCAGTCAAACAATGAGGCAAAAAAAAAAAAAAAAAAAGTCTATGGGATGCAGAGTCTGGCAGACAGAGCATCGAAGATGAACGGCACGATCTTTCACAGAGACTGCAGTCCCCGCTGTATGTGGAACATTTTATTCCGGCGTTCCTTGCCACCAATAATGCTTACACCATCTGAATTGTGCAGGTATTCACCCCCCTCCCTCCCTCCCCGATATTTTATGAGCCTGATTTATCTTCTGTCTGTGTTCAAGAGAAATCCTCACGGCCCCGGAGGAGAACGGGCAGTACTCCGAGAATACTTTCTCCATGAGGGAGGAAGTCTTGATCAGGAGGCCGGTCCAGTAACGAGGCCGGTCCAGTAACGAGGCCGGGCCAGTAACGAGGCCGTGCTGCACTTTTACACCTCCTTCAGTTCATTCAGTTCTGATCACAGTTTGAGTCAAGCCTGCACTAATGTGTGAGGAGACGCATTAACTGGCACTGTTTTAACTTCCATCCATCCATCCATCCATCCATTTTCATCCGCTTATCTGTTACCAGGTCGCGGGGACAGCAGTCTCCACCCAAATCACGCTGCACCGTACCAACCCCCCAAACCTTCCTGCGGGTGGTGAGTCCACTGGAAGGTACCAACCGCCCTAACCGGGATTCGAACCTGCCCCGGAGGTGAAC
>NC_024324.1:3645288-3650775 GCF_000523025.1 Cynoglossus semilaevis
TCCCCATGGATAAGAGAGTGGATCTCTCTAATTTGTTGAATATACTAGCTGTATTTGTGCAACATTAGCTCTTGGTGAACTTCATTCATTGGTTCAGTTCTGACAAAGCTTTCCTGCTGTTGCGGACCTCGTTGGTTAAGGTCATTCAAAATGGTTCCTGGTTGTAAAAGTTCAAGGTTCAACGCCTTTGAGCTGTGGCTCAATTCACCGCAGAGTTCCGTCCAATCACGGCTCATTAAAATGCAGAGAAAATGAAGTCTTTTGAACGTTGGAGTGAAGACTTTCTGTCAGAGCCGAGCGGGTGGTTCAGCGGGTTCTGTTGACACTGAACAAACTGTTCCAGACTCTGCAGCGTTTAAGCTCCACTGCTGTGACTTTCTGAGGTGTTTAGTGAGAAAAGGTCACCTTAACAAAAGCACATTCAGTCACCCTCTGATGTGGTCTCTGCTGGACTCTGTCCAGGGCAGACGTCCGGCCTGTGATTGGCCGCTCCGCTCCACTTTTCCTGGCCTCACTTTTCTGAAAGTCACTGTTAATTCTGGGTTTTATTTTTTTGTTTTTTCCCCTTTCCCCCGGATATGTTTGTATAAAAATCAGATCCCTGGCTGGGTGCACACATCTACAGCCCTAACCCTGGGATCTGCTGCTCAATATCTTTGTCAGATTGTTTTGTAATTGTGCGGGGGGCCGAGGTGGCAGCAGCCCAGTGACTGGGGGTCGGGATATTGCCTGCTTAGATTTCCCTGGAGTCTGATGCAGTGTAAAGAGTCTCTCCATCTCTCACATCTGTCTGTCTCCATCCACACTCCATAACAGCGGCACTCTAAATTTATTTCTTTCTCACCCACAACACCGTGGACAAATAATAAATAAAGAAGAAAAACCAAACAGCTTCATTCTCAGCATCAAATCTGAAAAAACTACATTTACACTTTTCTGTGTGGAAACTCCAAACGACAGCGTAGATCAATTAAACAAACTTTCCAGTAAGATTATGAGAATAAGAATTAAAAATATTTTAAAGAAATTCAAGCATTAGCATTAAAAAAATAACTCCGCTACGCTAACTGTTATGTATTTTTGCTAGGTTTGATTCTTTGAGCTTTTTTTTTTATTCTAATAAAAGCTCCCTTTGATCTATAACAACGCTAATTGTTAGCTATGTCACACAAACATGCACTTTTTGGGGCTATATTAGTTGCCAGCAGCTTAGTTATGTTATGCTAGCAGTTAGCTCTTGCTATCGTGCTACATTTCAGCAAATGCCTTACTAGTATTTAGCTTTGTTTTGGCTAATATTCCCTTACGTTTCAGTGGTCTTTGCTACATGTCGTCCTCCAAGCTAATATTAGCTCTTAAAGCATTAGCTTTAGCCTTAACCGCGGCGCCCAAATGTGCTGTGGTTGTAAACAGAAGGTGAAGACATTGAGTTTATTGAAGCCATTAGAGACAAAGAGTGTTGAATTCTGGGAGACGGGTGTTTGTTCAGTCAGTCATCACTCTGCTCCTACTTTGTGTTTGACGGCGATGGTTTTCACTGGTCTTTCTCTTCCTCTTGTTACTCCTCTCCCTCCTCCATTATTCCTGCCTTTTCATTTACACTTGGCCGAGAAGACAAACGGCTCAGCGCTAATACGTCTGCTGGAGCCTGGACGAGCTGGACTGAGACACGGGACACTTTTGGGAAATGGGATTAAGGCTTTGGTGGAGGAGGAGGAAGAGGAGGAGGAGGAGGATGTGGGGGAGGAGGATGTGAGAGAAATTGGCCGAGTGATTGACACCAGGAGGAAGAAAATCACAGAGAGGAGTGTTAGGAAAAAAAAGAAATTGGCCGGTCGGGAAATATTTTGACAAATCATTTTATGTTAATTTGTCAGAATGAATAAGTGCTACTTCAGTCAGAAAATGGTAATAATTTATAAATTCAAAGTACGGTTCTGGGGCCAATCCTGGTACTTTGGTTGGCTTTTCACTGGTCTAAAAAAGTTTTCTTATTTTTTTTTACAAACTTAGCAAATATTTAAAAATCAATGTTTTGTTATGTGTGAAGCTAACATTGATACATTTCTGGTATATGTCGCTCATAGTTAGCATTCATTTGCTAACTATGAAGCGAATTAGCTGATCTGAAATTTTTCTTTGGCTAAACTTTTGGCGAATTTTGCGAGATTTTGGCTACGTCTACGCCTATTTTTTCTCTTTTTATATTACAATCTGGTCATGGTTCTGTCGTTTCCGTCCTAATTTCGACAGTTTCAACTATTTAAGTGACTAAAGGCTGCTGTCGGAATTTTAAAATCCAGCGCTACATTTTCATTCTAACAGCGGTCGATCTTTGAAAAGGTCAGCGGTTGTTGATGGAGCTGAGGTTTCCTTTGACAAGAGGCTGATTTACAACAGGCAACTTCTACAAAAAGGTTGTGGACGATGGTTGTGTTCCCGACGTCCTCGCCTCAACGTACACACACACACACACACACACCTGGTGGCCGCAAATATACATGACAAGCTGCTGTCACTGAATGACCCACGGTGATGAACTTAGCATCTGTGTGACATTTGTTCAGCGCTCCCCGGTGACGGTAAACAAGGATGGATCGCATCCTGGGCTGAACATAAGAACAGCTGATGACTATCATCTTTCTTGGTCTTTGTGAAAAATGTGTTTTTGGTGTTGGGTTATTTGTCAGGACGGCGTGTTCTCTTTCTGGGAAAGCACTCAATAATCAATAAAGTAGGAATAAAAAACCACAGATATTGGAAACCAAAAAAAAAAAAAAAAGTGTCAGTGTCAGTCTCAGTCTCAGTCTCGGTCTCAGTCTCAGTCTCAGTGTCAGTCTCAGTCTCAGTGTCAGTCTCAGTCTCAGTCTCAGGCTCCCTTCAGCCTTTGTCTTTGTCCACCTTTACCTAACCACAGAGGTTCAGTTCAGCCTGCAGCTCTCCATCTTTAACACCACCACCACCACCTTTACTCCTCACTGCTGCTGCTTCATCAGCTTCACCATCTCAGACGGGGTAAAGTCCCCCGGTCGTCCCCAGCTGCTGTCCTTAGATCAGCCGTCGTACAGACGCTGCACATTTGCATCTGGAATCTCAATATAAAGTCCCACCTTTTAATAAGCTGCCAAATTAGAACGGAGAGAGACCATGACTGGCTCCTCCGTCCAAAACCTTAATTACACCAGCCCTGCTTTTCCATCATGTGTTTGAAACACTCTCCCACAAGACACACTCACAGACACACACTCACAGACAGACAGACACACACTCACAGACGCAGACGAGGTTTGAAGAGTCTAAAAATAGTGAGGAGCCCTTGTTTACCAAATGTGAAAGTCATTAAACGGGAGTGTTTTACATGGCGCGCTCCAGTCAGAGGCTGATTAATGAGGAATCCCAGTGATTAGCAGGAGTTTACAGAGTTTCAGTTTGGTAACACGGTTGACAGCTGAGAATGTTTGGAATATTATTTCACCCAAAAAAGACTCCATTTTCATGCTGTGGCTCAGCTGATCAATGCCATTGATTTGGTCTTTTGTTGCTCAGTTTTCAGCCGTCTGGCCTGTGGACGCTGCGGTCAGTCTCTGGGTGAGATTTGACATTAATTTAATAAATCTGACAGATCCAGTGTCTGTTAAACAACGGCTTTGGTCCAAGGCTAATGCTAATGCTAACACTTCATCTCGACATCGTTACATCTTCTGTTTGGTGTCACCTTTTTATGAACGGTTGGTTAAATATGACAAACTTTGGGCAATTTTTCTTATGACTTATTAGCTATTTGTTAGCAACTTCAGATGTTGGAATCTTTAAGTCTAAATATTAGCTGTTAATACTCAAATGTTTTGTCATGCTATGTGCTAATTTAACATAGTTTTTGGTAAAACAAAAAGTGTATAATTTGTACCAAAAAATGCAACAATAAATCAGCATGATGTATGGATTTAGATGAATAAAATAAAAAATAAAAAGTAATTCTGCTTCCTTGGATTTTTTTTTTTTCTTTTGGCATTTTTGGTATTAAATACACACATGGTTGCATATTGCAGGATATTTTGTTGCATTTTAAGGATTTTTTTCATAGATATATTTTCATATAAATTTATATAAGAAATATAATTTAATATTTTAAAGTACAAATTATACACATGGTTGCATATTTTAGGACTACAGGATTACTACTGTGGATGTCCAGAAAATCTTAACGTTTCCAAATATCCTGAAACCCGTCTGCAAGTATGGACAATAAATCAAGGATTCAGGCAAGAGTGGTAAAAAAAATCTTCTTCTTCTTCTGGTCCCTCATTAGCTGCAGCAGCAGCAGTAACAGCAGCAGCAGTAACAGCAGCAGCACGCTTCACGGCCAGGTCACCCTGGGGTCGGTCTGGAGGATAATCAAATGCTATAATTATATCAGTCGTGTCCGTCAAGCAGAGCGAAAGATCGCTGACCGGTCTGTGAGAATATATCCTGGTGAATACACTGAATATATAGAGAGACCTGGAGACACGAGGAGACCAGACATGAGACTGAGGCAAAGAAAAAAAAAAAGGGTTAAAAAACAGGGTTTATACCAGTGTTGGAAACTAACTTGTTTCTGTTTCAGGTTTTTATTTTTTTTTTAGCCTAAACATTAGCCATAACTGTTAAATCTTTATATCTTACGAACCTTTAATTGACCTAGCTTCATGAGGCTATGGCTAACATTAGCCGTCCTGTTTATTTCCTGCCATTTTAAAACATTGTTTCTTCATTAACCTTGTTATCCCTGGCTAACCCTTAGCTGAGCTAACCCTTAGCTGAGCTAACCCGTAGCTGATTATTTCTGCTTTAAATCTCAGTAAATTTTAATCCATTTGTTAATTTTGTTTGGCTAGCTCTTTAGTACCTACCTAGCTAACCCTCTGCTAAATATTCAAATTATATCATTTGGCTTTGGTTTGACTATTTCCCACTTCTTTCTGAGTCACTGACTCACTGATAATAATCCAGTTATTTTGTCCAGTTTTCAAGCTGATATTGAACCAACATTTAGTTTAATATAAGTTTTTTTTTTAGAGATTTCTAGGCTAACCTAAGCCCTAATTCCCTTGGCTAACGTACACAGCCTTATGTGATTTATGATACTCGCGCCAACTGTGAGCTGTTTGCAAATATATTTTCATAATATAATTTTTGCCATTTTCATGTAATTTATTGGGAGTTTTCCAAGGGCATTTTTCAACAGACTGATCTAATTTCCATCACTTGTTTGAAGATCCTTGAAAGGAAGACGGATGAAATAAAAAAAAGAGAAAGAAAGAAAAAAAGAAAAGCGACTGCGCTTGTAATATTAAAACAGCAAAGTGGGAGGATTAGAAGAACAGACGAGAGGAGACAACAAAGGACATGAAACACTGAAATCCAAACAGATAAAAGAAAGACAAGGAGAGCGACAGAACCAGACCAGCTCCGCGTTCACGGCTGTCATATATGAAAGAGCGGTGG
>NC_024324.1:3650891-3653046 GCF_000523025.1 Cynoglossus semilaevis
GTAATAACAAAAAGAGCTCTCGACAAAGTGCCTTTAATCTTCTGACAATGCAACAAACTGGCCCTGATGTCAAACGTCTTCCAGAGGAGCGAGGGTCTCAGTCGTCTCATGTTCGACTTCCTGTGACGCAGCTGAATCTTTAATGGAGGACAAACGCAGAAACAAACTCCGCTCCTGTCGCTGGGACTCGACACTCAGTCCCTAACGTGAGGAATCAGCAGCCATGTAGAAGGACGGGTTTTTAATGTATGTTTACTGACATGAAATGATGGCGAAGAAAAGGCTAAAAATGTGCGCTAAGAAAATGGCTTAACGTCGGACAAACTTCCTCTTATCTTACCATTAAAGCCAATTCAGAGGTCACTGTAAGTCCACAGGCCAGGTTTTGGACACCCTTTACATTTAGAACTAAACAAAAAGAGTACAAAGTACATTATATGTACTTTGTACAACAGACACGCGTGACGCAGAGAAAACCTAGAGTACGTGCAGAGAATGACGTGATGAGCTACTTACAGTCTAAAGGCCTCATTTATATTTCATCCCTCTGGCCTCAGCCCTGCCTCTAAATATTTATTAAGTAATTAAAATATAAAGTTAACCAGCCTGTGAAGCTGCAGCTCCTGTGACGCCGCTCTGCCACCGTATCGCTCCGTTCAAACCCTTGAGCTCGAAGTTTTACAAACACGGTCAAGGATTAAAGTCGTCGTATAAAGTCGACCTAACGCGTTATTGTTGTTGTCAACAGCTACGTGACGGAACCGCCCTGCACTAAAATAGTTACGTCTTACTCATACACACAAAGAAGGAATAGCATTAGCCAGAAATGTTAGCTGGAGGTTCTTTCAAAGCCAAAGACTTTCAAAATAATAAACCTTTAATAAAGCTTTAAAGCTAACCATCACAACTCAAGTTGTTAAAAAAATAAAATAAAAAAAAAATCTAAATATTAGCCTTTTATTTAGACTTTAAGAAATCTCAGAATATACTAACCTAATGATTTGGGTCCCAAATGTGTTAGCCACATTTAGCTTACCAAAAGGCGGTCACATATTAGCCCAGAACATGCTAGCACTTCACCAAACTAGAACTAGACAAAAAACCAAACATACGCCAGAAATATGACTTTAGGTTTAGGCAGAATTTGATACAAGTAATAGAAATTAGTTAAAAGTAGAGTCGAGACAAAAAGCAGAGCGCGTGAAGAAGAAGTTGCTAAAGTTAGCCAGATATGCTAATTCATGCTAAAAACATGAACAGGAAAATAATAGTAAATTGTTTCTGCTTTGTTTGTTGTTGTTTTTATTTTATTAAAGGCAGTCTTTAAAATATAAAAAAAAGTTACGTTAATGATGTAATAACCTGGGATAAAATAAAGTAGAGTAAAAATGTAATTAATTCTGTTACGTTAATGATGTAATAACCTGGGAAACTAGCCGTGTTGTTATTAGACGACACGCAGCTGCTCCTTAAACAGTTTAATAATCCATTCATACGTCAATGACAATTTTAAGACAAAGTCATTATTAGCCCCCGTCCATCACACCTGCCCCACAGAGACAGAGAGGGGAACAATAACGGATGATCGGCCGCTCAGGGCTGCGCTGCTGCAAAGAACGCTGCCATAAATCCTGGATACACAAACGATGATCCTGCGCCGCTGTAATATACATCATTTCCTTTTATGTACCTACTCGCTGCACCCCATTTCTCCCACGATGTCCTTGGTATCCTCTCCTTTTCTGCTCAACTCCTCGCTCTAACGCTCCTTTATGCCGCTGCTCGTGCTGCCGTGACCGCGTGCGCTCTCAGTAAACTCTGTCTGTTTACGCCCGTCGCCAACGAGGCTAAAAAATGTCAAAATATAGAGTTAGCCGGAAATGCTAAAAACATGACGAATGTTGATCTAAAATGTGGTAAAACCATTAAAAGAGAGAAGAAAAAAAATGATTTAATGGACGTTCGACTCAATCAATTTACGCTGCATTTCAATAGTTGTCAGATTTAAGTTCTCAGTCTGACTGTGCTGCCGTTTGACTCAGTTTTCACTGTTTCATGAAGGTTCATGATGTGGAGATAATGACGGTTAGATCCTGGTGTAATGAAGGTTAGAGTTAACTTCAGTCTCCGACTCTCAGGTGGAGGTCTACGTCTA
>NC_024324.1:3653286-3656830 GCF_000523025.1 Cynoglossus semilaevis
CCCAGCCCCAGGCCCAGGCCCAGGCCAAGGCCCAGGCTCAGCGGGAGCCGGTCCTGGGAGGAGCAGTGATGGAGCAGATGGTTAGCTGCTCCGGTCAGTGGGAGCCAAACGCTCGCTCCTTTTTTTTGCTCTTTCATGCCTTTGGAAACTGCGCCGGCTCGGGTTTCGCCGCTCAAAGCCACATTCATTAGTTGATAGTGAAATGAGAAGTGGTGGTATTAGTGGGCTGGCAGCGAGGCTGGTTCCACTCTGTCTGCTCCCTGACCACCTCCGGACATCCAGGAGCCCAGCCGCCACGGACGGGGCCAGACTCCTCAGCACACGCCTCTCGGCTTCCCAGCAGCACTGGCTGGCGGGCTTCTACGGCCTGGATCAATCGATAGCCATAGGACACTCAGTGTACTCGGAGACGAGCCATTACCCCATAAAAATACCGGAGCAGCGGCTCAGGATTTACTGTACGAAGGTGAAATGGAAGAAGAGGAAAAACGTCTGCTGAGCGCTTGTTTCAGCCGCTGTCAGTTCCACTGCCATGGTGACCGTTATAAACGCCGGGCTGTAATGTGGTGCTGCACCTCACTTAATGCATCCTCAGTCACCGTAATGTATTAATGGACTTTGGTTTCCACTGGATGTAAAAAAAAAAAAAAAAAAAAAACTCATCATCAAATATCATCCCAATAAAATCTGCCTCTTCAGCCGTAAAACATTTGGAAAAATAAATAATAAATAAATACTATTAATTATGCTAGATTTGCCTTTATTTTGTATTAGAATTAACTTATTAGAATTAAAATATATTCTTTTGGAATGAAACATATTTTTAGATTTTTTTCTCAATTTTTTTAAGTAAGTTTTCATTTTATTTTTGGTTTTATTAGGAATAGTTTTTCCTAAAATCTGCCTCTATAGCTGTAAAACATTTGGAAAAATAAATAATAAATAAATACTATTAATTATGCTAGATTTTTCTTTATTTTTTTTATTTAAAATTAACTCTTAAAAAAATAATCTTCTGGAATAAAACCTATTTTAGAAGTAAGTTTTTATTGTTTTTGCTACAGATGAGCAGGCACAAAGGCATCAATAGTCGTTACGCAACTGTATGACCATTTATCACAATTGTAAGTACGTTTGTCCTCCACAGTCTCACCGTTTCCACCTGACTTGTAAATCTTATTTTTTTAGCAACGGAACTGAACGATTGTTTTTTTTTTAAAGTAAATTCTCAATTCTGATGTACGTTTGTCCTCCACAGTCTCACCGTTTCCACCTGACTTTTTTTAGCAACGGAGCTGAACGAAAATGACAAAGAATCGAGATTCAGGAGAAAGTAATAAAGTCAGGATTTGTGCCGTTCAGGATCTGCTACACAACGTTGAAGCAGTTTAAAACCAGGACGCAGCGGGATGAGAGGAAAGTCCTACGACTTATGGGATTTACTCTGCAGGACCTGCAGTATCCTGGGTCAAATGAAGTACTACCAGGAAGTTTTCTGTACTTCCCGCCTGAGTTGTGACAGCGGTTTATTATTTCACCACCAGAGTTGGACGTCCACAGTGATGTTAGTGACATTAAGAAAAGTTACGACGTTGCACGACGACAAACGGTCTGAAAACGATGACAGCTGCTGACAGTTTCATATGTACATGAAGTACTTCATGTACATGAAGTACTTCATGTACATCAGTACTGTTTCACCACGGTTTGACAAAAATAAACCCCGTGTTATTTGAACAGAAGCTGACACTCCTGCAGGACGGTGGAGGGACTGCGTCCTCGTTTCTTTTCTGACTTCTCGTTAACTTCTTCTTTCTAATTGAGGCTCCGTTACAGCAAATGAAGCAGGAACCTCCATCTTGTGTATGAGATTAGAGCTGCGCAATCGGAATGAAAAAAAAAAAAAAAACTTTTATGAAGCTCCGTCGGCCGTGTAATTCAACTTTCTTTGGAGAGTGATGATTTCACGAGCCAGTAAAAGCATATTTACTGTTATTTAAAATGTTCCGAAACGGTGACGAGCATGAAATTGAATACAGACGTCTGCGGGGAAGAAACGGGAGCTGGCAAATCACCGTACGACAATTAATTCAAAGACGCTCGGTGGCGACTCCGACTCTGATGTCAATGTCATTATGGAGAAAAATTAATTTTCAGAAAGAAACTTTTCTCCAGAACCAAGATCTTTGTTTTGTTTCTATGGCGACACATGTAGGAGCTAAATATAAACGCTGAGATCAGCAGGTTTGTTATAACAACAATAATAACACCAACACTCTCATGTCTAGACCTGGGATCACCAATCAGCGGTGCGCGGTCTGGGTGTGTACGCAAACATCGGCGTCCAGGCCTGAACCTGGAACAGAAGAACTTTTGAGATTTGTTCAATTTTGTCCAAACTGTTTACAGCTGTTTCATCATGGAGCAGTTTCAAACCTGCTTCACAAACACAACTCAATGGCGCCTCCTGTGGCAGCAGGTGTCAGTTGCAAAGACTCACACTGGAATTTTCACTCAATTAAAATGTGAAAAACTCAATAATTTGATGGAATCATACTGCAGCGGTTAGCACGCCTGCAGAGAGTCCCGGGTTCGATTCCCAGAGGAACCACTAGGGGGCAGATTGCTGCAGCTGATCCGCTGTTAATACAAGAATGTCTCAAGTGTGGGATCAATGAAGTCAAAAAATATATATATTTTTAAATGTCATGCTGAATTCTGTGAGGTCAGGAATCGTAGGTCACAGACACTGGACCGACGTCTGTGCAGAAGAAAACGGGACGCGAGATCACGGTCGCGTGGACACGCACGGAATGAGCTGGACAGACAGTGATTAACCTTTACTGAGGCAACGGTGGGAAATAATTAGACCTCCCCTCGACTCCCAGAGAGAGAGAGAGAGAGAGAGAGAGAGAGAGAGAGAAGTGACTTTCCTTGAGGTGAGAAACAGATTTAGACTCTGTGAATGGAAGTGACGCCCACTGACGTCAGGCAGGCAGGCAGCCCACTGCAGAGACGGACGGACACTTTTTTTTGGGAGACAGCGATGGAGAACGCGAAGAGAGGGAGGGGGTTCTCTCCCTGCCCCCCCCCACACACACACCCCTCTCTTCACACCCCCACTTCTTGTCACCTCCCCTTGCACCAACATCTCACCATCCTGTTTATTTTTTGTTCCTAGTCGCCATCATCGTCTCCTCGCCAACTTCTTCTCACCCAGTTCCTCTCTCTCTCTCTCTCTCTCTCTCTGTCTCTCTGTCTCTCTCTCACCTCCAGCACTGGCTCGTCTTCCTACATGTTGCAGCTCTGCAGCAGCCGCAGCTCCAGGAAGTTCAGCCTCAGCCTAAAAATACTTTCTCTCTTCTCTCAGAAAGACTTCTCTTCACACTCGCTCCACGACGGATGAAAGTGTCACGGGTTTTTTTTTTCTTTCTCCTTATCAATTATAAAAGTTTAGAAACAGTGAATATCTCAGTTGGTAAATGCAGTGTCCATTAAACCAAACACAAACATCACAGCTGCTGGTCTGTAATAGTAGCAGTGA
>NC_024324.1:3657077-3658417 GCF_000523025.1 Cynoglossus semilaevis
TTGAGGTGAGGGAGCCATGAAAACAGCACAGCGCCTGGTTGTTGTTGTATCACTGGTTCAACAACAGCGCCCTCTTTCTGTGCATGGGGGTTATGTTGAGCCTCTCCAGGTCCACATGAGTATTACATTGAGTATTAAAAAAAAAAAAAAAAAAAAAAAAAGTAACGTGAAGCAAACTCTAAAATAATTCCACTGTCCATCCACTAGTTGGTGCTCTAACACACGTGTTGCCATTTACACACACACTGAAGGAGTTTTCTATCCAACACAGAACTTTGGGCCTAAAACACCATCTCGACTCCCAGCATGTGCTTCAACTTCAGGTCAGCGGCCCGACCTGTGTCAGACCAACTTCACTGACTAAAACCACACAGGGTTGAGCTCCCCTGCTGTAACTCATATATATATTCAAATATTCTTTATATTTTTAAATTGCCTATTTTTCTGCGTCCATTTTTCTCTTCTTGGATTTTATGGGATTAACTGTTGATTTTTTTTCATTCATATAATAAGATTTATACTTGATTAGGATTAGAATAAAAAAAAAAAAACCCTCAACCACAGGATCTAAACATTAGCGTTGACTTCATACAGTGTGAGGACGCGGCTCACGGGCCTTGGTTGGGTCCTTGGTTGGGTCCTTGAGGACTGGCGGCCTACCTTGTGTGAGAAGCTGAAGCGTCCTGACCTCCTCCCGGACTCGCAGCTGCAGGACCTGCTGCAGGATGTGCTGCCTCTGGGCCTCCTGCATGATGCCCATCCTCTCCAGCTTTCTGTCTGTCAGCCTCATCAGAGCTCGGCCTGGATCAGAGCGAGGAGGAGAAAAAAAAAAAAAAACAGCGTTAAAGGTTAAAGAACAGAAGGAGCGGGAGGCCAGAGGGAGTTCAGCGTGACGTGCCGCAGACATAAAAGACAAAAGCTCACGTCAGTGGAGGAGTAGACCGTAGGAACAAACCGGGCGGACCCTTACAGGCCCATAAATCATGCAGGAAAACTGCAAACAAAGTGAAAACGGAAAAAAAAAACACACTGCAGAGTTGGACGTCCACAGTGATGTTAGTGACATTAAGAAAAGTTACGACGTTGCACGACGACAAACGGTCTGAAAACGATGACAGCCGCTGACAGTTTCATATGTACATGAAGTACTTCATGTACATGAAGTACTTCATGTACATCAGTACTTCATGTACATCAGTACTGTTTAGATCCCCTTAATTGAAAAGCCTTGTATAAAATCCATAATTTAATCAGCCAATGAGCTTCCAGGAGAAAAGCTTCAGGCAGATGATGGAACATGAGTGTAGTGTAGGGCAGCTATTAAAGCTCTATTATAAGAG
>NC_024324.1:3658436-3664969 GCF_000523025.1 Cynoglossus semilaevis
GGCGGGGGGTAGGGGGTGGGAGGGGGGGGGAAGAATACTCTGAGTAGTTGTAAAGCAGAACATTAGCGCCGGACAGAACCTGGGTCTGATTGGCCTCTTTTTTCTGAACCATGTGACACTAAAGGAAACATTTCACCCCATGTTTCCATTTGACCAAAAAAACAAGTCTCTACTGGTTTTTCTTTTTGTTTGTTTGTCTTGTGCAGCCGTCGCTCAGACCGAGCAGCCACCTGACCGCACCAACAGGAAACCACGGTGAATTACATGCTGTTGATTTAAGTGAGTTGAAGAGTTCTACAGTCTGGACTCCTAGACTAAAGCAGTACCTTCAAGGCACCACAAGAGGTAGCGGTTGCTTAGTTCTTCGTTTTAGCCCACTGCTTAGCATTGTAGCCAGTTAAAGCACGGCGCCACCAAGGGGCAGCATATGGCGATTACTATAAAAACGACCACCAATAAAAGTCGTTTTTGAGAGTCTGTGTTTGTGTGTGGAGTCAGGTCTGATTGAGAATATCTTTTATTTCTATCTCTGCAGGTTGTAGCGTAGCATGTACTGAGTACTTGAGTACTTGACTGACAGATCAGTTCATGTTTTTCTCCCATTTAAAAAAAAAAAAAAAAAAAACCCAAAAAGCCTAATTTACTGCTCTGTGACCATGAAATTGATCTGCGGTGAAAATGAAATTCAGTTGCAGGAATTTTTCAGGGTCAGGACTTGATATTTTCTCATCTCCAAACTTATTTGGATGATCTATTTTGGACCATTAGCACACACTGGGTCTCCCGGCAGCTCTTTGCCTCCACAGCCCAGGAGGGAGTCGTTGGAGGAGCTAAGTACGTTTCAGAGTCACTGGTTTCCCACGGCCGTCGTCTCCGGCTTTAACAAAAGCAACTCTCTGCACAGAGCTACGGCCAGATGGGGAGGAAACGCCAAACGCACTTAAAAGGCTACGGAGGAAAACGGCGCTCCGAGAGGCCATTACTGTACATAAACACTGCAGCGGCTACGAAGAGCCATAAAAGTGAGAGTAGTAGTAGATGAAAGAGGACGATGGAGAGTCAGGAAGAGTGAGGAGGGAATTCAATGAATTTAAGTTGCAACAGAAGGAAGAACGGATGAAAAACAAAGGTAGATGTAAAGACTGAAGTCGGGGCTTTATAAATACGGAGCCGTCATCACTTGGCATTTCAGTCTGTAACCCAAGATAGATTGGCATGGAAACAGAGCTCCAGTTAACGTCCTTTTTAATTAGACGACGCCGACGACGAGACGCGCAGCGACGCAGGAGGCTCAAAGTTACCGTGGAAGATAACAAACGATCAACTGTCGAGGTCGACTCTGCGTCTGCGTTCTCCTCATCGGAATCTGTTTACTTCACCTGAAAAATGAACAGAACTCACGGCCAAAGGTGGAACGGTGTGAAAATTGGATTAAATCTCAGGTTTTGTCGTTTGATCAAATTTGTTACAATGAAGAAAAAAAAAAAATATATATATATAGAAACATATTTAATTCTTAGTGATGGAATGTGAATCCTCCTAATGAAGCGGAGGACGTGTCAGACTTGTATCCAAAACATTCCCGACACCTTCAGAAATAAAGTACGGTGTCGTGTCTTAAAGAGCTCACACTCCGCAGGGTTGGGATTAAAAAAACATAAACCTGACAACATGTTTTCTCTCTTCATGCTGCAGGAAGACAGACGCCTTAAATGATTAAAGTGTTTTTTTTCTTTTTTGTTTTTTTTTTCTTCTCCAGTAGAGGATGGTCTGACACGCTCCAGTGAACTGATGTCAGTGTCAACCAACAACCTCTACCATCAGTCAGAGACTGAGTGCTGCGACCAGGTCTCCACCACAGGCCTGCAGCTCAAACTACCATCACGGCTTTGTCTGCTCCTCCTGACAGTTGGAAAAGATAAGAAAAGGAAAAGACATTCACAGAGATTTAAAAAAAGAAACAAGTCACAGAACGGCTGTGAGGGAATGAATGTTCAAAAGCTTCATAAAAGCACAAAAACCTAGGAATTTTCACAGACAAATCCAGGGAATTTCAGGAGTTTTTCTTCAACTCCGGCGTCTTCTCTGCCAGAACGACTTGTAACGTGTGGAAATGTGGACGACGGCGGCGGCGGCGGCGGTGGAAGTGTGGGGAATGAGAAGCTTGATGACTCTGAACAAAGTGCCAGTTCTGGGCGGCGGTGCGTGCCAACGTGCTGCTGCTGCTTCTTCTTCTTCTTCTTCATCTTCTTCTCGGCTCTCGCCAAGTTCACAGTCAGCAGGGAGGAACAGCGTCTGTACGGAGGCCAAGCTTCCTCCGTCTTATCCTTCAGTTCTGAGTCACTGGCATCGACCGTCCCACCGCGTCTGGGCTGGGAATTTTTTTTTCTTTTTTCAAAACCACAATTAATACGCAGAGCGGTGCAGGATGGCCGTGAGGAGAAGGACAGGAGGGAAGTGGTCAAGAGAATCACGACAGTTAGACTGACGAGACGAAAACGCAAGATTTGAAGAAAATTTTCTTCAAGATGAAATAAGTTGTTCTTCAGCGGAAGAAAAAAAATCATAATAATTATGTACCAAATGTTCCTCACAGACTGAAAACTGCTTCCTGTCCACCCAACTTTCCCGACAAAATAAAAGCTTGAGTGTCCAGTCTGGCCCATATTTTCACCAACTCCAGTCAGCTGTTCTTCCCAGCCTCTGGGTCAGGGTTCTTCCAAACTCTAAACTCTGTCCTGGACGTTTGACCTCTGGTCTGAGAGAAAGCTCTTATTTTGAAAGTCTGGTCAAAAACACTGGATGGAAACTGGAAGCAAATGGAAACACTGACCCAACCGGACCGCACCGCACTCACAACCCACCTCCTTCCTCCTGAGGTGAGTCTTTCCAAAGTGCTCTCACATCCCGTCATTTCTCTAACAGCGGCGGCCATGTTGTACACACCGAGCTGTGCAGACCAACATATTGTTCATGGGAAGTAGATTAATGAGCAGCGGCGCGGCAGCAGTGTTGGGCCGGAACCGATTAATCTGCAGCTAAAGCCCGACTCCGGCGAGCACGGCTGTGATGAATGGGGGGCTTAAAGTACCTGTGTGTACACACAAATACACAGGAAATACAGCAGGTACGCACGTCTGACAAAAGTACACACACGGACGCAGACGCTGATCCTGCAGGAGTCGGACTTTATTCTGCAGGTGCAGCTGAAATGACACTGTCATTATGGCTCCGCAGGACGACTGTGGCTGAGAACGGAGTGAAAGGGAGGGGCTTAAATATCCACCAGGACTGAGGGGAGCTGACAGAGTCTGAGCTGGAGATTCACCTAGGAAAAGTCAATAGTATGCACAGTTGCAGTACCTACTTTGACCACTAGTTGCATCTCATTTCAAAACATTCTACCAACTTCTTTCACAAACTCTTCCTACCAAATTAAAACACCATGTGACCGTGTCCTTGACTATTTCTCACAAACCCTTCCTACCATTTTTAAACACCATGTGACCGTGTCCTTGACTAAGAGAGGGTCAAAATCTCCTTCACATTTTTAGGTTTGACCAAAAGTATGAACAGTGTGATGTTCGCTGAAATGAGTCAGAAGTTAAGCCAGAAACCAGATGGAAAACATGAAAAAAAAAGACACTTAAAAATAGTTTAGAGTTAGCTTAAATCCAGACTTGGAAAACAAGAAAAAAAAGACACTTAAAAAAAAGTTTAGAGTTAGCTTAAATCCAGACTTACATTAGCCCCAGAAAAATGGTGAACGTAGCCAAACAAAACCCAACGGAAAACAGGTATGAATTCAGTGAAAAAAAAACAGTTTATAGTTAGCCATAAATAACAGGGAATTTAACCAACAACCAACACGAGTCATCGCCACATTTGACCATAATTTACCAAACTGACTCTTATTCTATAAAGATGGAAACTGACGCTGTACTTCAGACCAGAGTTTATGTAAACACTAACGTCATCCTCCGTCAAGCCGTGCCACCGTAGCCTGCACTGGAAGAACCAACGTCCTTATTTGTTCCACGGTCTACGGATATGGAACATGTCTGACTGTGTTACTAACTCTGGGCTTCAGTCTGTGTCTTAATGACTCAGGCCTCACTCCTCAGAGTTGTCAGTGGTTGCTGCTCCGTGGCCTCAGTGTTTTCCTCTGACAGACTCCTGCAGTAAACTCCAGATTACAGTGACACACTTTCCTCAAACCTCCTGTACAACTGTCTGTTCGTATGCATGTCCTCTGGGGATGGATGTCAACGCAGCAGCAGCAGCAGCAGCAGCAGCAGCAGCAGACTGCACTCTGTCAAACACTGGATAATAACCAGTGGATTTTCTGGCTGCCATGTGCAATGGACGCCTCTTCAGGAACGACGGCAGAATAACAGCAGTGGATTCAATTATCTGCCGATGGCACAACATAACACGGAGCGACACCGCGGGCACATTTCACTGACGCGGCACAGTGGGGAAGTCCTTCAAGTAAATAGCTGCTGATTGGAGCAGTCACCCAGTCGCTTGTAGCCACCGAGCTAAAAGCCAGGCTTGTGCAGCCAGCAGCAGTGACTCCATGCTAATGTCATTCATCACCGTGGTCGGAGGAGCAGCGGCGGCGGCGGAGAGTGAGCGCCACCGAAACACACCCACATGGATAATAGTCTCATTTCAATCTCTGTCACAGCGGCAGCTGCACCCCCTGCTGGCGCTCACCTCTGCTGATCTATTCCAGTTAGCTGGTCATTACGCCGCGCCTCTGTTTGTTCGCCTGAGCTAACGACCTGTGGAGAGCCCCCGGGGTCTGAGGAGCTAACCAGCTGCACCGGGGACGCCGCGATGTGTTCGCAGAACTTTTTCGCGGTTGGACACGATGACAGGACTCAGTTAGAGTTCAGAACTGAGACAAAACCATGTCGTCACGTTCCTCATTGGAGCTAAACTGACTTCTATATTTAATTAACTAACTTATCAAACGAGATTAGAAAAGAGAATTGAAAATGATTTATTGTTGCACAGTGAATAAATTAAAATCTGATACATCTGATTTTACATCTAAAAAAAATTAATCGAGCATCAAGGTGTAAAGAGTAGGCTGTGTTTTCTAAAAAACACTTGGTGCTCATCCCACTCCAGTACAGTAGGTGGCGGTATGCGCATAAAAACGTTGTTTGTGACATGCTATAAAACCACGACATCATGTCCCTCCGTCGCCTTAGTGACATTAATTATTATAATTAGATTATCTGTAACGACACCATTACCAACAAAGAAGATAAATAAACGCTCTCTTACGCCACCTGTGGGTGCACATTAGAATGTGACATTACAATCATCAGGATTTCCCATCAGCCCCTAATGCTAATGCTCTGTTATCTGGGTAGCGGGCAACAGGCCAACATGTAGCCCACACCATCTTGTCCACAGCCTACTTTATACTCATGCGGCCCACGCGGACACACTGGCGCCCCACAGAGGCTGCGGTGCAGATGTACGCAGAGAGACAAGTGTGCAGCCGGTCCTAATGTAAGAGCTGGACAGCGTGTCCTTCGGCGTCTCCGAGGACTCATTTCCCTCCATATGGAAGGACAACGGCGGCGTTTTCCAGAACAGACGACTGAAGGAAGAGTGATTACATTTGACTCAACACTTTGCGGCGTAATCACCTCAGCCGACGGCATCGTTAACCAGCGCTGCCTCCGTCTGAGGATCAAACACACCACATGTCCACGTTCCCTCCTCTTGGAAATGATACAAAGCGACGGCCACCGGTGGAGCTGTCGGAGCAGCTGCCATATTTGTCTCTTTGTCTCATTCACTGGACGTCTCTCCGTCATCACGGGCTGCGATCGCTGCCTCATCACTCCAGAGACGTTCAGTCCTTTTTTGAAGGGGGACGCGGGGGTGGGCATAATTTAAAATAGTAAAAAAAAATGGCTTTGACCTTTGACCTTCATCATTGGTCACCCTCTGTTATGCTGCCAATAATACTGGGTATGAATTATGAATGAGGGCCTGACGGCACCGGTGGATCTTATAATATCAGGCTGGAGGTTCATTTATCCGACCGCTCCTGTGTGATGAAGACGTCCGTCCAGGGACAGAGGTGGACCATCAGTCCTCATTTGTCCACAAATGCAGGAAAGACCCAGGTAGGTCTCACCGGCCTCCGCTCTCTGGACTGCACCAGGCCGTGCCCATCCTTCAGTCCTGCCTCTTCCTCTTCCTCTTCGTCTTCATCGCTGATCCCTGGTCTGTTTGGACTCCATGATAATGACAGATCAGCGACCGGCGTCTAACCACGTCTGAATATTCCTTAATGGACTTTTAATGAGCCCAGTGTGTTTATGTCAAACTGGGCCCGAGGTGAGGACGAAGGAGGAGGAAGAGGAAGAGGAAGAGGAAGAGAGTTCTCTGGCAACACCGGTGGAAAGTGAAGATGGGAAACATTGATTTTTGATGTTAAAATGTTGCACCAGCCCCGATGTGCAGTGAAAAAAAAGTTCTCCTCTGTTTGTTTGTCCAGAGGA
>NC_024324.1:3665956-3682138 GCF_000523025.1 Cynoglossus semilaevis
TCGGTCATTTTACTGGAGAGTCCAGCATGTTAAATGTTGCACTGGTGAAACAACACATGCCCTACAGGACATAAAAACACTGCATGTGACTTCAGTGGTAGCATTTTTGTGCAGGTATTTCAAAGTATCGTCGTGCAAATAACCTAAAATCCGTCTGTTTAAAAATGTATATTTTTTAAAAAATATCTTCCGTTTGTGGTTCAGACAGCAGGTTACAAACTTTAAAAATGTTTCCAGCGTGAGTGGACCTGGTGGAGGTGAACCCCAGGGCGGAGCAGGGGGAGGTTCAGGTTCATCTCCTGGACCTCGGTGAGAAATCGACCTGAGCTGCAGCAGAACTCTCATCCTCACTCCATCGAGCAGGAGAGACTGCTACACCTCCACAGACGTCCTGGTACAAACGCACCTCGGAGGGACGTCTGGATGGTGAGTCATGACGGGACTCGTCACGACAACACGGCGATTTCCCACCTGTCAGACCGTCACCGCCGCGCGGAGGAGGTCCTTCGCGCTAACAAGCCGACAAATACACGTGATCCGGAGACACAGAGGAGGAGCGACACGGAGGAGGTGACCTTGAGGAGTCTCGTTAGAGGAGTGATTGACGCCTTAAACTGTCACGAGCGCTAACGCTGACAGCAGGAAGGAGAGGACGGACAGACGGGTGAGGCAGGTGGTGGGACTGCAGATGGAGGAGAGATTTACTTTTCTTTTTTTTTTTTTATGTGAACTTTTTTGACCTTGTCAAGAGAAAAAAGTTACAAGGATAACTGAGATAAATGTGAGAAAAATAATCCGTGTTTGATGGTTTTGCTAATGTGGAGCGATTTTGTCAGTGATTCACTGGGATTGATTTATAATAGTGAAATTAAAATGTTGGAATTTTGGGATTATCATGGCAGACATCTTTCATATATATTTTTCAGAACATTTAGAATATTTGAGTAATTTGTATTTCTTATTACTAAATTATAAAACATTTCTAAATGAAATACACTGACTGTATTTTTAGGTAAGTATTAGCTAATTTGTTAATCATTGTAAGCTTTTTTTGGCTAACCATTAGCAACTTTTATTTTGCAATTTTTGCAATAACGTTAGCTAAATTTGCTCTGACTTTTTGTGTTGTGTTTTGGGGATTAGCATTTGGCTAACTTTTGCTTCAAGGTAGTTTTTAAATTCTCATTGTATTTTGCGGCCGTAGTTTGAATAAAGACGTCAGTCAAATCCACAGCTTCACGTTCATCAAACACCCACCTGTGATGTCGTGCTGTTTGAAGGAGTCGCTGTAGATCTGGTGCTGGTTTGGACAGTGTTTCTTCAGCCATTTGCAGACGTCCTGTTGGGTCCACAGAGCCACCGGTTTGGACAGCTTCACAAAACCAGGCTGAAAGGGAAAAAAAAAAAAGTTTAGAAGCTTTGTTCCCAACACTGGCTCTGACTGTAAGTCATTCATGTAAATATATATATATATAACCTTCTTCAGAGATCTGACAAACCACAGACGTCAACAACCACCAGTGGAAAATGGCACAGTAACAGAGAGTTAGTCATTATTCAGCACCATGGACAGCTCTACAACAGAGCTGATGGCTGTTTGTGGAAACTGTCTTGGACTGTAGGGGGGGTTAGAGGTGGAGAAGCAGAAAAAGAAGACAAAGAAGAAGATGATGAAGAAGAGGAAGAAGAGGAAGAAGATGAAGAAGAGGAAGAAGAGGAAGAAGAAGAAGAAGAAGAAAAACTTGAAACGTAGTTTTGTTTTGAAAGTCACTTCTTCAGAAATCACTCAGATCAACTTTGTCCCTTATTCTGATTCTTGTCATAAACTTCCCGCAGCGTCTACACGTCTGATGTCGGACCTTTGCTGCCGCACGATTGGCCGAATACAAATGGCTTGTGTTTCAGTCTGCGGCAGGTGAGGAGAAACCCCCCACGGGAGCAGCGCTCTGGAGAAGTGTGGGCAATTCCTCTGATTTGTATGAGGCTCTCACTTCCAAATTACAAACAGGGAGATGTGATTAAAATTTCACATCCACTCCCTCCTCCTCCTCCTCCTCCTCCCTCCTCCTCCTCTCCAGCCGGCTCTCTGGCTGCAGCGTGGTGTGGCATACCAATGGCAGCTCTCTCCTCTCTCCTCTCCTCCGCCGCCCAACCAGAAACAGAATCAGAAACACCGGGTACTGGCAGCACCTCCTCTCTCTCCCTCTCTCTCTCTCTCTCTCCTCCTTATACTCAATCTCTGCTCCTGGCTCATCTATCACATTGTCTTTCTCACTTCCTGCTCACATATTGTACCTTTCATGTCTCCCATCCCTCTCCCGCTCTCACCTGGTTCTCATAACAAGATTCTACCTCACACCCAACCTCCTCCTGCCGGCTCTCTGGCTGCAGCGTGGTGTGGCATACCAATGGCAGCTCTCTCCTCTCTCCTCTCCTCCTCTACTCCCACTCATGCCGTATCTACCATCTTGGAGAGGGAGGGAGGGATCGGGGGGGAGGGGGTACTTGTTTTTGGGGCATATGGTGTAAAACCCCCTGCAGGTAGAGTGAGAGAGAACAAACAGGAGGAGCAGGAGGAGCAGGAGGAGCAGAATGCTTGGAGAGGACACTGGTTCTTAATGCCATCGTTGGCAGCAGTGAAAAAGGAGAAATCTCCTTTATGTCAAAGGAGGAAACATCAGGAGGGCACACACACACACACACACACACACACACACTTATATTCCTTACCCTACTCTAAAAAATAGGCCTAATCCTAATCCTCAGCCTAACTTTAATCTAGTAATATTTAGCCAAATTAAAGACATGGAAACACATATTTTACAAAAAATATAATCAAGAAACAGAATCAGAAACACCAGGTACTGGCAGCACCTCCTCTCTCAACAGAACATTTGCAGCTAAAGGTTAGCAAAATGCTAGTTCAAAAAAAAAAAAAAATTCAACCTAGGGTCAAAATGTACATTATTTGGACATAACTTTAAGACGACAAAATATATATTTGTGTGAGTGTGTTTTTATTTATTTATTTTTTGTACCGTAGTTGATTTTTAAATTTAAGTTTTCCCGGTTGTTATGTTGGTGTGGTTCCCATTAGGACAACAGGTCCTACAGAACCAACACAGTCCTGAATACACAACAAACACACACACACACACACTTCAACCTAGGGTCAAAATGTACATTATTTGGACATAACTTTAAGACGACAAAATATATATTTGTGTGAATGTGTTTTTATTTATTTATTTTTTGTAACCATAAATTTGATTTTTAAATTTAAGTTTTTCCGGTTGTTAGGTTGGTGTGGTTCCCATTAGGACAACAGGTCCTACAGAACCAACACAGTCCTGAATACACAACAAACTCACACACACACACACACCCAGGAAGGCTGGAAACAGAAATCCATGAATATTGTATTTACTACAGCACACACTCCCGCGCTCCAATCACACAGAGGAGATTTTCAGACATGTGTTCGCTGTTGTCCTTGGCGTTAATTGATATCTGAGAAGCAGAAAAACATGCTCCCGCTATCTTCCACGTTACCTTAGCAACAGAGCCAGGACGACCTCAAAAATTAAAGACAAAGAAGGAAAGAAAAGAAAAGGGCTTAGGGGCGAACACGACAACGACGACCGCAGGAGGAGCTCAGCTAGAAATACACGCACTCGCACGCTAACATGCTAACGATAAAACGCCTGTAAAAACTGATGAGCGTTTCAAGGCATCGCGTCATAAACACCTGAAAGCGTCAGTTACAAGAAAGCAAAATGTGGTAAATACGCTAACAAAAAGGCACAAATGGTGCTAAGAGTTAGCCAGAAAAAATAGCTAGAAGATAATATAAAAAATAAATAAATAAAATGAAGGACAACCAACAGTGTGGTGAAAATGCTAACAATTAGAGCAAAGCTATCCTTTATATAAAAAAAACAAACATACACTAGCCTTGTTTATAGCTAATTGTTTTATTTTGAAGGTTATGTGCCGATAAAAAAAAATACTCTTGGGTTAAACCTAAATGTTTCCCAGGATTAGAGCAGATTAATGGTGTTAAAATTGGGTAAAAATAAAAATAAAAATAAAATAAAAGATTAATGGTGTTAAAATTGGGTAAAAGTAAAAATAAAATAAAAAAAAAAAACTCGTTTCTGAATAAAAGCCTCGGTGCAGGGTGACGACGCAGGTTTAACGGCCGTCATTATCGACGCCGTTGTTTGTACAAATCCACTTTGCGCTGCTTCACACGAGTTCAGAGGTAACAGTTTGAACTGGTTTTCAGTTTGGATAAAGGGTTGATCCGTCTTTTATTTTCTGTAAAAACTGATCGTCGCGGTGTTTCAGAGGTAAGAAGTGAGAAAAACTAAAGTCACATAATTCAACAAAGGCAGTGATTTCACTGAAGGGACTTCCTTTGAGGAGATGAACCTTTGATTAGAATCTTTTCATTAAAAAAAAAAAAAAAACAGAACCATTGAGGTGCAGCGAAATGAAAGTACTATTAAATAAAATTACATTTTCAGCTCTTTGACTCGTCATCCTTTCAGCCGGGGATTAAAACCTGGCTCTGGACCTCGACTAAAGATCCAGGAGTTTCTTCAAGACGTTTTTATCTCCTACTTTACTCCTGATTAAGTTCTTTGTTTAGTTTTTTCGTGGTTGTCAAAACGAAGGATAAAGTTCGGCTCATTTAATTTGGACGTTTTTTTGTTCAGTTGATTCTGTCACTACATCCACAACAATCAACCTAATCCTGAATGTTTTGGAAAATTAGAAAAGCATCAGAGAAACACCGAAAAAAAAACATGGGACTCGAACCACCGACCTTATTGTTGTCAGGCAAGAGCACTATCCATCTTCCTTTCTCCCATTTATCAGAGCTCCACTATCACTCTTAGGTCCCTCTCCTTTATCACCCTAACCTGCTGTATGTCACTTCTGACCTCTAGGGGTCGCTAACATTTTCACAGTCACATATATCCACTGCCTCACGACTCACTGCCGTCCTCTCCCATCACCGACTACTTTGATTCTAGTTTAGGTTTTTTTTTTTCGGGACACTCCACTCGTCGCTGTCGTTAATGCTGCGGTTCCATTTCCTCCTCTCTTTTATCTACTTCAAAGCATCTCAGCCTTTTTTTGTGCAGCAGACAGATCTGTGAGAGTTAAAAGACTAGAGCGGCTTCATGTTAAACACTGTGATCAGGCACCGGGGGACCAGGAACAAACCATCAACTGTACCATCGACTGTACCATCGACTGTACCATAGACTGTACCATAGACTGTACCATTGACTGTACCATCGACTGTACCATCGCCTGTACCATCGCCGACTGTACCATAGACTGTACCATCGACTGTACCATCAACTGTACCATCAACTGTACCATAGACTGTACCATAGACTGTACCATCGACTGTACCATCAACTGTACCATCAACTGTACCATAGACTGTACCATCGACTGTACCATCGACTACAGTTAAAAATTAAATTTTTTATCAAACTACAGTTATTCTATTGAGCAGAAACTGAAGAGCAGGCGCCGCCAGTGTGAGATTTACTAACAAACAGCACACTCTAGCGTCCATATTCTATAACTGCATTCTCTCTTAGGATTGGACTTTCTGCACCTAATAACTTCCTCTCCTTCTTCAGCCTCCGTCTATTTCTCTCAGCCAAACTGTGACAAGTGATGAGTGAATTAATCATTTTACATCCAGAAGGAAAGAAAGGATGAAACAATGTCGTACCTATGTCGGCCTTTTGTATATTCTTGAGATTCACTAGTCTGGAATTTTCCATCTGTTCGTAGTTAATATGATCATTGTTTTAGTTTAATGATGGGTTTTTAAAGTATTTTTCTTTTTAAATAAACGGTTGTATGGTGTGGTAATGATGAGCTAAGCTATGCTATCACTTATCCCTTATCTTTTGGTTACTGTTAGCAACAGATGACTAAGAGTTATATATCTTTTTGCTATTGATTTAAGGTTACATTTGGAATTTAACCTTAGTTGTGGTTATTTTTTTTTAATATGAATTTTCTGTTTAGTTCAGTTTGTTCCTAATCTGCCGGGCTCATATTTTTATGCTAAGTAAAAAAAAGCAAATTGAGTTTCAACTAAGTCATGTCTGAACATAACATGCACCAAATGTCCAGACAAATAACTAATATCGCGTGCACTTTTGACTGACTTTTTAAACTTGATAAGAACAGACTCCTGGTTGTATTAATAGAAGCCTCTGGAGCCGTGGACGTGGGATATGACAGAGAGAGAAAAGCACTTGATGAGATTACAGCCTTAATGCACTTGATCAATTGGATTTCTCTCAGAGGGAAAAAAAAAATCTTGAGTGAGATGCACACACACACACATACACACATACACCCAGACAGACAGACACAGACACACACACACACACTGGCTCCAGCAGTTGAATTATTTCTGCTAATAATCAACTTCCTTCAGGTCTAATGTGATTCAGAGTCATGAGGCTGATGGATGAAGTTACAGCGTCATTCTGCACAACACAGACTTTATTAAAAAAAGACTGGGCTTTTTAGTAATAATAATAATAATAATTATTATTATTATTATTATTATTATTATTATTATTATTTTTATTATTATTATTATTATATTCCGAACCTTATTTGAGCCAAGGCACATATTTTCCATTTAAAAAACAAAAAAGCCCACAGCACAGTAGCAAAAAAAAAACTCATAATAAAAATAAAAATAATAATAATAATCTTTTAGTTTAAATTTACTCAGTGTGAAATCTCAGCCTGTTTAGTTGAAAACAACGCTGATTATAGTGGCAGGAATTGAAGAAAAAAACCATACAAATATTTCTTCAACAAAGTTCATGATCTATTCTTTAGTTTTCATAGTCATCTGCTGCCATCTAGTGGAAGATTATCTGAATGTTTTGCCTGTCACTAAGCATTGACAAAACAAAGAAAAAAATATTTGCAACAAAATAAATAATAGATTTCAGAGCAATGAAGTGAAACTGAACGACGATCTGTCACGGCACGTCAGGGTGCCGCGGCACGGTGGTTGAGAACCACTGCCTTATATGGAAGAGAGAGAGTTATGGTTGAAGGATAATCCTGGAAGAAAAGAGCATCTGCACTATCTTTAAGTGCATGTGTGTGTGTGTGTGTGTGTGTGTGTACTAATTGAACTCCAGTCTGCCCCACTGTCTGAGGTCTCAGACGGAGACAGGGGATTTGCAGAGACCACTCTCTCTGCGTCCACTCTGCTTTGATTGGCGGCCGAGTCCAGAGGAGAAAAACAAAGGGGAGAGAATATGATGCTGCCGAGGGATCTACGTGATGGAGCACTCACACCAGTCACCCTCCACCCCCCTCCAGCCCCCCCCTCTCCCCTCTCCTCACCCCTGACCACTGCCTACTTCTGGAGAGGAAGTAGAAAAATATCTTCCAGTTAAACTTTGGTTCTAAAACTTTACATTATGTGGGTGTTTGACTGTGGTAAAGAGGTCGATGTGTGACTAAAGGAGTAGTTACTGAAATTAACTGAATATTTTAATCATCTGAGCTTGACTTTAGTTCCTCCTTCAAATAAAAAAAAAATACAACCAAAAAAAGTAAAGAATCTGTAAAGAAGAGGAACGTAAAGTAACCAACGTTGGACCTTGACTCACCCTGGTGAGCTCAGACTCAGACACCGATCTGTGTGGAGGTGGGCGGCGCTGGAACATGGGGGGGCGGACGCCCTGGGGCTGTCGTCGTCCAGCAGCGCAGCCCCGCTGTCCACGGACTCCTCGTCTTCTTCCAGCTGTGACGTCATGTCCTCGGGGCAGGTCTGGTGGTCGATGCCATTCTGGCTCAGGTTGCAGTGAACAGCTGTGTGTGACACCGACATTAGGAAAAGTCAACAACGTGAAGACGTTACCATGACAATATTATTACATCTTCATAGACCAATCCTTTATTTTAAATATTTCACAAATTTTAGCAGTAGTTTCATTTCATTTGATCAAAGTGTTTTTTTTCTGCAAATGTCACTAATAATGATGATATCTTGTGTTTAATGATGATGATAATGACGTTTTTTGATAGACATAAGGTAGATAGAAGTACATTTAGTCCAAATAAAAAATCAAAATATTTCTTTTCTCTTATTTGTAAATCTTTATAAGCAATATACGCATAAAATCTGTACTAAACCGACGTTAAACAGATATATCGATGGATAATTAGCAGTAATTCTTATTTCAATTCAATTAACTGCAACTTTTCTACCTTCTCGATTGGCGCTGTACTATTTGACGACCGCTAGATGGCAGCAAATACAAAGGCATGACAGTACAGTAGCTGTACCTTGGCTAAATTATATTCTAAAAAATACGTTTCGATTGACGATCGTTGACGTTATTTATCAAATGACATTTTTTTACAGATACAGTTGGTATAAAAGGAACATAGTTTAACATTTAAGACGATATTTACTTTAACCGACATTTGATCGTCTCCTCTTAATACGTTGATCTACGTATTATACGTTGTTCGTTAGCTACCAATAAAAACGATTTCATACCTGGAAATAAACGAGAAATATTCAACGAACAGAAAAAAAAAAAAATCTGTCGTTGACAATTTCCTTCTTTAAGTGATTTTTCAGAACTTTCCAGTGAAAGTGTCATTGACTGCAACTATTTTAGTCTCTAACAGGAAGTGACGTAAACGAAAACGTCACCGAACGACGTTAACACCGTTTAACACTGAGTGAAGTGTTAAAAACAAAAAATAATAATTATAATCTAAAAAAAACCTTTAAAAAAACCCAAACTTTTTTTTATCATCGAGCAACCTGCTCTCTTACACTCAAGATAAAAAAGTAAAAAAAAAGCTGTTTTAATTTTTTAAAAAAACGTTAACAAACAAAACTAAATAAAGAAAATACAGAAGCTAAAAATCAGTCACCAGATGGAAGAAAAAATTTATTAAAAATTTTAAATTAGCCAAAGATTAACTTATACATAGACATTTGGCTTAAACAAAAACAACACCTAAACAATGACCTGAAGGTATCAAAATGAAGCCTTCAAAAGATCCTAATAGTCTATTATAAAAAGCTAAATGCTAGCTTACAGAGTAAAAAATAAAATGTATTTATTGTTAACATATTTTTTTGATTTGTGGTTATTGTCTGTTAGCTAAATGCTACCTATTTGAAGAAAAACAACAGCAGTGACTGTTTCCCCCTGTGCTGCTTCATGCTGTGACACAGGTCGATGAGAGGATTCAGATTTATCTGCAGTGGTAACACAGACTGACACAGTTTGAGTGTCGACCACAGACACTGTATGAACGACTATCGCCCGCGGCTCTGATGTTTTCAGCCCTGATAAGAAAATCCCTGTCCTGATGAGCCCTGCCTTCAAACCACTCCCAGAATACACATGAGTCCGTTCCTCCTTTTAAACAAAGCTGTGTTGAGATGCACGGCACGGAGCTGAGCTCCCTCTCACTGCCTCTTCATTTCTCCTCCTCCTCCTTCTCAGGTCAATCCCCCCCCACCCCCCCTTCTTCTCTCCCTTTTCTCCCCTCTCCCCTCCATGCACGACTTACTTCATTACTACTGTCTGGAGAGGAGGAAATGAATTATACATGTTCCACTGAGAACATTAGACAATAGAACAGACGGATTAAAGGTGTAGAGGATACAGGGATGGATGGATGGATGGATGGATGGATGGACGCATGTGTTCCTCTGGCAGGAGAGAGGAGTTGTTGGTGAATGGATGAGACTATTGGACATTTTTTTCTTTTCTTTTTTTTTTTTTAAATCGGCAACAGTTGCTAAAAATAGCACCATCACATTCCTCCCCACTCCTGCTTCCTGACATGCTGTGTACCAACCAGGCGGAGGAAAAGGAAGGAGGCGAGTGTGTGTGTGTGGGGAGGGGGGGGTCTTTTTACCCCCCTCACATGCAGAGATGATTCACAAATGAATGGATTAGACGAACAGAGAGAACAGTGTTGAAGAACAGCGCCATCTTTCTACTGACAAATGCCCGGCGGATGCTGAGGTGAACAGTAGTAAAGACGTGGATTAGCTGCACATGAGAACGTCTCTTCTTATTACTGCTTTAAATGGCTTAAAAAAAAAGAACCATTAACGCCTATGTTATGGAAAGAACCAAGGAGATCGAACCAGTGACCTCCTGGTTGTAAGGCCAAGTTTTCTAACATGTTCCACCTTGTGGAAAGTCCAATTTTGAAGAACAAAAAAACACAAATCAGTGAAGGACTCCCATCAACCCCGGCCCAGCAAAACCTACCAGAATTAACCTTTTTTTTTTTTACTCGATATATTTTTTAGAGACCTATAAAGAGCAGATCAGCTCAACGTCGACTACTTAAGAGATGATTTACTGGAGAAGATGAAGGAAAGCAGGACCGTCATCTTCTTTAAGTCGTAGTGAGCGTCTTCAGCCGCGGAGGCGACGTCCTGCCGAGCAGGTGCAGGTCTGCCGCCGTCAGACGGAGCCGCAGCTTTAAGGCTGATCCCTTTATTAGCACATTAAGCTGACATTTACAACTTTATTGTCCAATGAGTGGCTCCACTGGAGCGAAGAAGAGTTAATTGGTGGTGAAAAAAAAAACCACGGGGTAGAAAACCCTGTGAGTTTTAATGGAGGCTGAAATATCAGAGGGAACAACTGATCAGGGAGTTGTTTGTTTGTTTGTTTGGCTTTTTAATTGTTTGTGAAAATGTGTCCTTCTGAAGGCGTGAAGCTGGAGTTTGAGGTTTAAATTGTCAAAAACAACAGGCTGAGTTGAAGAAGGAGATAGAAATAGAACATATCTTCATCTCAACCTTCGACTTTTTCCCCCCTCCTTTTCACACCCGTGGTGCAGGTGATCCTGTTCTGCAGTGTGAAAAGGACGCAGGGCATTACTCTGTTTACCTGTCGGATCCATGAGTCATTGTTTTGCTGCCATTTACGGCTCCTCGTGCGGCAGTGAAATTCATGAGGCGACTCTGTAATTAGATTTAATCCGCTCAGGCAAACCGAGGTAACGTTCAGTGCATTGGCTCAGCGTTAATGACTCAACACCCCTGCTGCTGTCACAGGATCTGTGGATATGAATGAACCGCCTTCATATACAACATGTTTCATTAAAGGCAGTTCAACACGCTGGAGGCAGATTAGTGGCGTCTCAGCCCACTTTACATCAAATTACTGTTTTCATTTTCACCCTGACGTGTCTTGTAAACAAACATGGCGGGCTGACGTTAGAGCCCAAGGAGCTGCGATAAACGCAACTGACATCTTGTTTTCAAGGTAAATTTTAGGCTTGGGGAAATGTGTACAAACACTATGGGATTAGGGGATATGTAAAAATTCTCCTTCTGTTATAATATTGTATAAAATCCCTTTTCAATTAGCAAAAATGCATTTAAAAAGTTAAGAAATGCAGGTAGTTGTAATAAGGCTAACGTAAAACGTTTTAGTGACAGGTCTCAGAAGTTACTATTTGTTTTTTTTTTTGTATTCACATTTGCAGCAAAAAGTGCTGTTTTTGTTGCAAATACAGGTCAGGAATGGCAGAGAAGTACATGAAGGTGGTGCCACACATATAAGAACAGCAGGAGTTGAGAGAAGGTGAGCCAATCACAGTCAATCAGCCATTGTTTTTTTTGTGAGCCAATCACAGTCAATCAGCCATTCAAAATGTCTGACAATTACCTTTAGGTAAAAGACAACATCACCTAACCAAATATATAAATGATTAGCCCTGATTTATGGTTTGGAAACATGAAGATTTACACGCTGAATATTTATGGATGAAGTAGATAAAACCGTAGGTCGGCAGCGTAAAGGTCGATTTGGTGAAGAATGAAATTAAGGCAGAAATTTTTTGGGTTTTTATTAATGTTGAAGCTGCTCAAAGAAAGTACTTTTAATGCCCTGTGTTGTATTTCTGTTTTCCCAACTACGCCGGTTAATTATAAAACTTAAATCTTCAAACATCGGCTGCACAGTCGGGGTGAGGAGATCTGAGGGAATGTTTTAACTATCAAAACCAGGCCACGCAGTGAGTTAGCAGACCAACTATCTTCACTGCAGGACTCTTAATTCCTCCTGACACTCCATCTAAAGTTAACTGTGCTGGAACTCCACAGAACCACCTCCACCACCTCAGGGCTTCGACTCGAGTGACTGCTGGCTTCTGTGTCGAGTCGACGCTGACAAGCTCAACTTTGAACATTTCTCAGCTGTAGAGAGGAATAAGAGACGATTCAAAAAAAAAAAGAAAGAAAGAACGAAAGAAAGAAGGTGAGAAACTGAGATGTGCAAAGCAGTGAAATTGGATGAAAAGAAGACGTTTAACCAAAAACGACAGCAAGCAGGACTGAATTTGACATGAAAAAAATATATATGAGTCAGTGTGACAGAGTGAAAATGATCCACTTTTTAGGACAAGCTGGGGAAAGATGTGAGCTGTCATTCACGTTGGCTCCGTTTTAGAAAAACTGCGAGGCTGACGTTCTCCACTTCAAAGGCAGGCGGTAGGAGTCTGATAAAAATAGAGAGCCTTAATTTAGAGTTTATCTATTAATATTTAATAGGGCAGAGAAAAAAAAAGACTGGACTGAGCTGCTACAGCTGCAGCAGCGAGGAGAGAAGTTGTTGAGATGTTTTACTGGATCTCACAGTGGAGTTTAACAGTAACTGTGGGAACAACAGACCCTGAAGTATCTTCTCACCATCAACTGAGTTACACACCAGGTACTTATTAGAACCTATTGTTAGCTTCTGTAGACAAGACAATGAGGGTCTTCAGTGGGTCGTGAGGAGACGGAGACAAAGACCAGGCGTCTGTTGTGACTTGGCTGCTGCTCTTTTTCAGCAGTGGCCACAGTTGACGGTTGAGTGGGATCCAGTACAGGTCAACAGGTCAACCGAGGTCGAGTCGTGACCAACGCACGAGCTCCAGGGAAGGAGCAGCTGAGGTGAATGTTGGTACGATCTAATTTCATAGAAGATCTGAACGGGAAGAAACGATCGGAATTCCAAATTAGACCACGACATTATCAAGGTTTAGGATTCACAGAGAGTACTAACCACGACTGAGGTCCAAACATCCAACAACTGTTAATCCAACTGACTGGTCTGTAGTTCGACGCTCAAACTCTGGCAACACCTCAAACAATATCTCCTCCATTTCTGGATAGATAGATGGATAGATAGATAGGTTAGTAGTCGTCAGTTTTACGTTGTCCTACATTATCTCGTGTGAACGTTCCCACATCCAAAGCAGCCAAAACCAGTCAAACAAAGTTCGCTCCAGCAGTTTTAATGAGTTGTTCTGAATTCACACTGATTTAATCACATTTTCCTCGAGTGCCTGATGAAACTGCCGCTGTTGTAATTAGTTTGCCTGCTGCCCCTGCAGAAATACATGCATTAAAAGAATTACACTCAACTGTTTTGGTTGCTTTTTTTTTTTTTTTAACAGATTTTATCTATTCCAGACCATGTGCAGTGGGACTGTGTCTCATCCTCCAATTATACTTTTAACACTCTCACAACACAATAATTGGATCCTCAATTGCTCTTGTTATGCTGAACAGGAAGTGCTGCAGCATTTAACACCTGACAGGCTTCACGACTTCGACAGGAAAACAAAGAGCAAACTTTTTCACCCTTTTTTTTTTTTCACCGCCTTTCTTGGCTGATGATTATTTATCTCTACCACAGAAAAAATTCAAAAAAAGTCATATTTTAGCAAATGTAAGCTCTTCTTGGCTAACTGCGAGCACTGGCTAACATTACTTTTTGCCTGATTGTCATCTTTTAGCAACTGTAAGCTCTTCTTGGCTAACTGCAAGCACTGGCTAACATTACTTTTTGCCTGTAAAAATATTTTTGAATAAAATTAGAGCTGTTTTCAGTGAACATTTAACTTTTCTTCCCAACATGTTGGCTATTACTCACCTATATTTGTGCTACTACTGCTTTATTATTATAACTGTGACTTATTTTCCTTCAGCATCTACAGTATAAAACAGTCAGATTAGTAGACCTACATGTTTGAAATAAATAAATGCATCATTTTTTCCCCCAAATAAAGATGCAATCCTGAAAGGACCTTCAAGGACATAAACCCGGAAAAAAAAAAAAAAAAAGAACCCTGTCGGGAGAAAATGCCAATTCCTCTCTTTCCATTGTGTCAGATGTGCAGACCTGCTGCTCCTCCTCTGACATCGGCTGCCTGTGTCTGTTCCCAGAGCAACATCAGTGACACACAAACAGCCTCAGATCTGCAGCTTCAATCAGTCAGCAGAATGGAGCCGGGAGAAATTCACTGTCATCAGGGACCGGAGCTGACGCGCTGCCAAGTTTTTTAGCACTTCAACACCACAGGGTTCCCAAAATGTTGCCGACTAGTCACAAAAAAAAGCAGAAAGGTCGACATTAGCGAGGGGGAGAGAGAGAACGATGCACGAACTTGTGAAAATGCTGCATAACAGCGAAAGCCAAAGATGTATTACTGAAACAATCAGCAGATCGCACCAGAATCCCTTCCCTCGGGTTCCATTTGCCTGATGTTCATACTTCAACAAGGTCGATAAAGATATTGTGTGCTGCGGATTTTGTTCTGCCCCATTTGTTACCACAGACAAGGAGCCTTGATGTCAGCCAGGTGAATGTTGGAACAAAATAAAAAAAGGTCAAAGTAGAGGCCCTTTGCTGTTTAGATTTTTTTTTTACCATTCAGTCTTCCTTTTTTCAAAAAAAAAAAATCATTCAGCAGTACGGTATAATTATGTGAAAATACAGTCTGTGAGAAGTGAAGCCGCCGTCAGGTTTGAGCTAATAAAACATCCCGAGGCTGGAGGTGACATTCGAGCTCAGTCAGTGCAGATGTGGTGTGAATGGGAAAATAACCACCGTCGTTGGGCCCTGAAATTTAATTTATCTTCTCCACTGGAGCCGTTTTAGTGTTCAGGCAGGAACGGGAACAGATCGTACCTTCAAAGTCAGAGTCAGTACGGTCGGCGATCAAAAGACATCAGTTCAACTACGGAGGCAGTGCTAAAGCTAAATGTGCTAATTGGTGTCTTGCTTTTATAAAAGGAACTAATGAGACGTTTTCAGATGTTGGCCACTTACAACTGCACCTCTAACATGTTTTCTTTTTTTATTTATAATCTACATGAAGTCAGGAATAGAGGGAGAGGAGTTAAAGGCTAACCCGTGAGCTAAAGCTATGGCTAATTAATCAATCAATAAACACTTTCACCCAAAAAAAGCCCAGACTGACTGGCCTGTTTTCTTATTGACTGGATTAATATTGTGGTTTTATAGTCTAGCGGTGAGCATGGCTACCTCAGAAGCAACAAGTCCTGGGTTCAATTCCCAAAAATGTAGCGTGGTTTTATAGTCTAGCGGTGAGCACGGCTGCCTCAAAAGCAGCGAGTCCTGGGTTCAATTCCCAAAAATGTAGAAATTTGAAATTTGATTGAGACAAATATGAGCTGTGAATTTAGACTTTACAAATTATACCTACGTTCCTGGCTAACTCAGACGCATTATTTTCAAAAATTCTAACCAACATGTTGGTTACCATTTCTTTGCCACTGATCTGGGATATGTGTCACGTTGCCTTTTTTCTTTTCTCTTTAATTAGTTGTTGTCCTGGACACAACGTCTTCGGTCGTTACAAACACATGTGTAAGAGTTCAGGCAGCATTACATCAGTCTTAACCCAGTCTGTCTTCTATCCACCGTCACAGTAAACCCCACTGCTCTTCTCCCACACTGACAGACACACGGTGATGCAAACTCCTCCAGCTGAAAGCCCTCCGTCCTCCGCGGATGGTGCCGTATTATAATGAGTAAAGCCTGCCACGTTGGAGCAGACAGATTGCAGTTCCTTTGCATCAATCTGGTAAAGACGGCGTCTGCGAGCGCGTTGATGAGAAAAGTGTCTCATCGATTAGAGTTGACGTGTCTGCAGGACAAGTCCGTGTCCAACGCTGTTTGTTTCTGGTTTTATTTTTAGCTCACCGCCTTTTAATCCCGCTTTGGCACGATCCATCACAACTGACTTGAGGTTCCACCCAAGGGATTATTACACAACATCGTTCTCCTGTGACATTTGTCACCTTAATTCTTATTC
>NC_024324.1:3682162-3707568 GCF_000523025.1 Cynoglossus semilaevis
CCTGCTGAGTAAGACCTGAGCGCCGCACCGTCAACCCCCTAAAGATCTGATCCTGTTCCACTGACTTTGGGAAGAACGTTTGTTCTTCTAATGGATGGATGGATGGATGGATGGATGGTTATGTTTGAATGGGTGCGTGGACAGGCCGAGCAGGGCAGGACATTTCAAGGATGTTCAACGCACAGAGACAAAGACGGGTGGGATAAATATTTTCACCACTGTCGGCTTCAGGCGTAAACACTGCTGTTGGACAAATGGTCCACGCTTTTGTCCCATGTTTCTTTGACTCTGCATGACGTAACTGCAGTTCACTGTGGCCCTAAGGTCGCAGATGCATTTTTATAACCGTTCTGCTTCGTCACATAAACCTTACGTAAACCTTCACGAAAACTTCAGGTTTTCTGCTCTATAAGGAACGACAGATGGTTTCGTTCCATCTGGGAGTTCAACGTCGAGTCGTGCCCTCATCTTTAAAAGGTTCAGTCCACCTCGACCTTGACCTTGACCTGCACGGTGTCCACAGAGATTACTGTCATCAGCCTGTCGACTCTACTGCCCCGTCATCCAGCATCTAGACCTAGAAAACAACCAATCAGCTTCCTTGTTGTCAAGGTACTGCTGGGAATAAAATCTTGGTTCTGTTAACAAGTGTTGGTCTTATTGGTTTTAGAGAGGAAGAAAAACTCAACTTCTCAAATGACCATCCTGATGACCATAAAAAGACAAATAAATAAATAAAAAATGATCAGAAGAAGTTGCACAGACCACCTACACTTTCCAGACTGAGAAACAAAAACTGCCCACAACCAGGGACCTACTGGACAGACTGGCTGCTGTTGTTACTCTCAAGCAGCAACAGTTGTTGTTCTAACAAACAAAGTCTCTTTAATCAAATGTGATGCTCAGATGTCACTACTTATGTTAATCTACTGTGAAAATCAAGTCAGTTAAATAGTCCTTTCAAACTACTACACTACTACATGTTAATGTACTGTGAGAATCAAGTCAGTTAAATAGTCCTTTCAAACATATCCATATAATGACTTCAACAGTCAGTTTTAATGCAGTGTCTCCATAGTGTTGATTTAACACTTGGATCCAAAACGACAACAGAAGAGCTGTGAAGTCGCACATATCACATCTCTAGTAGGAAAAAAAAAGAAAAAAAAGAAATTGGAGTCGACAACAGTTCTGTTTCCTGCGTCTGATTATTTAAAAAAAATATTTTAAAATTCTCACCTTTTTTAAAGCAAATTTAGACGCGAAGCTTAATTAGAAAAAAAAACTAGAAAATAAAATTAAATCAAAGATGATGTTGACTTATAGTATAATACACTATTATTAACCATTTATAAAAATACAAAGAAATACTGTAAATACAGCATTTTTTAGTCACCCACCATAAATACAATAATTTGTAATAATAACAAATAATAATAAAAGATAATAAATAATAAATAAATTAATTGTATTTTTTTTTCAACCAAAGTTTGTAGTAACATCTTATTCAGACATTAAGGGACCGTCATAATTTGCATGAAAGTAAAATGTCCCATTTAACAACAAAAATCTTTCCGCCCTGGGCTGTGACTGTTTAGCTCCGTCCCTGCTCCACATCCTGACAGACGTATCAGTTGTTGCTGCTTCAGTGGTCAGGGACACATGAGTCAGAGCCCATCTCTCTCAGTGACACAAGTCAGTGAATCACAACTGAAGGAGCCAACTTGTCCTGTAAGGCCTAAAACCGCTGCGCTGACAAATTGCATTAGGGCTGAATGACACGCTCTGATCGGCCGTGACAAAAAAAGGAAACACAAACGTGTGTTGTTGAAGTAACAGAAGTTCTCCGCAGCATCTCTCCATAAACTGGGGCAGGAGTTACATCTGAACGTCAACAAAATCCGTCCGACTACGCCTGAATAAAACCCAGATAAAAACTGAAAAAAAGAGAGATAAAATATTCATCTCTGGAACAAAGAGTGTGTGCGTCTGCAGACAGCTGCGCTGCCTCACCAGCAGCTTTGGAACGTGAATCTCCTGAGACAGTGTGTGAATGAGAACCTAGGGGGGAAGAAGCTGGAAGGCTGACAACGTTGACGCTGCGACTAACTGACGTGGGTTTACCCCAGGGCCGTGACACGTGTGGCAGTAACATCTTCAGACAACAACCTGAGGTTCTCTGATAAGGAGCCACGGCTTCAGAGAGGAGACGACGCCACCTGTGGGAGATTTAATATTTTAAAGCAGATGAGTCAAAAGTCCGGCCCTGAAGCCAACAGTGACACTCCGGCTGGTTTTATGTGTCCTGACACCCTTCATAAAACTCCTCTTTTTAAAGACCTGCCAGCTGTGGACGGGTGATATATGTTTCAGGGGCATTTTTCAATTTGAGCAGATTTTATAACTTTCTCACAGGCAAATTTGAAACTTTCTTCTCGGCTGATATTAAGCTGCTGTTGCTTCATCTTTCGCCGGCTCTAAGCTTTTTTTTTTTTGCAGTCTCCATCCTGCACTAAATCATTGAATACATTTATTTGGTATATATTTGATACATTTAGGATTTTTTTAGGGGTGAACTTTTCAGTATATTGCTAGATAATTATTACCCGTTTTCGCCTGAATTCTGGCTAGCATCCAGCTAATTCTGACCTTTTATATTTGCTGTGGGTCCATTTATAAACTATAATTTCCATTTTAATATAATCTTCTTGGCATTGAATATTGTTTGTTTAATTGGTCGGCCTATTTGCAAACTAGTGGCGTCTTTGGTTTTGAACACATTATGTTGCTACAGTTTGGCCAAAGTTTTTCTCTCATAGAGAAGCTAAATCTAGGACAACATTTTTCATTCTCATTTAGCAAATGATGTTGTATTTTGAAAATACATATATATATAAAATATTCTTAAAAACTTAATATTTTATACCAATTTAACTGTTCTACATCTGGTCTAATTAAGGTTCTAAAATATTCTTGTTTTTGATTAGGAGGCCCATACGGCTTGCTAATTGTATAATATAGTAAACTTAATATTTTATACCAATTTAAATGTTCTACATCTGGTCTAATTAAGGTTCCGTGTTACCTGAATTTATTGAATTGATTTAAAAAGATTTAAATCCATCTCAAACTTGCGGCTAAACTTGATTTACATTTTCTATTTGCATTTTAATACTTTCTTAACTGAAATCAATCAGAGCATTTGAATCGTAAACATCATGAACCCTCCATCCAACCAAAGTGCTGCACATGTTGCGTCATTAGAAGGGAGTTTGTCACTCCCTTGCAGTGTCACTCGTTGACTACTGTTCAACCCTTTTGACATGGTAAAGTATGAGAAACATGCAGCAGAGCAACAACAACTGAAACTCCGTGCGTACGACTCAGACTTGTTCCTTCACACAGGTTAATCTTATCAGCTCATGTAAATCACTGACTGGCTCAGAATAGAACTCACACCTCACACCTGACAGGAGAGACCCAAAAGAGGGTCAAACCGAGTGACTACTGGACAGTGGCTGTGTGGTACACGTCTGACAAATATACAACACCTGATCATGACATAAAGAATGCAGAAGGGCAACAGCCTCATACCAACCACACCTGCAGAGATGGGCAAACAAAACAGGAGAACAACAGCACAGACCTCACAAAAAACAAAACAAAAACATACCTCTCATTGGATTCTGGATCCACAAAATGCCCCCAACTAGGTGAGGGGACTGACCGAGCATCCCTGACCTGGATGGACACAGCGGCAACTCCAAAAAAAAAAAAAAAAGGACCTTCACTATTTTAATCTAGTGAAGATCACAGAAGCAGGAAGGAGAAGCGTGTGACTTTCTCCCACATGTCACAACAGCTGCTGGGGAATGAGCTCAGACACCATCCTCAGACAGGTGGTGGAGAGAAGGATGAGCTTCAGACACTGATCCACAAGGCTACACAATTTTTTTTTTCTTCCAGATTCTTATTTAAAAAAAAAGATTGCAAGATCTTGCTCCAGCAACGCTGTGTCCTACTCTAAGGAACACTCAGTACCCTGTGCACCAGGATGTGGTTATGCAAAAGAAGTGGACGTAGACTGTTGCACAGTGAGGGGGGAAAAGGGGCTGCGCGTTAACACCAGACTTTATGGTCTTTATCATACGAGGGCAGCAGCACAGTGGGGGGAAAAAATTTTAAAAAATCAAGCACTTGCCTCATTTGCAAAAGGTTATGCTGATGTAAAATGATCAGGTCACTGGATGCAAAACAGAGGCTGCAGCCCCACCACCCCCCAACCCGGTGACAGCCCCGGACACAGCTCCATCCAGCGGTACAACTCAGAAAAATATCATTTCATTTTCAGACCTATCAATAAAGGAAAACGTGTTCGGCAGAAGAGCAAGAAGGCGCGTGTCTTACCGTCAACGGCCATCGTGCTCCTCCACACATTTGGACATCACTCAGTGAAGCAGGAAAAGTCAACGCTCTCTCACATTCTACCTTGTTCGGCGTGTTTTCATCACCACTTTGCTGCGGGCAAAAGCCGAGCTGCACTCTCTCACTCACTCACTCACTCACAGATGCTGCCGCAGCGCAGAGAACTCTGGGAAATGTAGGCGCTGTGAGTTAACCCAACGTCTCAGGCAGGGGTGTTAAACTCATTTTCACGGGGGGAGGCAATAGCAATACAGTTCCCCTTGAACTATTCCTGACGTATCAACACATGTTTCTGCAAGTGATCATATTTTATACAAGTTACAAATATTGTTCATTACTGTGTAATAATGGAAAACGTTTAATTTATCAGGTTAAGAAACTCGGGTGCATAAACTTTATTAAATGCTTTTTAAGAAATAAATTATAGCAGCGTTTTTTTTCCTTTTTTGAATGATGTCTATATGATTTTCATATATTTTGCTGACTGGGCAATGACAATAAAGAGCTTTATGACAGTGAAAATTGTGAAGCTGTAACCTTTTGTGACTAGACTGTAAGGGCTGATAAAATATTTTATTTTGAAAAATACAAAGGAAGTGGTACAAGGCTGAAACCTTGAGTGACTAGACTGTTAAGAACTTGTAGGAAAATATTTTATTGTTGAAAATAAAGTCAACGGAAGAAGTTCAACGGCTCCGTTAATAAAGTCGTGTAACTTCACCAATCACGGACTTTTTTTTGTGATGTGATGTTTTTAAGTTCACTAAGCTAATATAAGAACAGAACACTATTCAATTGTTCAATACCGAACACAAACAACACACAACAATGTTTTGCTAACTTAGGTTCCATTTGGGCCTAGTTCGAATCAATTAACCTGCCAAACTACCGGTGTGATATTTTAATCCAGTTAGCTTCACAGCTCGACAAACGTAAGTTAGCATCCGTTGTGTCTTATTAACGGTCAGTGACATAGCAGTGTCATAGCATTGTTACCACTGTGACGTTGGTACAGCACAGTAAATAACATGTAGCCCAGATTAATTTTTGTTTTCCCCCCTGAACTTTTCACCAGAAAATTCCCCGGACACGTCGCTGTTTGTGAACTCATTCGTAAAGTATAACTGTACCAGATTCGCCATGTTTTTCATTCGTACACACTTGTGGTTAACGACTTAAACCTCGTAATTTTATTATTATTTTTCTTCTCAATGTAGCCCTAATACTTCGTTCTAAGGGAGGAAGAAGGGAAGGAAGAAAAAAAGAAAGAAGAAGAATAAAGAAAGAACTTCAGTACATTAAAAATAGTAAGTTTTTCCTTGGAATTCAGTCAAATAAAACTGAACGTTTTACATTCCAGTGTTATTTGAATATGTAAAATTTAAAAAGAAATGTTAAAGATATATATATAAAAGGACAGTATATATCAAACATTACATATGTAAGTGAGTTTATCTTTTTTTTTCTTTTATAGCACCTGACAACGAAGATGCCATGATTGGAAAAACTGGAAGGTAGAGTGACTCTTACTTCATGCATCTTTGTGTCTTATATTCCAGTTCACAAAAATAGATATGAATGGAGGAAAATTATTAAGACGTTACCACAGAAGCTCTTTATGAATAAGTGGTGACTGTCAGGCCTATACTTGGCAATTCAAAGTGAAGAAAGACGTGAACTCTCACCACTCCACTGCAAATAATGACATAATTGGGCCACTTATGAAGTCAACGTTTGTGGAAATCTATGTAAATGGCAGGTTCATAATTAATGTAAAATCAGTGGAGAAAAAGGCGACAATGACAAAAATGAATGAGGATAAAATTGCTAAAAAAAAAATCTCCCATTGTCGCCTTGACATGTTTTACAGAATAATTATCAGGCACAAATCTTTAAAAATTGATTTTAATTCCAGCCTCTTTGACAAGAACACAATATCAGGATGTTAGTGCCAACGGATACTGAATTTTAGGAATTGTATTCTATTCCTTTAATTATATTCCGCAGCTTCTGTAGCTTTAGAAATTCTGGAAACAATGGGGTATTCCTAATATGACTTTATGTAGAAATGAGTCACATGCTGTGTTAGATTTGCAAAATAATAAAATCCGCCTGGGTGGCCCACATCTAGTATCTGAGCATCAACAATGTGCACCACAATTCAACCAAAAACCAAACCAAAAACCAAAAACAATGTTGACCTAGATTGACCAGTTTGGTCAAACATATCATGAGTGGAAGTGTGCGTCCCACATTCTGGATACCAGATACAGGACATTAGAATCTCTCTCTCCACTGAGCTTTCAAAAATTGACGAAAAAAAAAAAAAGTTTTTCTCTTTGCCCCAAGACAGTTGTAGTTATCCTTCACATTAATTATAACAGCCAGGGTCTTAGAGGAGATTAAAAAAGTGCTGTGCTCTGCTCTGTTCCCACCGCACTGTGCTGGGTTCACTGTAATGAGTGCTGAGCCGCAGGAATTCAGGCAATGAAACCCAATCCGTGCATGAATTACTGCAATACAGCCTACTGCAAAGCTACTGGTTATTTGGTGTATTAACACATACCCGAGTAGATCGTTAACATAAGCCTGGAGCAAAGTGCAAAAAAGACATACCGTATGTGCATTAAAAAAAACAGAATGGAAACCTACAGTGTGTTGGCCAAAAGTCCCAAGTTGTACTGTAACTTGTGAGTCTTCAGGTTTCTACAAAAATAACTGCAAAATGTTTCCAAAATCCACATCCATTTATTTATGGAGCCTTGTAGTGTCTGTGTCCAGTGAATACACTGCACCACAATGTGCTGTAAATCATTTCCTCTTCCATTTCTTACATCGATGAAGGGATGCAAATTAGCCGTAGGAGTATTTCCAGATACATACTTTGACCCAGGTGTTAATGTCTCACACCAGCAGAGTAATGATCACCCCATCGTCCTGGCCCTGCCACAGCATCTCTCCTTCAAACTCCACCTTCCCATGTTTCCTGGCTCTCATCAGAATCCCAACTACCTTATCCGAAATGCGCACATATCTGTCGAACAGTTCGCCGAACGTGATGCGTGTCTTTCCGTCCGCGTCTGGGTCGGCCATAGTCCTGATGACGTAACACATGTCGGCTATCTCGCGGTGGATGTGTTGTTCCGCACGCTTGGCTCTCTCCGCCGTCTTCGTGCCCTCTTTGGGGCGTCCGTAGCCCTCCTCGCCCTTCTGGAGGCGGAGGGACATGGAGTAGTCGTAGTCAAAGTATTCACTGAAGGGGTTCAGTTTCTGGTTCACAGTGTGCTCCGAAGCCCAGTTCTGCCAGCGGCTCTTCAGGTTTCCCACAGGGCTGTACTTTTTGGAAAGAGCATTGATCTTGTTGGCGTCTTCGGCTTCCTTTTTATACCTACGGTAGAAAAAAGTGTTGATATTACGAGTGCACAGATACAGGACTGTTAAGATGCAGCCGGTGTTGTAGTTTTGGCTTGAAGTAAAAGTGAATTATTGTCGTGCACAACACAGCGCCGCACACAATAAAAATTTGTTCTCAGCTTTTGACCCATCACCACAGTGAGCGGTGAGCAGCTCCAGATGAGCGCCCGGGGAGCAGTGTGTAGGGATGGTGCCTCAGCTGCACCTGGTGGCTGCTGGATTAAAACCTGCAACCCTCTGGACACAAAGTCTGCTTTCTCAACCACCAGTTCAACATTGCCCTGTGAAGCCTATGGTGAAAATAGAAATGCAGAGCGGGCTTAAAGTGAAACTCTGATGAAGTCTACGTTAGATATAAAGGTTAAAGTCCAAGAAGCCAAAGGAAGAATTTTAGTTAAGTTCAAAAATGGAGGCTACAAGTGGTTGTTGAGTTAAAGATCCCCTTACTGTAGATCTCAGAACTGAACTCATCTTTCTATGTTACCTATAGGCCAGGTCTATGTTATAGTGATGTAACCTCTGGTTGGCTGTAGGGCAAAGCCTCCAATGACTTCATTGTTCACTTTACCATTCTCTCGTTGCCCTTTGATTGCCCTCTCCAAGGCTACCAGAGGGCAGTGGTGAGTGTGAGAGAGGATGTTCATCTATTATGTAAGGCCCTGTGATGTAGTATCACCGTTAGTTGTCACTAATTAAGAGAGTGTAGGACAGTTCTGCATCGTTCTGCTCAATGACTGACTCTTCAGTGTTAATGGCTGTTCAATGCATCACATAGTATTTCCTTCACGAAAAATATTATTTTTGTGTTTATATTTGAATGTCATTTTAATCTGTGTTTCACAAATTTTGCGGCATTTAATGGAGATTTTTAATTTCAGTAGCATTTTGGATTTCTTTGATTCATTAAATTTTAAAGCTATCTTTTATCTAACTCTCAGCTTCTTGGGGAAATAACTTTTAACTTAACTTTTGTACCTCCTCTGTCCCCCAGATACTCACGCTGATACTGGCGCTCTCTTGATCCTCACAGTTGACACAGTGTCTCCCTGACTGTCCTGTGGCTCCGCTTCTTTAACAAAACTGTCCAATTCTGTCGGACTCTTTTCTTTGTCCCTCGTGTCCTTCTCTGCCTCAGGATGTCCACTGTCTTCCTCCTCCACGTCCCCCGTGTGTAGCTTTCCCGGACATGCACCGTCTCTGTCTCTGTCCTGCTTCTGTTCGTTCTCCACCTGCTTCCAGCTTTTGGTCAGCGACGCCACCATGTTGGAGCACTTCCTGCGTCGCGTCGGTGAGGTTTTCTTGGTCAGCAGCCTGTCTATCTCCTCATCCGACGGCAGAGTCTCTTTCTTTATCTTTTCAGCCAAAAGTCCCACACCCACGCTTTTCTCAGTCACGCTACTGGTCACTGTCTTCACCACCTGCTTGGTCTTAATGAGGGACACATTTTCTGGTGACTCCGCAGAGGTTGGAACTTTTTCTACTTTCGCCTGAGTCTCTTTTAAATCAGCGTCCACGGTGGTCTTGTCTGGAGTCGGGGGAGGTTTCTTGGGGACCCAGGTCCTTTTGGGTTCTTCTGGTGCTTCTGAGTATGGACACCATCCAGTGGGCTCACTGGCCTGCTTTTTCTCATTTTCCCTGATCCATTGCTGCCAACTGCTCGCCAGGCCGCACACCTTGGTGATGGTGCGGAGCTTCTTGATGTTCCTGTTGGTGGACGGTTTCCTCTGCTTGTCAGACATTTTAATCTGTATAAAAGAGCAGTTTAAGTGAGCTGAAAAATGTGCTTCAATAAATTCATCTCCACTCCCCGCTGATACTTTACTGCCCTCCACTCGCAGTCGCAACTCTGAACTGGGGAAAGGCAAACCCTCAGTGGCCGGTGGAAAGTATTTCAGTCATTCCAGGCCACGGACCTGATCGTCTTTCCCTGACACTGGTCACCTCTGTGCGCTCATGTTTCATCACAGATTGCTCAGCTTGTAACCAGAGGTAAACAGGGCTGCAGATCTGAGAGTGCTGTGGCTCATCAGCCGGAGCACAGACTAATTCATACATTAAATTAAATTTAAAAATTTTAAATCTAGCTTTCTAAAATTGGGTTATGTATTGGTTGTTGAACAGGGTCAGAAATGAAATCAAAAATTGGAAATCTAGCTTTCAAAAATTGGGTTATGTATTGGTTGTTGAAGTTTTGTCTAAGCTATACCTAAAATTAAAAATGGAAAAAAATGTTTTAATTTAACTGACAGATTTAACAGCTAAGCCTTTATCAAGGCTGGGAATAGACTCAGGCCTCAGAAAAACAGTGGCTAAATGTTAGCCAGGCTTTTGTTAAAAGGGATAAACATTAGCAGAATAGAAATAACATTCAGCTAAATGTTAATTAAGTCATTCACTCATTACAATGACATCACTTGGTGTTGATTCCCAGTTGTGGCGACTGTGATCACTCATGCTTCTTCAATTTGGACAGGATGGACACAGTATTTAAGCGGAGGACAGATGGAGACACAGGTGGAGACTCAGAAGATTGCTTTCGGCGGCGGCGCTGTCAGGATCTGATTCAACAGGAGTCCGTCTGGCCTGGTTCCATCTTGATGGATCTGAGTAAGTGCCATCTTTCCATCCATCTAAAACCTAGCCATGCCCTCAAACTGGGCTCAGCGTTATTATGACAGAGTCACCGAGACAGGAAGTGTACTTTTCTGCAGAAGGTTTAGGATAGAGATGAGCAAACAATAACACATTTGCTGCACAACTGCTTCTGGACAAACGTTTTTTTTTTGCAAATGGCCAACTACCACCTTGCTGAGTTATATTTATTTATATTTATTTATATGCGAGTTGATATTTAGTCTTTCTAGTAAAAATTATTTAACCTCCATCTACTACAAACACGGGTTTAAATAATAAAAAAAAAAATGCTCCAGTTTTATTTTTAGTAAAAAACACACTTACCCGACACTTAAACCAGACTGCAAACCTGGCAGCTTCTGAACAAGAGAGACTGGTTTCCACAAATCTGAAACCTGATTGAGGTGAAGGAGGAGCCGATCGTCTCCTTTTACCTGGGACTGGGTTTAGTCTTGCACTGCGGACGGCAGCGTCGTAACAGTTTTGTCGTCACAGCAGCCGTAGTGCACACTGTCATCAAACCAATTACCCCTGCAACGTGCAGAATTCAGCACAGACACCAGTGTTAACTGCTGGTTTTATGTACACACACAGTGTTATTTTATATGTGCTGGTTTTTTATGTTTGCATGTTTGCTGGAAGAGATGCCTCGTGTGTGTGTTTATAAAAAGAACTAGGCTCACACACCCATACAGCCGTGAGGCTGCAGCTGTCGGCAGTCTGTCATGAAGAGTGGAAGTGACTCATCAGCTCATAGCCTTTTCACAGCTCAAGTCAACTAGTTAGAAAAATACATTTCCCTGCTTTACACTCACAGTCGATTCCTAGTGGAGGTTTAGCCCGCCCTCACGTGGACAATTTGGTTCATTGCAGACGATTTTTTTATACAATTTTACATCGTAGTTTTTCATCCCCTCCCCTTGAAAATATACATTTGATATCATTTTTTTTCATAAGATTTTGCTTACATGGACTTATGTTGAATATTGGACCGCTTGTCGTCCAACAGAAGAAAAATATTCACCAGTTTGCTGTGACATTTTTCGTCATTTAACTTTAACTCCAAGTTAGTAGCAATACATCAGTCATCCAGCAGATGTCGCCAAGAGACCATCAATTCAACAATAAGGGTGTAGCTGATTCCCGCTGATGGGGGCGCTTTTAAATATTAAAATAAAGTACATTTGAATTGTATATATAACGTTGCAACACAGTAAATTACAGTAGTTATATTTGTCTAAAGTATGAAATACCTTAAAGTCAATTAAATACAAATTGAAATTCCACTACAAGTTTGTACACATCCTACAAATATTAATACAGCTTACAGTAAAATGTGTAGTTTATGATTATGATTTTAAAACAGTAAATGTATTTATGAGTAGACAGAAGTACAAGGCAGAAGTGAGAATAACAGTTGCATTGTGGGATGTTTTAGGTTGAGGTGTGAGGATCGGTTGTAATCTGACAAAGCCCAGTCCTTTTTGTTTTGTTGTGTAACTGCAGATTTTATGCCAGTACATTTCCACAATTAGAGGCTGTTCTGATTATTTGGACCAATGAAGTAGGTGATGTGGAAACACGGCACCTGTTTCCTGGTGTACACTAACATCTGCCGCCTGCTCTGTTTACTGTCCACGGCCCGGACGACCAGATCTTATTATTTTTGGCCGTCTACGTTCACGAGCATTATTTGTGCAGGAATGAAACTGAGCAAGGCTCCGGAGCTGTTTCTCTAACCTCTGTGTGTGATCCTGAGTTGTGTTATGCTTCGGGGGATCTTCATGTATACACTTGGAATGTTGTTGCAATTAGCAGATCAAAATCCCTCCAGGCGGGAGATGCTCAGGACTCTTTATCTGGCAGAGATGTGACCTTGGTCAGAGTTTATATGAGGACAGGTGTGAGTAGTTCTGAAAAGAAGCTGTTTTATCATCACATTTTGTGAAGATTGTTGCATTTATTTAAAATGTTCAAATCTGCTGCTGTCAAACATATTGGTGATGATAAATGAAGTTGAAAAAAAACTTGCTGATGTTTAGGATTCAGTTGTTTTTTTTAATCGTAGGGGGACGGTTCTTTTCTTCCAAACATGTCCAAAAACTCTTTCTTATTGTGGTGCTTGGAATTGACCACGATGGCTGGTATTTCCTTTTCTAAAATAAACATGAGCTTTTAGGACTCATCAGCTGCTGACTCGGCGGTTGTTGTTTGCGCTGTTAGTTATCTTTGCACATATCTTTTTTTCTATCCTTCCCATTTAAAAGTTTGTACTACATGTATTTGATAGTTGTGTATTGACAAGAATACATGCTTCACATCAGGTTACTAAGATTAAAAGAGACTGATCTACATTTGTGATCACTTTAATGTAATTTCAGGGACATGCTTAAAGGCTAAAAAGGAATAACACAGGAACATTGTAATATTCTTGACAAACCTTTAGCAATTTCTGCTTTTTTTTAAGTCTTCATACCACGTTTTCATACCATTACCTATGTTTTTTTTGACTGATCTACATTTGTGATCACTTTAATGTAATTTCAGGGACATGCTTAAAGGCTAAAAAGGAATAACACAGGAACATTGTAATATTCTTGACAAACCTTTAGCAATTTCTGCTTTTTTTTAAGTCTTCATACCACGTTTTCATACCATTACCTATGGTTTTTTTTAATTTAAGTGCATAGGAAAGGCTGGTATATTTTGTACAAATTACTTCTGAACTGGGTGGTGTTAGTCATACTTGCACTTAAGCACTTGCTACATGTCTGTTTCACAAATCCACATGATTATAGGTTTAAGTATCAGCAGGAGCAGGTGGAGACTCCTACACCCAACACTGACTTCATTAAGAAATTAAAAAAAATAAAACAGCAATTGCATCTGTTCTGGCCCAGAGAAAGTAAACAGTTTTTGTGGAATCCACAAATGCGTCCTTTTGAAGGAGCTGAATGTAATTGTTTGGCTTGGCTCAGATAAATAAAGATGAGGCCGAGAGTGAATTCAGAGATAGCCCATCACAAGGGTCAGCGAGATCCAGACTGGGATGCTGAAAAGAGACCTGGTCTGACGAGACGATGAAGCTCACAACTGGAGCCAGACGTGTCATCTGAGGTTTGGAGGGAGCTTAGAGGTCCCTGGATCTGGATTTATGGGATAGGTTTCACGTCAATGTTTTTTGGACGATGGAAGCAGAAGAGGAAGGAATATGACAGAAGATAAGACACAAGCTCTCTTAAGTGGCAACTGTTTACAGTTTGGAGGCTTGTAACGCAGCTGTTTAGTGTTTCACGTCTGTCACTGATAACTGCTAATGGTTTTGAACAACATTCAGAAACTACAGCTGTGAAGTGTGCTCAGGCCCAATGATTGTGTGAACTAAATGATGAGAGCGATGGTCTCAGAGTCTGTCCAGGGTGGAGCCCACCCTCACCTTCACCCTCACCCTCACCTGATGACTGCTGGGTTTGGCTTTCGGCAACCCTGCAGAAAAGGATTAGGTAGCAGAAGTTGGATGGATGGATGGATGGGATTAAGTATGAACTAGGAGTTGTTTTATGACTCTTTTGGTTATACATTTAGACACAATGTATTATATGTATACAATGTATAAATTGACAAAGAAGGGGTGTTTAACAAAACATCTAAATGTCTGACAGCAACATTTCCAGAGATATGAGGGAATGTGTTAGTCTTTTCCATTAGATATTTGTGTTAATGCATGGTGTAACTTCCACCAATCATATGAATTAATGTTGCTCTTGGCCTGCAAGGCTACAGTCGGCATTCACACTTCATTAGTTCTGACCGCAGCGGCCTCTGGAGCAGTTGTTGGCCACACACTTCTTGCTTGTAACGTCTCCGTTTTATGATGCTTTATGGACAACTGAGCTCTGAAATAAAAAGCCCAAAAGCAAACCTGGGAAATTCACACTTCCACCGTTTTGGTCCCACCTCAGCCGCTGACATTCAACCGTGTGAATGGGAACATTAAAAAAATATCCTTGTCAGTTTGAAAATGTAGAATGCATACATTTAAATTGTAAGGAGTGCTTTGCAGCAGAGAACCCTTTGACTTTACTATCACTTTGACTGAGGCCTGCAACTCGTCTCAGCCCCACGCCCTCTGTGTACACCACGTGTCAGTCTGACTCCCCCAGAACATCCATCAAATCCACGTCTCTTTGACTTTTCCTCCACCAGGGAGTCCCTCACCTCGAGCGGCGTTTACATTCTTTTTCTCCTCCATTTATTTTAAAACACAATGCCCTGTACGCGAAATCCTTCTCCTCCATTTATTTTTTCTAAAACACAATGCCCTGTACGCGAAATCATCGCTGCGTGATGAGAAATTGCTTTTTAATTGAAGGAAAAATAATCCTAATCCATTTCCAGAGTTGGAATTATGTAAATATTAAGGGATTTACCAGGATGTTTGTTAACCTGATAATCAACGGCTGACGTTTATAACACAAACGCCAGGATAATAAATGATGGTCGGGTGTCGGCGGTTGTGAAGAAATCTCAGACTGTCAGGTTGTATTTGTCCATTTACAAAAGATATTAAAACAGTAAGTGTTTCTGTTGAGCTTCTCTGAAGAAAAAACAACAAGTCCTTTAGTGTCACGTCCAACCCCAATAAGGAAACGTCCTCACTTCTTTGACTTGGAATCACAGTCAGGAGGCTCTGACGGCCAGTTCTATTAAAGAGCGAGACCTTTATGTTGTTGGCCAGGGCTTGTTGGAGGCAGAATCAGCAGACCAACTAATCAAAGTTTGACTTAAGTTAATAATGTGTTGCCAAATGGGAAATCCAGCGAGGTGTCTGCTGCAGCCTGAAATGCCTAAAAGTGTTTTGGAAAAGACATGGACAGAGCTTTGATTGGCTGCTAACACCGGCCTTGCTAAAAGGAATGCGAAGCATTTATGTTTTCTAAATGTTTGTGTTATGATATGTTCCAAAAATCATATCTTGATAGTTGTTTTTTTGTAAATCCTAATATGCAATATATAATTCAATATTTTTTTAGAGTGATTAGATGAAGAAATGTCTGATATGAGAAATTTATCTCAAATACAATTACAAAAAAAGTATGATTTCAAAGACAATTGTGAATATATTTTTCGACAACTTAGTCGGGCGTATATTTTTAGTTTGATTAAAAATATATTTCTTATCAGGAATACATAATTACATCCATAAAATCTGGTATAAATCATGAAAGAAAATGGAAAAGAAAATGTTTAATATGTCAGGGAATAAAGTTTGGATTTCTTGGACTTTAGTCAGAATTCCAGTTTAATTTCAGAGAAGAAATGTTAGAACTCTAAGCACTAGAGTCCTATCTAATTCTCCTTGGACCGGTACGGGTCTGCATCTGTTGGATGTCAGTTGTACTGGCCTTCGTTCTTCTTTATCACAGATATCTAATAATCGTGTTTCTGACCCTAATTCAAATGAGGGCACATTCATGGGAAACTGTTTGATTAGATCTGATCTGAAGGAACGTGCATTGACTAAAAGACAGATGTTATATTTTTACTCTTACTTCCTCTCTCTCTCTCTCTTTGTCTCCTCAGTTCCTTGTGAGCAGGTGGTCTCATAGGGGGATTTGCAGGCCCTTACTGTTCATACTGTTCATACTTCAAGCGATCTATTTTCTTATATCTGATCTGGTCAGGGTCCAAAACTGCCCGTCTGCATGCAGCTCAGGGCCCCACAGCGTCCCAGTGGGAGTGTCATCAGCTCACCGGCCCTGGGCTCTCGCTCAGCTAACAAGAAAAACCTTTGTTTAGCTTAATACATAAAATGTTTGTAGTTGGACTCTTGGGTGCAAGAGAAAAAAAAATCAGAGTTTTGTTAATACATTTTTTTCTGTTCATTCAGTGGAAAGGAGCAACAGAAAAATGTTTAACGTGTCTGTGGCTCATTAAGCGGTGTAGTTGTATGACATTCAGATGGTTGTGGGATCTAGTCCAGACCTGGTGGGTTTTACTCAGCCCATCCGGTAGCCTTGCTGTCACTAGACAATTGGCAGACGCTGTGATGTAAAGCGCTTCAAGATTGAATCCAAAATATAGTTGAAGTGATTATTTATCTTTTTCAAAACGACGTTTAAATAATAATAATGACTAAATCAGATTTATTCTGTTCATTTCATATAAACTGTTTGATCCTGGCCACACATGACAAATGTTGTGAGGGAGCTTTACAGCAAGCAGGTCACTGGTTCCCTGGTTCGGTCTTGGTCGTTCTTTCTGTGTGGAGTTCACACCGATGTGGTCGTCCAGTGACATGATGGTGGCAGCAGTGACCCCTCAGCTCTTTTGAGCCCTGCTTCAAACTGTCATGAGATGAGCACGTACAGCACGAACTGATGCTAACCACAACCATATCAGTAGAAACCTCTTCTCCTTGTTGGTTTCCAGCAGTAAAATACAAAAGACATGCTGTCAGTTTGTGAAGAGAAATGGCACATCCCTTGACGTCCCCCCGTGATCCACCAGATCATAAGAGCTTAGGAAGTGCTCTGGAGTACCTCCTGTCCCGACACCAACAAAGGACACAGCCTAAAACTCACATAGGTGTTTGCCAGCCTGTGCATACCCACTTCACACTCTGCTGCATTTGCACCCTCTATAGAACACATTCCACCGAGGGTGTCGGGTCAGTTCAGGCGCTGAAGGACACGCAGCGGTTTGCAGGCTGCAATAATTTGTTTAACCTCTGATTAGGCCCCGGAATGTCAACTATGAGGACACACTACAGGTCCCGACAGCATCGTTTGACACTCTGGCAATCTGTCATTTCCCATGAGCAATCGAGCACAGCGAGAGACAATAGCCACTCCAGCGACTGCAGAGAGGGAGGTCTAATCTTTTCACCATCTGGTTTGGTCTTAAAACAGGCGGAAGAGAGCGGGTGCTTCCATCTTTGTCATATATCTGGAGACGTTCCGTGTCAATAAACTTGTTATGTATGAGCCAGGGTACAGTACAGGATTTGTGCAGAAGGATTAAAAAACCTATTTTAAAGCTAAGGAATATCCACCCTAAGCAGCAGATGTTCAAAGTTGTATAAAAATAACTTGGAAAAACTTTTGGAATTAAGATTTTAAATAAAACAATAAAATTTGAAAAATATAGCTTCGAAGACAATACAGAATGCTAAATAATATATATAATATAATAAATGTGTTTATAGATAAGGTTATTCTTCCCTCTAGTAGGCTTTTATCATGAGCCCAGTCATGATCTGCGTGATTGATCATGCGATAATATGTCCTCAAACTTGCTTTGCATTAGACGAAATACAGTTCAACACTTAACCTAATATTTGTAGCTACAGCGTCTAGCCAGCCCACTTCTATCATCACATCAATTTGTCTAAAAAAAAAAAAAGTTCAGCCTAAGCCCAGGTTGAAAACATTAGTGCATCACATGCTCTCTTTATTTAATCTAGCAACACAACACTTGACCACATGTTACAGAAAAAAAGATGTTTAAATAAATCTAGAAATCTAGAACTGAATGAGGTAAAAGCAGAGTTATCAAAGGCACATTTGTCCAGGGTTATTATCTTAACTATGTTTTATGCTCAATTTCAAAACACCACTGTAGTTCTGGCAGATTACTACCCCCCTCCCCCCTCCACCCCACCCCAAAGAAAAGAGAGCAGATTTACATACGCACATGTTAAACTATAGTATGCTAATAAACATGTCAACGGTAGTTATACATGTTCCAGATACACAAGGTACATGTGGCAAGAAGATAAAGTGTAAGTACTTCACACCAGGGTCTGTTGTTGTAACATAGAAATTATGAAATACAATATGTGTTCACACGCCTCTCTCTCTCTCTCTCTATGATGGAATCATTCATTTCATGGTTCATCTGCAGCTTTTGTTTTTTCTCCGCTGCATTGATGAGAAACAGAAACTGGCTTAGGTTTGGTAGTTGTGTCGTTGTGTCCATGACAACCTTTTTGGACCTAATTTTAACTAAATGAGCTGCTCTTTGTGTTCTTTTTGCCAGAGGTTAGATAGTGAAGTGAAGTAAAAGGAGACACAGTAAAAACCAAAAAGAAATTAGATTCATGTGTGAAACAACAGCTTAATATAAGCATTTTTGTGGTCAGAAAGGTTCATGATGTGCTACATCATCAAAATATATACCTCATGACAGTTACTTGTACATGCAAACATAAAATATTATCCACCTATATTACACAGATAATACACATATGACAGGTCAGTCCAGGAAATTTTTGCTGTATAATATGTTCGATTGCTCGATTTCCAGGATATCAAACCCACCACCAGGCAGCTTAAAACATCCACTGGACTGTAGACCTCATGGGAGCAAGGTTGGATCAGTTGTTTAGGTTTGGTTTCTTTCCAAGGTTTGGCCTTAGTAGGGTAACATGCGATGAAGGAATTTTGAAAAGTCACAGACTTCTCATAGGCCACAAAAACAAGTGAAAAAAGGACTCCCTTTGGTTCCTGATGAACGTGGGCTGCACCATAGTTAAACTAAGGACACCAAAAACAGTCAATGGCTTCAGCAAAGATTCATGTCTTCATGGCTAGGAAGATGATGTACTCTGTGTGTGTGTTTCCGACTGAATTGATGGCAGATATACTCTGTGTGTGTTTCCGACTGAATTGATGGCAAGGGATGTTGAACCTGGAATGAAAGAATTTACTTAGATACAGTCGAACACCTCTCTAAGGTAAAGACAGATGAGTTGTTGTGGTTGAAGAAATGTGGAGCCTTGAAGCTAATGTAATGCAACAGAAACGCAGCTGTGGCTTTTACTGCTCGTTTGGAGTTGTTTCGTCTCTATTATTGGAATACCAAGAAGGATCGCATCGACTTAATAACCTAAGGATGCCATCACTCACTTGACCGTTAATAGGTGATCAACCCTACAAACAAAATAAAAATAATGTCCTTGCTTTTTTGTCTTTTATTGGTCAGTAAGGTGATGGCACAGTCTCAACCTTGGCAAATACAAGATGTTTCCCATCCAACAACAAGGCCAAATTTATCAGAGTCCAGGATCTAATCCAATAATAACCAAGCATTTAGAACTCTAAAAATAAACACACTTTGTCGAGACAGCAAGTCTACATCTGCCAATGCTGCAAGAGAACCTCATGACACTTTCCGACAAATCATCACATGAATTACAAGGTCACCCTTCCAAGTTAGCATGTGTTACATTAAACGATGCAGGCAGCAATTCAGTTAACAACGTACAGTACAAAAACAATAACTTTGGATACTGTTTACATTAAAAAACAAATGACTACATTGAAACAGTCACAGATCTGTGAGCAACACTTTACAAAAATGTTTAATTTGTGTCATTGTAGCCTTCAAATAGATTCCTGTCCTGCAGTTTGAGAGGCAATGCTGCTCCGCAATAACTGCTTTACTTCTTGAAAGGTCAAGTTCTTTGTTTACACATCTTCAGGAAAGAAAAGAATTTGTGATTCCAACTGAACTTTATTGGTACCAGAAGTGTCCACAATTCCAGGAGTGAGTAAACCTAAAAGAAGTCAGTTCATAACTGATGAGATATGATGAAATCATATCTTGCCACTGCCTCTCTCCGCACTCAAGGTTCAAATGGAGGAAAGGTTACGAGGCAACAGTAGCACAGCAGTAGCAGCTGCTTTTAGGGTGCTATGGACCATGCTGAATACAAGATTTATTGGACGACTCCCATGGCCAGCGAAACTGAGATGAGAGGAGAGGATAAAATAGGAAGCGTTCCTCTATCGTTCTGTGCAGGAGGCGAAAGTTCACAAGTTTAGAAGACTATGAGAAGTCCAGGGGCCGGATCATCATGGCCGTGGCTCGCAGCGAGTAGCTGGGACCCTTGAAGTAGTGCCACTTGATACCGTTCTGCTTCCCTATGTGCTGACCATGGGTGAAGTACATGCCGTTCAGGTTGGATGGGCCGCAGGCATCGAACCACCAACCTGGGAATAAAACAGACACAAAGGAAGACAGGCTTGAGGTTAGCTATGCACACCTCCTGGAGGACAACTATAGCTTTACTTTACTATATTTTACTATTGCAGTCTCATTCACAACCTTCTTGTTCTATTTTTTTTTGGTCGAGAGCGGTAGCTGAATGTTGAAAGATAAAAACTGACCAAAGATGTCATGTTGGGTCAAGATGTTGAGAAAATCCTTATGTCCTTGGTTGAAGATTTTCCATAGACCTTCATCTGGACTTTGGCAATGGTTCAGCACAGATGGCGTGTCATTGCTATCTACCCAATGTGTTCCTGTCACAGGGTTCAGTGGTGGAGAAGTGCCAGTTGAAGAACACATTCGGTACCTCTGTCTATTTAAAGCGTGGCATGTGCGTCAACTCTAGTGGGAAATTGATTCTGTTTTATCTACCTTCCCTGAAGTTGTCATTTCTGGGTTCAGGCCTGGCTTCAAGATACCACCTTAGTGGGTAAAGTGAACAATCTTTATGGTCTCTATGCTCATTATATTTGGCACATCTCGCTCTACGTTCTGCATGTATGTGGTCGAGTTGGAACATCCTTTGGTAATTGTGACAGGTCCTGGATTGGCTTCACCTGCCTTGTTAGCGCAGTCGGTAGAGTGAACATCCTTTTGTAATTGTGACAGGTCCTGGTTTGGCATCACCTGCCTTGTTAGCGCAGTCGGTAGCGCGTCAGTCTCATAATCTGAAGGTCGTGAGTTCAATCCTCACACAGGGCATGATTTTATTTGTTACTGTAATTCCCCAGCCTGGGATCAATAAAGTTAACTTTGACTTTGTTTGTTCCAGATGGAACATGCTCAGAGATGTGCACAGTTATAGAACATATGTAAGGTATGGCATCTGTCAGTCACCTAATCTCACACACCTGGCAGCAACTATCAGTGAACAGGAGCAAAAATCTGACAGGTCTTTGACAGTTGGCATCGATCACTGAGATATGTTTCCTGTTGATTGCACAGCTAAGTATGAAAATGTGTGTTTTCATTACCACAACTTCACAAAATCCCAAGGCTCTCAGGGCTAATAAAAAAAATCCCAATTAGCCACTGTGTACACTAAATAGAGAGACTCAGTTTGGTAGTAGCTTTGTTCTGTAGTTTTAGCTCCAACTCACACTTTTCGTGAGTTCATTTCGTGCAAGCTGCCGTTTGAATGATTGAATTGAGTTTGGCAGCGTATGCTGAAGGTACAGCATCTTCTCACAGTCCCCTGCTTGTTGATGAACCACAGACCTTCTAAAATCCCACACGCACATAAACATACCGTGTGCAGGTCAGCAATGTCTCAGAGTTTATAGTCAATATCTTCCCGGTTTCCAGGAGAACGAATTTTACTGTCTTGTAAAATGGTAGTGATGCATTCTTTCAAAGGGAAAGAACCAAACTCAGTGGGAAACCAATCCCACCTCCTACTGTCAGAACTTTATCCCTACTGTAAGTTCTGTTGCCGGGTAAAAGTCCACATTACATCCTCCTCCATATCTTTACCATGACATGCTGTTTTTGTCCTCGTAAATGTAAAAGTTGAAGGGGTTTTCCTCCTGCGTAGTCTGAGGCTGTTAGCTGTATCCTTATTGATGCCAGGGATAAATCAGTTGAAATCCTGTACATACATTAGAGTTTGTGAAGTTCTAGTTGCGACCCAGTTTCAACTTAAACTTTGTGCTGTCATCCTGCTCCTATGTAGATGGATACAGACAGGCAATGAATCAAGCAGCGCTGGTGTGTTGATCGGCGATCAGATGTCGCTTACTCCATTCACAATGACCTAAGACGTAACACTGATCTTGCATCTGCTGTGAGAAATGCTTGATTGGTACCAGGTCAGGACTTTGCAGCGGTGGAGCTGCCGAGCGGTGACAGCGAGGGTCACGGGGTTCCACTTACACAGCAGGAGAAGCAGAGTCATTTTAAATCTGTCTGACACTTTGTACCGCACCCAAAGAATTTCCTCATGCGCTCATTTTACGGTGAAGTGGTGAGTGAGGATGGAGAATTTGGTCCGATCGTTGCAGATAGATGTACTAATGGCTTCATAGTTTAATGCTGACATCGTCCAAGAGCGGATTTTGAAAACAATGACCTTAAGTCTTTAGAAATGGACAGTAAACCTTATGGGAATGGTCAATAATCCAACTAGAGTAAAATTACTTTTTGGAAGGTAAAACAGATGATGAAGCAAAGGCTTTGTTTTGGTTTGAGGGTGTGTTCAGCTTTTTGGCTTTCTTCTTTTAAATCAGAGCAGAAATATTACATGGACTGAATCTGGTTTGATCTGGTTCACACACAGTGATTATACTAGCACTTTTACTGTTGACCTAAATTAATCACATTGGCAAGATCAGCAGTGCTATGTAGAAAAATGTTGTTTTTTATCTTCTTGTTACTTCACATTTGCTCTTGAATCTATTTTGCTCTTTAGGCAAACATTTTAACCCTTTCACTCTCTGGAATTTATTCTGTTTCTTTGATTATTACACCTTGTCTTACACTGAACATTTTGAACCAGTGAGATTTCCCAACTGTAGTAGAAATGAAAAAATATAGAAATTTAGTTTTTCTTGCAAAGCTGCAACCCACCTGTTGATTATTGTCCATAAAAAGTGATGGATTCACCCTTACGACCATGAAAAGAGAATACCTGGTTTTTGGTTTTTTTTTCATCTATCCTAATTACACCCATGTCTTTGCTGCACTTACCCCCAGTGAACATGAGGGCGCACTTGCAGAGGCAGTTGTCATTGTCCATGTCCTTGGTGCTGAAGTCGGCTCCGTGTATCACCAGACTGCTCTGTCGACCTGCCGTCCCACTGTGGCTTTTCAGGAATAGCCTGAAAGACATCACACCGGAGACAGGGAGACGGGGAGGCAGGGAGGGAGAGAGAGAGAGGGGAGTCAGGACATGAAAACACGTTTAGAAAAAAAAAAAAGTGAGGTGAGGGGAGGTGTGAATGAAGACAGAGATGAAGACATAACAGGGTATAAGAAAACGTCCCCAGAGAGATATTTATGTTTTGTTGTGATTGAGTACATGCAGAGCACCTGGAACAACATGAAGAGGGCAGAGAATATAAAGTAAGGAATGAAAGAAAGGACAAAAGAAACAGAGAGCGCACACACACTGGAGGAGCCGGACACGTATAGTGAGAGAGAGCACGTCGTGTAAGGAATGTCTGAGAATCACATTTCCGTCCGCAGCTCGGTTAAACGTTATTTACGCAGTGACAACAGACTAAATCACTAAATACCCACATATAACAGCGAGACACAGTATAAGCTGGACAATAAGCAACCTGTTAAACCTATCATCCCCACAGGGTGCAGACGCAGCAGGCATGTGAACAGTCAGAGTTTGGCATTCACGTGTGCAATAATTCTCCTTCCTGTCTGCTTGTCATAACTTTCATGATATTTTATGTCAGCCCAATTTTACGGTTTTATTGTTTAATAGCATCTTGGGAATTGTAAAATGCAAATTCCATGTAAATAATTAAAAATATACTGGATTGCTAGATGTTTGATAAATCCTGAGTTAAGGCCTTCGGTTTGAAGTAAAAGCCAGCTGTAGATAGGCTGACAGATGAAAATTAAAAATACAAAGTAATTGCTAAATGTTAGCATAAAAAATTAATTGTAAGTAATTGCTAAATGTTAGCATAAAAAATTAGCAAAAAATATATAGAGAGAAATATCCACTACTGCAGCAGAGATGCCTCATACCGAGATTGCTGTCTGCTAAAAATGTTGAATTTGAAAATAAAAAGCATTGAACCTAAAAACACAGTCTGTAGAGTGAAATATGGAGGTCAGTCTTAATGCTGCGGACGGCCAAAACTATATGACACAGCCGTAAATGAAAGTCTCAAACAGGCAGCAGTAAACCTCCAACCTGCTCGTCATCTACCGAGTCTGAGAGCATACTTGGAAACTGGTGTAAAACTATTTCCAAGAAATAGTTTCCTGGAAGTGGAAGGTTGATGGCTAGCCTGGACGAAAGCCTAACTTTCATCTCTCCTAAAAAAACATTAACTTGCTGGACACTTACCCAATAATTGCATTTTTTTACTAACTATCGCGAATAGGTTTCCAGTTCTAGGTCACGCTATTATTTTTTAGGCTTTCTACATACTAACTATATAATAGGATTTCATTTCTAAGTGACGCTATTATTTTCGGCTTTCTACAATTTCTTCACAAATGCATTTTTTTTTTTGATAGTATCTGTTGTGCTGTGAGACCTGTAAAGTAAACGATACATTTCCAGAAAAGATAGCGTACATTAGCCTGCACCACCATCAAAGTCTAAACATGTACATCACGTATTAAAGGTGTTCTTCAGAAATCGGAGAAATTGGAAGGAATAGATGGAGAATTTCTGTAAACGGGATCAGCAGACATGTAATTCAGAAGGTTATAAAAAAAAAACACCTTATGTGATCTGATAACTAGGAATCACTTCCAAACTAAATGTCTTTTTGCACTTGATGCTCCGCACAAATTGAAAAAGAATGGAACTGTTGGAGAGTGGTTTTCTCCAGGGTGTGTAAATGCAAGCAGATCTGACTGTTCCTCTGACAACACTATCATGTGTCGTCGTTTCTCCCACGCTCCCATTTTCACTTGCCGAGCCCAGCAGAAACGATTGCACGGCCTCAGTGTGGCGCTGATCCAAAGAGGTCTTTATTATTGGGTCACAACTGCTCAATTTCAAAGACAGCAATTTCCTGAGTTTGTTTCTCAAAAACAGAGGACCGTGGGCCTGCGAACCTTGCAAAATGAGTAAGCACAAAGAACAATTCTCTTGTTTTTGACACCTCAGCTTTTGGTGCTGTTTAATCTCGTGGCCATCGTAAGTCGTCAGGTTGAACATCTCAAAGAAAAATAGGCAGCAGACT
>NC_024324.1:3707620-3718178 GCF_000523025.1 Cynoglossus semilaevis
TGTGCAAATGCCTGCAGACTCAAAAAGTGTGACTGCAGGGCATTCACTGGGGAATTCACTAAGCTGCTAACACTGATGTGTGTAATCCCACAATCAGGATGAGTCATGTGTGTCCAATCATTGGCCCCAAAACCAAAAGTGAGCATGTTAAGTTTGGATGAAGGCCATAAACTAAATCCTGAACTCTTGTTTTGGGTATTCGGATTTTGACCCAGGGACTAACTGGGACAACACCACCAGCGATAAGTCTATCATTGGCCATTTTCATTGTCAGAAGTTTCCTTTTTTGGCTATTTTTTATTCATTTTCACCATCATTTCATTAGTTCAGTGTTTTGCCTACCTGTTTTCTACATAGTTGTTTGCTAACGCTTAGGTTTTCTTCGCAGTTAGAGTGGCACTGTAGTTTGATGCAGAAGGTTCTTAGTCTGTTTCTCCCCTAATTTAAGGAATTTTATTTTATTCTATGATTTAAATTTAAAACCAAGGAGCTTGAACATTTTGTAATATCACTAAAAGAAACGCGGTGGTGGAGAGGAAGTGAATCTGATGCTCAATCAAAAACATCTCGAAGGCCAGGGCCTTGCAAAAGTTTTCTGTGATTATGCAAATATTTGCAAATATCATCTATGCAGCAGCAGATGTCTTTCATGATTTGTCTCTGTTTAGGAAAAAAAAAATCACTGCCTCACTTACGGGCAGCTTGACTTTTTTTTTTTTTTGTTACTTAATTCCTGATTCAGAGGAACTAAACACAAAACAGGCCAAAAGATGAGGTCTGAAGCTCTGATAGAGACCAGACCTCGCTGCACAGTTACTCTCTCTTTTTAAAAAGCACTTAGCATTCACTGCCGAAATGATAAATCACTGAGGCACAACATCAGGAAGGGTTTTCAGGAGCTTTGACAGGCGGTTTTAAATAGTTAGCGTCGGTGTTTACCACGGATGACGCCCATTTACAACGATGACAACGGTTTCCGAAAAAATGGGGTAAGAACGGGAGGGGGAATATATATATATATAACATTTGGTTTTGCCAGAGTGAGAACTCTACAGGAAGTAAATACTAACTCAAAGGTTCCTGTTTCAGGATCTTAGTGATGTGATTGGTCAGGGCTCATTAGTAACATATGTATTGAGCAGTGTCAGAGAAAAAACTTGGTTTTATTGGGGGTGGTCAGTCGACTTAAATCCAGCGGTTGTGAAAGCGTGTGATCCATAAACTTAAAGTTCCGAGCAGCAACAGTACATGTCACTGTTAATACAAAACACATTTTAGTTCAGAAAAAACTTAATGGCCAAATTTGGAAACTCCAACATATGTTCAGACTTTCTGGAAGGAGCTGGATTTGATCCTATTAAAATCAAGTACCATTTTATTTTACTGCATTTTTTTTTTTTGCATTATTCCTTTGAGCAAAACAAGTTATTTTTTATTAATTTCTAATCACAATGGATAGAGGTCAGCTTCTTCTTAATGCATTTCAAATGGCTATTCAAGCTTTTTTTTATTTAAACCCTACAACACTCAGTAACTAGGTTATTAAAAAGGCTGTTTTTTAAAAAACATTCAAAATCTCTGTTAGCCATTATTTTTTACTGAGAAATCGATATTTTGCAATATTTTATATTTTATGTTTGCCAAAGTGAAGAAAAAAAAAGAATCTATGAAAAGCTGAAAGACGGCAAAATATAAATTGTTAAGTGAAGCTTATAGACAAATGTAGCTAATTTAGAGGAACTGGCTTATTTTAAACGCACTGAAAGTCCCTTCAGTTTTCCCAAACTCAGCAGTTCACAGCGAGTCCTGGCACTGGTCCTAAATAACTGGGACATTACTTGCTGTAATTGTCCCATGTGTCAGCTGACGAGGAGATACCACAAAACTTGGCAACCCTCCACTATTTGCCTAACTAAAGGGCTTGTCTGTATTTTTCTTCTTTTGTTCTGTTTCGGTTGGTCTCATTTTTGTCATTTGGATCGAAAGAGGGCTTTTTATCACAGATCCAGATTAAACATGAGTCACGGTGACTCTGCGCTCTTGAGTGCAGGGGCAGTTAACTGCGTACGTGGGGAGTGACTTGTAGCGGGGTTAGGTGAGGCATCAGAGGACTGGGGACATGTTTATCTGAGACCCTTTCCAAGCAAAACGTGGTTACAGTGACCGGCGCTTAATCACTCTATCTTTATCTTCGAAATGCTGTCATCAGGATAGATTAAAACCATATCTGTGAGAACTGTACCAACTGTAGGACCACAGATTTTTAAGACAAGTAACTGCATGGATGAATGGCTCAACCGCAGTGTGGAGTTTAAAGAACAACAAGAAATGACCCTGGAAAAGTAACAAGAAAAAAAAAGTGATATTTCACAAACATATTTACTTCTTACTACAAATTACTTTTATTTTATTAAAAAACAAAAACTCTTCATCCTGAAAGTGCTTTCTAAAGATCTAAGCTCACCACACGTGTTTCCTTTCATCTCTGCAACACAGTGATGGCAACAACTTCAAATCTACTAAGTGTCCACATTCAGTCTTTGTACACCTGGCAGCCATTAGCCTACTGAACTGCAGTTTGATTGGCTCATTGGAGAGGTTAATCACCCTGACCAAGGGTTTGCTTCCTACTGAGGGGCCACAGAGGTGTTAGCCTGGCTGCAACCTGCCTTTACATTATTATTATTATTATTATAGTTTGTCCTATGATTTAAGACTCAGTTACATCAGTGTAACGTGTCTTTTTTTTTGCTTCCCATTCTTGCTGGTCAAGTTTTGTGCAAGTAGGAGAGTAGGAGGTTCTTTTGTCCACTAGCGTAGCATAAACAGACGCTGCATTTGTGAGTTCATTTGTGTTTGTCCTTGTTGAAGAGATAACACTTAAAAAATACGTCTCAATTGAAGAAAACTTTAATCTTTTAAAATAAAAAATATGTCTCAATTGAAGAAAACTTTAATCTTTTTTAAGAATCAGCAGTGAAGAGCAGGGAGACATGACTGGAGATATAAATGATTAACTGGGAAATTAACTGGATTGGGAAAGTGAGAGGTCACCGTGTCCCGGACTGAACGTCTTTGCCAAATTTTCTCCTTAAATCTAAATCCCCACATGAAAAACATCTAGAATGGATGTTTCTGATTCTGTTGGGAACTGGGTCTATTACCACACACTGGAAAAGAGAAAAAAAAAGTCTGCTTTTAGGAAATTGGCTTTCCAGAACGAGGCGACATTTTATAAATATGTTGTGGTTGTGTTTAAATAACAGAATATATGTATTTAGTTTCAGTCTTCATTTTTGTTTTAGGTTGTTTTGTTGAAGTAATGGTTCTCAAGGGTCCGGAATATGTCAATACGTGATTTACAAATTTGAAATTTTCTAACCCAGGTTTTCCCAGGTAACTCCAGGTTATAAATCTGCTTTTATGCAGATGATGATTGTTTTTACCAGTTTAGTTTGGTTCGCCTCAGAAAAAAAAAAAATCTGCAACTACTTTCAATGTTTTTAGATAATCACAGTGTACTGTACACAGCAAGTACAGCTGGTGTTTTTTGGCTCAGCTACAGGATGATCATTTGTGTCCAGTTCATTTCTAAAGCCAAAGTCAATACAAGTCATCATAAAGAAGATAAAAAAATCTTCATTTTCAGCATATTTTTTTCGGCACTTGCGCAAGTCAGCATCGCGATTGTTTGTTTTTCTTACACAACCCCAATCATCCTGCAATTTTCCTTATTTTCTATCACAAATCTGACTCAGCTCTTAGATAAGTTAAGATTTTTCATTAGGTTGAAGTTTTTTTTTTTTTTTTTCGCTCACCACACGTGTTTCCTTTCATCTCTGCAACACAGTGATGGCAACAACTTCAAATCTACTAAGTGTCCACATTCAGTCTTTGTACACCTGGCAGCCATTAGCCTACTGAACTGCAGTTTGATTGGCTCATTGGAGAGGTTAATCACCCTGACCAAGGGTTTGCTTCCTACTGAGGGGCCACAGAGGTGTTAGCCTGGCTGCAACCTGCCTTTACATTATTATTATTATTATTATAGTTTGTCCTATGATTTAAGACTCAGTTACATCAGTGTAACGTGTCTTTTTTTTTGCTTCCCATTCTTGCTGGTCAAGTTTTGTGCAAGTAGGAGAGTAGGAGGTTCTTTTGTCCACTAGCGTAGCATAAACAGACGCTGCATTTGTGAGTTCATTTGTGTTTGTCCTTGTTGAAGAGATAACACTTAAAAAATACGTCTCAATTGAAGAAAACTTTAATCTTTTTTAAGAATCAGCAGTGAAGAGCAGGGAGACATGACTGGAGATATAAATGATTAACTGGGAAATTAACTGGATTGGGAAAGTGAGAGGTCACCGTGTCCCGGACCGAACGTCTTTGCCAAATTTTCTCCTTAAATCTAAATCCCCACATGAAAAACATCTAGAATGGATGTTTCTGATTCTGTTGGGAACTGGGTCTATTACCACACACTGGAAAAGAGAAAAAAAAAGTCTGCTTTTAGGAAATTGGCTTTCCAGAACAAGGCGACATTTTATAAATATGTTGTGGTTGTGTTTAAATAACAGAATATATGTATTTAGTTTCAGTCTTCATTTTTGTTTTAGGTTGTTTTGTTGAAGTAATGGTTCTCAAGGGTCCGGAATATGTCAATACGTGATTTACAAATTTGAAATTTTCTAACCCAGGTTTTCCCAGGTAACTCCAGGTTATAAATCTGCTTTTATGCAGATGATGATTGTTTTTACCAGTTTAGTTTGGTTCGCCTCAGAAAAAAAAAAAATCTGCAACTACTTTCAATGTTTTTAGATAATCACAGTGTACTGTACACAGCAAGTACAGCTGGTGTTTTTTGGCTCAGCTACAGGATGATCATTTGTGTCCAATTCATTTCTAAAGCCAAAGTCAATACAAGTCATCATAAAGAAGATAAAAAAATCTTCATTTTCAGCATATTTTTTTCGGCACTTGCGCAAGTCAGCATCGCGATTGTTTGTTTTTCTTACACAACCCCAATCATCCTGCAATTTTCCTTATTTTCTATCACAAATCTGACTCAGCTCTTAGATAAGTTAAGATTTTTCATTAGGTTGAAGTTTTTTTTTTCTTTTTTCTCTGGACGTCTCTGGAGCCTGAGCTTTCGCAACTCTCCTCACTTTGAGGGTCCCGACGTTAAAACCTCGAAACGTTGATGAATGAGGGTGATTACCTGACTGTTTCAATCTGATGGTTATTGTTGCAACAATATTTACAGGTCATTACGCTATTTTTTTTCTCTCTCTCTAACAAACAAGCTGAATTACAGCAGCCAAATCATCTGTGGTGATGATTATGATAATGACGATGATGATGATGATGATGATGATGATGATAGCAAACAGCCACCCCCCCTTGCAATTATGGTGACCTCAAGTCACAATAAGAGGTAAAAAGAAAAAGGGGCTAATTTCACAACATTATGATGCTGAGGTTCAGTGGTTACTGGGTCAAACCAGACTTAACCCTGAAGGAGCCGCCAGGAGGATTGATATGTTTACAATAAAACTCTGATACGTTTGATACCACATCACAGAGCGCGGCCTGGGTAGTGGAAGGGGATTTTTCTTTTTTGTCATCTGAAAACATTTATGAATATACTGTAAATATTTTTTATTCTTTATAAAATGTAACATAGAATTTTGTCCCTAGTCTCAAATTTGTTTAGATGAGAAAAAATCTGACAACTTGAAGTAGGGTTAATGTTATCTTATCTTATGGAGGCATTCAGGATTTTTTTGTAATTCTATCTTAAATAGGAAGTAAATAACAGATTATTGTAACTAACATTTCCAATTTTTTTAAGATTTTTTTTTTTTGCATTTTATAAGCTGTTTTTAGATTGTTATGCTAAGTCTATTATTATTTGATCCAAGTTAAGTGTAAGTCCAGTACTTAACTAACATTTCCAATTTTTTTAAGATATTTCTTTTGCATTTTATAAGCTGTTTTTAGATTGTTATGCTACTTTTGGTCCTAATTTCCATACTTGTTTATTGAATGCGTTTCACAAGTGGTAGCCATGTTGCCAGCCTAATTCTGGTTTTATAAGAACCACATTGATTTGTGTATGCAATTATAAACACGTATAATACACAGTATTTATCAGTACAGCAGGAACAGGTGACTCTGGTCCAATGTGCACAGCAAATTATTTCCACACGAGCAACCAATCAGATTTGATTAAGGATCCCACCTAAAATCTGGACTGTTGTCATACTTTGGGGAAATAAGTTTTATCATCTGGTTTTCAGATCCACTAATAATATTGTTTCCACATTCAGTACTTGCAGAAATCGGGAAACAGATCAGATTCCTTTTATCGCTTGATTGACACTGGCAGGTCTCATTTTTGGTCAAACTGTGGCTCTTGTAATTTGACTTGTCAGTGAAGACCCTGACGTGACAGCGGAGCAGCGCCGGCTTTGTTGAAAGTGGCCTGCAGCGCAGTGAAAACACATGAGAAAAACGCAGCAAAATAATGAAGTTTTCCCAGTACCATTAAACTGATCATTTCTTAATGCTTTAATGGCTTTCCTGGGACTCTGAAAACACACATCATATTTCTTGAACTACCCTTGTAGTCCAGCTCTGCTTCTTTTACAACCACGACACCTCTGGCAGACACCGAGACACAGCTTTGGAGACCGTGATGTAGTCTGCAGAGGAATTTGCATTTGTAGAATTTAAACAAAAACATCGCAACTGGGACCTGAGGGTGAAGAGAAACAGTCCTTATATTATTCAAAATACCAATAATCTAATTCCCAATAATGTGTTGACGTAGGTGCGAGGAAGTTGGGTAAAGAAAGCACCAGACGGCCGAGGGAATAGAGATGGATAGAAGCTCCGAAGTGAACTTAAAGTATTCATTTAAATTTTGTGTGCCGTACGTGATGGTGCGAGATTAACTGCATCACGTGAGCCCTTTGTCAACATTTGTCCGACTCGCGCTGACGTAGCCTGTGTTCCAGTAAACCACCGCAGATGAGAGAAAAGAATCCAAAACAAACGCAAACACCAGCCCTATCACTCACCGTGACGCTCATGTTTCGCGGGCGAAAAAAAAATTGCAATCTGAACAAGTCACGGATTATCTGACATTTAAAACACAGAGAGAGGCCAAATACGAGGGAGAACATAAAAGCGTGGCAGCGTCGGTTTGTTTGGGGACCCGGTCCCTGCTGTTTGGTTTGGACCTTGTTTCAGAGCAGAGATCTGTGATGTTTATTCCAGGGCTATTTTTTTTTTCAAGAACCAATCTATTTATAGAGGGTCAGCATGTTGATTGGACGGCAGTGCGAGCGACCGGGATGGCCGGGGATGCCCTTTGTTATTCTCACAGGGGCAGAAGCAATTACAGTTTGGTTAATTTATGAGAACAAAAGGTTAAGTGTGGGATAAGTGAAAGTATGTGTGAGGCTCAGGCAGGATCAGAATGTGAAACTGTGTCTAAATGATGGTTAGTGTTGTCTCCTGGACAAACCCTTAATAAAATCTCTTAGGATCTTTTTTTTTCTGTTACAGGGGTGTCAAACTAATTTTGGTTCAGGGGCCACATACAGCCTAATTAGATGCCAGTTTTGGCCCGCGGGCCGTATATTCAACACCCCTGTTCCAAAGGTTAATAATAGGAGCATAAACCTGAAAGGCACAGACGGATAAGAGGCCACAACTCTTAAATTTAAATTCTAAACGTAAGGCGCTTTTTAGACGAGGAATGTCGTTTCTGAAGTGCAGACGAAACATCGGACTAACCATTAAAAAAAATGCCTGATCTAATTCAGAGGAGTTCAGAGCAGTGTTTTCCACACGGATATATATATATTGAAATGTTGCACACTTGTGGTTTTTATCTTTAAGTGTTTAGTTTTTGTAGAGGCAGTAAATCCTGGTTTAATACCATCATTTTCCTCCCGATGTAGAGGTGTGCAGAGGGAGTCATGAGGACTGAAGTCGACCCCAGATGGATCTGGTTTGAACCTCACACTGTGGTCAAACAAAACCTCAGCAGTGAGAGAAACTCAAAACAAAAACCTCTCATCTCCTCCACTCTGATTGAAATCCATTTCTTCCGTCCTCCAGAGTGCACACAGCAGAAAACATTCCAGGTACAAATTCCGTCGCGTCGGAAACATTGTAAAGTGAAACCCGCTGTCGTCGCGAGACGATCCCTAAAATTAGACACGGCAACGACCTTAATGGATCGTCCGATGTGAGGAAACACTTGAAACCTATGCTGAATGGATGTGAGAGGCTTTTAAGATACAAAATTCCTCATTCCTTTATTTTGTAATCCCAAGATGTTTTCCGACCAAAGGGACTTCTTATCAGAGAGAGCTGACCATAGAGTGAAAACTTCAAAATTAGAGATGTCAGACCTCCTCTGCCCCCCCCCCTTCCTCTCTCTCTCTCTCTCTTTCTTTAGAAACCAGCGGGCGGATTCTTTTTTTATTTTTTTTTTGCAGTAGTTTTCCACGTCAAAGTGAGGCCAAGCATCTGCCATACTGTAGTTTGAGGCCTGTTATCATTAACCCCCTCCCCGTCTGCTCCTCTCAAAAGAAAACAATGAAGCTTCACACACACACAAAGTGAGTGGAAAAGTTTGCTACGGAGGAGACAATGACAAAAAAAAAAAATTATTATGGGTCTGCGGCGAAATTTGCAACAAGCCAAATCTCACCACAGACGTCACTTATATATGTGAGACACGTTATTTTCATATTCATGCATATTCATGTTAAAGCCATACATACTGTAGTATGTATGGCTTTAACATGTGGGTCTGATGTGACTCCACTTCAAAGTGGACTCTGGACCTAGAACCCATCACATCAGTTAACTGCGTGCATTTGACACACACATTTAGAGAGTAATAAAAAATAAAAAAGACTGTTATTTTGGCCTGTTTTGGTAACTGGGGTCTCCTTGGTTTAAAGTTTCTGTAATGGTCACAACAGTGAAGATTGTGAAAACATGAAGGCGTTCAAGGGGCTACAAAAAGTACAAAAGATGAATGAAAATCAGGGCATGAATACACAAAATTATAGTCAATAATAATATTACTACCAGGTGCCACCGATGGTCCCCAAGCCAAGGGTTTGCACTCTATTACTACCAGGTGCCACTGATGGTCCCCAAGCCAAGGGTTTGCTCTATGATCAGTTTTTACCTGTAGTTCTGTTTCTCGCTGCCGATTTTAAAGCGATCGTAAAGAGAGAAAGCCTGGTGTCCGTCCCAGTCGGTCAGTTCCACACGGAGGACGTACTGCCTCTGACTGGTCAGCTGGTAAACGTATTCGTTCCCAAGCCAATGTTCTGCAGTGACGCTGCCAAAACCCTGCAGAGACAGAAGGCCAACAGAGTAATCAGCATGGAAATACCGTGGAGAAAGTCGTTTTTTTTTTTTGTTTTTTTTTTTCTAAACAAAAACCAGAGATTATCTGTGAGGAGCTCTCCCAGAGTTTTCCCAGAGACTTGTGGAACGACGAGGAAGAATTTTGTCATTTCAAAATAGAATCTGGTACTGATAACAAGTGTAATTTGATTTACTTTGTTTTGACAACATTTTATTTGCAGCTGTGCGACGCTTAAGCCCATCTCATCAACACATTCAACAATATGGTTTAGGTTTAAAGGCCAGGTATTGACTTATGCATTTGGTGACCCAGTTTCCTTTACCTTTCATCATGGGCGCCATTGTATTATTTTTTCCGTTTTTTGTCATTTTCTTACCTGAAATGACTCATTATTACTATAGAAATGTAAAACAAATAACAAAATAATCCATGTAAACCATTCAGATAGAAAATCAAAAGAAAACACAAAACCTAAAATAAACAAAAAGCACCAGAAACTGACTAAAAACAGGCAAAAAAATAAATAAAAATACCAGGAAATACTACAGGTTTAATCAATTTAAAACAAATATTTGGCTTATTTTTGGACCCACGTTGAACATAGTCTATCTTTTAATCATTTTTTATATATTTTTCATTGAGTCAAAGATATTTTTTTAAACTTAATTTGTTTCTTTTTTCTTCTTTTTGCTATTTATGTTTATTTATCTTTAACTCACCACCTGCTAATTTCTCTTGCGAACCCACGAATCGTTACGGCCTTGTATTGATTTACCCATCGAGAACACAGTGTAAATGAGTACCAGGTGACTTGGACACACACACACACACCTTTTCCAGTGCAGTCACACATGCTAAAGTCATTATTTCTTGAAGGCTGCGTTCGCTGAACGTACGCTGGATTAAAGGACGCTCCTTCAAACAATGTTCAGCAGAAGGTTGAGCGTTTGGTCACAGGCAAAACGCTTCTGACAGGAGCCAGATTGTAGAGAGAGAGAAGTGGGATGACATTACAGCTCTGGCAGGATGGTCTGCAGAGAAAAGAGAGGGAAGGATGGAAGGGTGGAGGAAGGATTGGAATTGTGTGTTTGTGCTTAAAAGCGTGTTTGGTGATGACGAATGCAGAGAAAGAAGGAAGGGAAAGTAAATACGGGG
>NC_024324.1:3718210-3731838 GCF_000523025.1 Cynoglossus semilaevis
GAGAAAGCTTCTCTTCTGCTTTCTTTTTCTTCTCTCATCATTAGAACTGCTGATGAGAAGCTCCTTCCTCCTGGACTTTCAGCTCGGTCCAGAACCTCCCACTGAGACTGTGGTTAATCTGCAGACTTCTGGCTACAGAACAGCCCTGGAGTCAAACTTCAGCTGCTGCTCTGTTGGTTCTTTTGTGATGTTTCACATGCAAACAGGGTAGACTGATTTGTCATATTGTTGTAATACACTCTGATCAGTTTGCCTTATTGCTATTTTGGGTTTGTTTGGATTCGTTTGCCTGTTCTTGCTGTACCATACAGTTGCGTTACTCCACAGTCACTAGTTTTCTCGGTGTAATTTTCCACCTTGTGATGTGTCAGTTGTTAGAGAGGTGTATCTGGACTGCAGGCAGGACAGGTACATGTTAGGTCAGGTTAAAACTGTGCTTTGGAAACATCACAGAAAGTCCCACAGTGTCAATTTGTCCGAAGACTTACTAATTCTGACCAAAACTGACAGACGATTGTCTTAGGAAACGTTAACCATATGTTGTAGTGAAAGATGCTAACAGCTGCCGGACCTTAAGGCTAGTTATTGGCTAGAACAAGGTTGTCAAAGTTTATCATGCAAACCTGATGTGAGGGGCTGTCCGGAAAGCTGATGTCATATCTGCATCTGTGCGTAGATCATTGAAGGTTGAATTTAAACTATAATGTCAACAACAAAGCAACAGAAATCTGAATTGATCACAGAGCCTCACTTCTACCCAATGTTTTAGAACGTATTAAATACGTAATGAAGATAAATGTCGGGTTTTCTTTAAGTTGAAAATCTGAGCAGGATCTGAACAGGGTTCGTAAATAAATCTACAACTAAATCTGCGGCACACACCCGTGCAGACAGTGGGTGCCGAAGTCGATACACTGCTTTTGATAAATAACATCTTTTCCCATTCTCTCTCCCTGATGTTTTGAAGACACCTACATCTGTTATATGTCAACTTTATGTCTGGATTGACAGCTAGCTAGCAAACTCCACCACTGGGAGCAATGTTTACATATTTAAATAGACAAAACAGCCAGTCCTCGGGTATGCTCTGCTGTGATTTGTGACCTTGTTATGAAACATCGCTGGTCCTAAGATATTGTTTAAATATGTGCGCTATTGCACTTGTATTGCCAAAATACCCCCCCCACCTCCCTCCCCAACACCCTCCAAAGAAACAGCATCTTTCAGTGCATTTCTCAGTAAAACATTTACCAATCCTCCAAGAACATAAAATGTGTGAGCACAAGCCTCGTGAGGGACCGAGTATGAAAAACTTAATAACACTATAAAACATCACTGATCACCCCCGGCCTTTTTAAGACCAACCAACAGTCACGCTTTGCTGCAGCGGAGGTTTGAACATCTCTCTCTGCTTCTCTTACTGTTCCCTCATGTGCTGTAACCGGTCTTTTTGAGCTCCGTCTTTACACCTGTTTAAACCTGGGAGGTGGCGGCGCCGTTGTCTTTTATGGCTTTGAATTTTTAGCCTTCACATTCACCTCTTCATCTCTTACATTTATGCAGACATTTAAATGTGTTGTTGTTAGATTTTTGGAGGAACCTTCCAACTTCTTGGCGTTTTATTAGTGTGTGCTAGCTCTTAGCAGGTTGGTTGTTTTTTGACATTTGACAAACTAATAATAACTATAATAATGTTTGTCCTGTGTCCTTGTATTTACAATTTTTTTAAATCACATGGCAAATATTAGCTCCTCTGTTTATTGTCAGTTTTTTTAAATTTTGGCTATTTTATTGCTCAGTGTTGGCTAATCTTTTTTAAATTCGTTTGAGAACTTCAAATTACTCGATATGGACGATTTTTTCAACCATCACATTGAGACAAAGATCGAAACATATTCTCGTCCCAAATCTGATTTTCACAACTAATGATGAATAATGAATAATATTTAATTGTATTATAGACGATAAGTCAAGGAAGAACAAATTAATGTGGCATAAACATATGGGTTAAAAAGAAAAAAAAAAGTAAATTATACAACAAACTGGCCAACGGAGGCCACAAAGGTAAACACTTTTTTCCTGATGACAAACAAATAATAAAAAAAAAAAAACACTTTTTATGAGGTTCATTCAAATCCCAGTGTGGGAGAAAAAAAACAACAGCAGAGAGCTGCTTTCTCATGTGAGGACACTGAGTAATTCTGCAAACACAGCAATAACAGAGGAGGTATTTGCTAAAGAGGAATGACATCTGGTCCGACTGCTGTAAATATTCCTGGGTTTTGGTAGTTCCTGTCTGTGTTTTCCACACATTCTAAAGACCATAAAGAGCGAGACGTTTGTCTCAATCCACCAACAAGAGGCGTATTTTTAACACAGGATGTTCTTTATCACACCGTTTCGTAATTTGCTTTTAATTAATATGAACGAGTGTCTGGACAGCGGGAGACAGAGTCGGTGTCCACTCACCGTCTTGTACTCCTTCCACGTTTTTTGGAAGTCCACACTGCCGTCTTCTCTGCGCTGGATGACTGTCCATCCTCCTCCGGCTGTTTCCATGTTGCAAAACACCTAATGAAATAAAAAGGAGGAAAAAAATATGTACGTACAGGGTTATTTTTTTTTAATTTAATATCTAAAAGGGTAGAAGTTCAGTTCTAGAAGTGTTTGTTAAGCTGTTGGCAAGCGAGTTCAACTTTTTTTTTTGCACAGACGAATGCATCCCTTAAGCATCATAAATGTGGTGATTTTCGGGTTCGAGAGTTCGACAGAACTTAAAATATATTACTTCGTCACTGTGGTATTGCTTCTGTACTTTGTTTCTTACTCAATCTGGCAAAGTACTTTGAAAGCTAGAATGCTGTATGTCAAATATAAAATATATCTCGTCACCACAGAAAAACTGCCTACTGGCTACCAATGCCTCTGTGCCTGCACAGGGAGAACACGCAGTTAACTCATTCAGACATATAGTAATGTTATTGTAAATAAAATAATCAGCAAACATCCAACCAGAACGGTCAAAAAAAATTGCCATCCCTGTAGCAAGTATTCCTAACTAGAGATGCTTCTGTTGGAAAACACTAGAGGAAGACAGTTACATTCAACATCACTTTTGTTACTCATTCAGTCTATTAGATTCCTTTGTGTCTGCACAGAGTAATACCGATAACAAACAAGCACCAGAAAAAAAAAAAAAGAAAATTAAAAATAAATCACATCAAGATTTATTTTGTTGTGTGTTTTTGGCAGGACACAAAAGGCATTATTTTTTCCAGAATCATCTAAAGTCTAGCGTGTCAATATTAGTTTCTTGGACCTATCTTTTGGGAAAGTTTAACAGCCCTCGTACAAAGATGAAAAAAGGACCAGTACATAATGTATCCACTAGGGTGAGGAATTAAATATTCAGCCTGAGTCTCAGTGGCTTTATAGACAATGATAAGGTCAATTATTTCCAAACACTCCTTGATGATGACTCATTGCTGGGAATGCGAACCTATCTGTCTGCTCCTCACACACAATCAGCGTCTCCTTATCCCTCGGCAGCTCCCGAGAGATGTTTCTCATCAGAGAGCCTTGTTTCTGCAGGATCAAAGTGGAGGTCCAGGCCTTAACGGACACATACCAGCAGACACCTGGGTGTAATGTGGCCCTTAACCTTGGACCTCGGTGTGTGTAAGCTGATAAGGCCGGGTCCCTGCCTCTATCTGTGGCACAGCTCTTTGTTTTGAGGAGAAGGAAGAGAACCCAGAGAGGAGCAGAGAAGGACCCTCACATCAGCCAGTGCTCACAGCTGAACACACACAAACACAGTCTGGGTGTAATTAAGGAAGTATTCCTGACAGAATAATTTTACCCCAAGACGGGTCCATCATTCACTGGGTATGAGCACGGTGAAAACCACAGGCTCTCCCCACTTTAGATCGAGTATAAACACTCCTTTAATGATTTACTCTTTTTCAGAGACAACCTTTGTTGTGTCTCCTGTCGTTTCTGCCCTTTCATCACCACCAACTGTTCCCTAATTTGCTAATACGGGTAATAAATTACGACTTTTCATCAAGCCGTTTTTCTTTTCGCTTCACTTTTTTTTTTCTCTTTTCCCCGTCTTACTTTATATGCCGAGGGCAGACGACGATAGAAGTTAGAATTTTTTTTGGAATTGTGCAAATTTAAACCTTTGTTTGCTAGTCAGCAAAGTTCAGACACTCTGTAGCTGTTTTCACCTTCCCTAACTGTTCAGTGCAGCGTTTAACACCTGTTCCAGTAGTTTCTTGGCAGAGTCAGTTCACTCCAAAAGTATTTCAAGCTTCTCAGTGTTTCTGCGGCAGCTCGTTCTTATCGTTCACACTCATCACGTTGACTTCTAACTGACCGAGGAGTGAAAATCTCAAAGAGCTTTCTGAAGGAGATGAAAACAGATTTAAACATCACAGCTGAGGCCCGGCTGAGACTTCTTCTTCACAGCTTCTCACCTTTTTGGTCTCTTGTGGATTGATGTGGATGGTGTAGACGGCGTTCTTGCGGAAGCCAGCCTGGTAGAGGTCGGCGCAGTCGCGGAACCTCTTCTCTTCTTCCACTGCTTTAGTACTGTTTGGAACAACTGTGGAGGCAGGAGATGTTGACGAGTTTAATTAGACACTGATGTCCTAAAACATTTATTTATAGCTCATTACTTTTACTGCCTTTTATAAATTTCAGTAGGATTATTATTAACCAATTACAAACCATTAAAACCAACATTTACGCATTATGTCATTACTTTTACTGCCTTTTATTAATTTCAGTTGGATTATTACTATTACAGACCATTAAAACCAACATTTACGCATTATCGTTGACAACAGGGGGCGTTGAATACAGTTTGTTTAACAGAATGATATTCATAAACCTACAAACAAAGTCTAAAATCTCTTGAGAAAATGTTCTCCTTAGATACAAATTCTGTGACAGCTGTTTGACAGACAAGCATTCAGATGCTAAAGCCCTGTTGTTTAAAATAAAATATTACGAGATGTGAAAAAATAACTTGGGGAATCAACGGTTCCAAAAAGCTGTCACTTTTCACACCGCCCCATATTTCACATGTGGATGGAAAGCACTGTTTTAAGGCCGTAACATAATCGTAAATTGTGCACCTCTTCTTTAGGAGACAGTTTGTCAAGTTGCACATCTGTACGACTGACATGCTCCAGAACGAGGGAATAGGATTGTGAAGCAGGAGCTGATCAGGGAAGGTCTCGCTGTGAATATCCAGTACCCGTTAGGTTAAATCTGAGAGCGACGGTGCCTTAGCAGGAGAAAGGCTGCTTAAAGAGAGAAGGCCTCAAATCCTGACAGAACAGCTGCATGCGTCTCCATCTGTGGCTAATTATGGCCGTGTGATTCTGAAACCAAGCAAGACGCTAAAAGGACAAACTGCTACAAGCTATACATTTCAAGTTCCTGTTATAACAAGTGGTTTGTATTTTCCTTCCGAACCCTTCGGAATATTGATGAAAAATTCCTTCCGAATTTTTTTCACCCCACCTTCTTCTCGCCCTCCTGTTCCTTTCTTCCCCTTCTGCTGTCATCTTCTCACCTTTCACTCCACTGTTTGTGTTATTGGACTTGTGGAGGTTGAAGAAGACGTCAGTGAAAAGTGAAATGTGTCAGCGGAGCCTGGGCTTTGCTTTGATGCCTCCCCTGATGCGGAGGACTTCCCTGTGGTAGCAGGGAGCTTATTTTGTGGGGCGTACTATCTGATCATTTTGACAAAGTATTGGATGTCGGCAACAAGAACCTCCAGCTGTGACAGGTTGACAGATCAGGCCTCTCGCACACCGGTCTCTAAGACAACAAAGGGTGGTCCTGTCAGGTGGTAATTTACCCCTCGGAGAGGTACAGCAGGAGGCGTTCACGAGGTCAGGAGACGATTGTCGTAGGGGAGACTTTGTGGTATTTAGTGTGCAACAGCGTGGAGGATTATTACACAATCTCCGTGTAGAAGAGCACTGCTGCTGGAGGACTGGATGCTGCGGCGTAGGAGCGGCTCCCTTGAACAGCTTGCTGCCCAGCTCTACAAATATTATTTATGTCCCAATATTTATTTACAGAAAACTATTTTGTGGTTCAGTGGGGACTCGTATTCAGCAGGGGGTTCATGTGAAAGGAGCAGCAGGGCTTGGGTGTTTGCATAAATCAGTACCAGTGCCAAAGGAGCCCATGTACTCCAGCTAAGAAAGGGTGAATAATGGAGCTAAATGGACACCACAGCCCCCGTGTGACTATAATCAGTCTTTAAATACAGCAGAGGGTCGAAGTTATTCATACAAAAACCAATTAATTTCTCTTGTGGATTCATATATGAAGGATGTAAAGCTGGACCACTTTATTCCCACAGTATGTTTTACCACCAAATGACGATGTGTAGCCTTTACTGAACATGTGAAAAGGATTATGGCTGTGTTTAAAAAAAAAAAAAAAAATCTGGACCAGATTAATGAGTTGGTTGAAGTCGAGTTGGTCAGTAACGCACATCCTGCTTCCTTTAAAAGTGCTGTTGAAACAACAGACTAATAAAACTTGGGCTTTTTGCGCATCATCGGTGTAATCTAAATGTTACAGAGGCATTTAAGAGCAGTCTGTGAACTTTAGTTGTTTGAAAACTCCTGAAAAGTCACAGCTTTTCAGTTTCCGTTAGGTAAAGGTCTCCAGTGAGAGCTAACAAATATCAACCGGAAAGTCACGCACACTAGAGGACAAGCACTAACTTTTACAGCCAGAGAAACTTTATTTTACTACCATTTCAGAAGAGAGACAGTTTTTTAAACACGTACATCAGCTCCCACTGGTTTAATTACCACAGAAATGGCAAATTGGTCTGGATCTGTGACTGAACCACACATCTCTTATTGACTTCAGCAGCCCACATGTGGTAAAAAAAGTAATTAGGTCACAAATGTGTTTGGTAAGTTTGGCTTTCAAAATCTGGCTGCATTCTGCTACTACTAGCACATCAGGGTTAGACATGTCAGAAACAACAGCTCAATTTTATTAACTGCTAATTTACGACTGTGAAATTGAAGAAAATCTGCTTTATTGGTTATTAAACATAACCAGTCACACACACACAGTGCCTCCTCCAACACACCATCATCCAAACCTGATGGTTGTAATAAGGCCACATTAGGTCATAATATCTGACCAAAAACAGGTCCTGGCCTAAGACAGGGATAGAAGGCAGGCACCAGATAAGGACCATTGAGCACCACATGTGGGCCAGTAAAGGCCAGTAATTCACCACTCTACGTATTCCTGGCAAAGTATAAATCTTTGCCAAGCCCATCACTAGGTCAGCCAGGTTTCGGGAGTTTAGGCCATATTTAAGTGTTAAACATGACTCAAATGCTGGTTCTATATGTATATATATATATATTCTGCAAATGTTGTTTTTTTATGAGACTTAAAAACATACGGTCTCTTTGACTCCTGAGTAAACTGCTGTAAAGGTGATGAAGGCCGACCATTTATACGAATAAGAAACCGCTGTAAAGCAAATTCATATTTAGCACCCAATTTGTTTTTTAACATTGGTTTCCAAAGCTGAGATCAATCATTGCTAATAGCGTATGCCTCATTGCAAACTAATGAGGTTCAGGTAATGACTGCAATCCAAACAATGGCCCCTTGGCTGGATCAGGCCACATCAAAAACCTTTCTCCGATACTTGAGTTTGCCTTTCAACGATTGAAAACACTTGAAATCTCAACCGTAGGAAAAGCCATTTATGTAGAAATGAAAACAAGTGGAACGTTCATGGAGATTTAATGTTACAACACCCCATTTGGGGGGTATCTATCATGTTCCCCAAAGCAAAAGTCAAAGATGATTTGAGCTTAAAGGAAATGCCCGGGCTCACTTTTCAAAATACAGCAGACAGACGCCACTCCATAGCATGAAACGCTAACCCTTTCCTAAAATGAAAACACCACTTTGCTCCTCAAACAAACAAAACTGTTCCTTGAATGCTGAAAAATAGAGGAAGCTTTTCCGTTCTCGGCTTTGAATGTTGTGGAAAAACAAGGGGCAGCGCGTCACATGATCAGAGGGACCTACCTACTCCTTTGCTCCAGTTGGAGGAGGTCTCCCCCAGGAGCTGTAACAGTTTGACTTATTTGAGCTGGGGTGAAGAAAGAGGCGACCTCTGACCCCCACACCCGCCTCAGCATTCAGCGAGGTTGTGGAAGAGGAAAAGACCAACCACAGAGCCGCAGTGGTCACGTTCCATTACTATCACCTCTCGTTAAAGCAGCCACCAATTATAGACGGGTATGCGCTGAGGAAGTTCCCTGCTTTGACGCCGCACTAAAAGTGACGCTAAAAGGTACACTATAAGGTTTTCAGTCAAATCAATCAAATATGAGGCGCTTCAGCCAGTTTAAACCTGGATCAGAGACCTCCTTGTAGAGTTAGGCTCCAACCTAACATAGTCAGACACTGACTGAGATCAATGGTTCTAATCTTTACAGATAACAAGATATGTACTGATCTGCTACCCATCATTTTCATCATCATTCATGGCGTCACTGCCATTCTACAAAAATCATTTTTTTGTGTTTTATCTACAATCTGCTACCCATCATTTTCAGCGTCACTGCCATTCTACAAAAAATCATTTTTTTCTGTTTTATCTACTTAGGTTTTTCAGAACGTTGAGGACCTAGAGAGTGGTCCACTTCCTGTTGGGTAACATCCTAGATTACTGAACACCGATCTGTACATTACGATCAATTTTCCACGCTAGCTGCTAACCATAAAACTAGGACATGGAAATGTAGGTTGATGGATGAAGGATGTAGGTTAACATAGATGTCATATCATTGTTGGCCAATCGCTGTCTTTATTCACAGATTCCTTGGATAATGTATTGACGTCGAGGCATTTACAACCCAGAGGCATAAAACGTGGGATTAAGACCAACCTGAGTGATACATGAGGACAAGATGGTCTCCAAAGACCGCTGCTAATTAAATATAGCACACACTAATCCAGACTAAACAGCTGCAGTGTTAGTATGAGTTACGGGAACCTCCAGACCTTTATTGCACAGAGCATTAGAATAACAGAAGGGAGCAGGGCTTGATAAACACGAGGCATGCGTTAATCATGTGCAGCAGTTATCCACTTGTGACTCCTACATCCCCTTTATGCCTTTGTTGTTTTCTGTCTGATGGGAAACATCCAGAAGCAATGTGGGGTCTCGGGGCATCTCTGCAGGAAATCCATGAATGGAAATGAGGTTGCAGGCAACCCTGAACACCCAACAGCCCTCAACTCCCCTCCCCCACCAAACATATGCATTTATGTCAAATCTCATGAGACCAGCAGGATTTAAGGCCAATGTTATAGGATCAAGAGGGTTTCATGTTTAAGCAGCTGAGATGAACTGGGGTAAATGAGTTCACTGCATATGAGCAAATAAGAAAAGGGTTGAGTTACTGCCGGGTCAAACGTTGAGCCTATGGAAATCCCTCGTCCCGTAGAAGGAAAAGGAAAAAAAATAAGCCAGTTACCTCATAACTACAGTCCTGTTTGACATTTTAGGGAAGCTGTGTATATGGACGTTATAAAACCTAAAGCATTGGAACATGATTGTTTCAAGAAAAGGACTCCATGCTGTTTTATGAGCGGCACCGAAACGCGGCTTAAGATAAGATGTTGTTTTGTTCTTCACGCTGCTCTAAGTGATGCAGAATTTTAATAGGCAACGCATCCCCGCGCATGTCGGTATGGGGTTAGGTTCACAGCAACGGCGTCATCATAAGCTCATAAGGATCGTAAAAATAAAGGATGTCACAGCTGTGAAAGTCGAGTGCTGCTTCACAGTTTAACCATCTCACAGTCGGTCCACAAACTTTCCTTTGCTCATTGTGGTCTGGCAGAGGGTCAGCACACCGTTTTTCTTGGGTTAGCGCTATCCCCAGTGGACGTGAATAAAGTCTGGATCAGCCTAAAGCCAACTGACAGTTGACTGACGTGGGCTCTCCTTCACTGAAACATAAACACGAACCCTCCTGAGTGAGTACAGGCTGGATTATTCTGATTTCGCTTTAGGGAAATTTCGGGAAATTTATAAATTGCAGTCATGCTAGCTGTTCTCTTAGGATGCTAGCTATTTTTTTTTCTTTTTCACCTTCATTGGTGCAGGGTTATTCCATTTGTCCATTTGTGGTAAAAGTGACAATCTAAATACGTTAGTCTGTTTTATGATCTTTGGAAGTTTGGTACCAAAATGGCTTCCTGTAGCGTCACCCATCTAAGTGTTCAACTGCTGCCAGTTGCAGCGTTGCAGTTGCTCCTTGTTTTTGCAGCCGATGGGTAGCTTTGGTGCTAAACAAATTTAGCCACCAAATAGGTCCAGAGATTAACTTTCTGTAATTGGTTGTGGTTATTACTGTCCTCGTTCTCTAGCTCTAACAGCAGTGAGCAGCCACACTCGCTGATACAGCTATTCTGTTGGATATCATTTTATGAAGCTGACCCCTGCTGGCCAGCATTGCTATTGCCTCAGCTTTCTATTGTCTTTGAGCACAGAATGGTTCCTGGCTGCTCCTGCACAGTGTAAATCAAACTCTTGGAATTTTCACTTCAGATCAAACTCCACAGCTTTGCTTGTGGTTGTCATCAATCTAAGTATCTCACTGATTATTCCAGCTTCGAGCTGCTGGATTTCTTCTCAGTAGCTTTGCCAGGCTATCAGACATGTCCGCTAGATTAAACATTTACTTACCCCTTTAATGTGTTATGACTTTCCCCGTCTAAGGCAGTAGTACAACACCCATGCCAAACCTGCTGTTAAGTCAAAGACCCTCGCGTGGGCCGACGAGGTTCTAAACCTCTGGACACATTTCGGTTCCAGCTTACCTCCGTCTTTGGAGCAGAGGTGCAGCAGGTTGTGGACAGTGTCCATCATCTCCTGCTGCTGTCTCTGCAGGGCCGTGCTGTTGCCCGTGGCTCGGCTCAGCTGGTTCTCCAGTTCTCTGATGACCCCGCTCTGCCGACCCACCAGGACCTGGAGACTGCCCTTCTCTTTTTTCAGAGTCTCCAGCTCCTCGCGGTGTCGCAGCTCCATCTCCTGCATCTTATCCTCCAGGACGCTGCGGGAGAGAAAACGTGGTCACAAAATGATCGTCAGCACAATCTACTGCAAATTGTTTTCACAGGGTTTAATTTGTTTAATCGACGTCAAGCTACGATCGCCAGAGACTGATTGAATAAGGTTTGTTGTCCAAAGCAGTTGGAGTGGGATTTGTTTTTACAAGATGTAATTTGTTGTATATTGTTCTGCGGTTTTATTTTCACATAAACAACAATTATGGAATGTGCACGTTTTATTTTTATACAGTAAGTGCAAATCAGGGTCAGACCAAACTGGGATGAAGACGCAGTTTTTGCATTTTGCCATAGTTGACTCAGTGAGTAATGGCAGATAATCCTAATGATGCACAACCTTCACAGTGGCTGAACTGACGGTCTGACAAACATACAAAACACTGTGACTAAGCGGTGACCTATAGTGATAGGTATTTTGTAGAATTTGTTATTGTAATAATATCACCCACATATATGAACTAACTTTAGTCACCATTTGGGTGTTTTTGAGCAAAATTTTATTAAATTATCTGTTTAGTTTTTTTTAGTTTTTTTTGACTTACTGTCATTCACGTGGGTGATGACTCAAATGACTTTTGGATTCTATGTTGTTTCCTAATAGATTTTGCAATGTCAATATGATATGTCACGAGGGAACTCGTCATAATCTTTCCAGTTTTGGCAAAATTTTCTCTAATTCATGGAGCCCAGGAAATATTTATATCAAAATCTACAGAGACTCTGCTTAAAATATTGTTTTCATTTTTTAAGTGATTGCTGTATCTCTATGGATACCGTTTGAACCACAATCTGTAAAGCCTCAGAGACATTGAGATGTTTCACTAATCATATTTTAACTCCTCAGTTTTGCAACAACATGTACAACGACCCACCTCAGAGAACCTGAGTCTAGAGGTTTTTGGTCTGAATATTACAGAAATTTAAAAAAAATCTTATTTTTATAGCTGGAATATGGTTTTGGAAATTGGACAAAGTGTCACTCAATCAGTAGGAACTGGTAGTTGAGTTTATTAAATCAAAATGCTACATTGGACATACAGATATAAATGGATGTGCAAATCCTAACTCCATGATGGGAGAAAGTATCGCTGGCAAGTCCATTTAAATGGAACACCAGTGGACAATGGGAAATTTGGAAGAAATGTTGGTGATTTATCCTCATTCAATTCAATGAAAGTTTTCCCACAGCCAGGAGCAAAACTTCTGCAAAAGAATTCCAACTTTACCACAAATAAACCAGGATTTATTGGTTCCTGGATTATTATTTCATAAGCCGTGAGTGTTGGAAAAAATGGCTGAGTAAGAACCATAAAGAACCATAAAAGTCAGGCCCGACACTGCACTGGTGTTTGTTCAGATTTTGAACGTCAGACCCACATCTGATGTGTTGTTGTCCGTGACCTTGGATGTGGTCGTACGAAGCTGTGATATGCATGAGGAGGATTTTGGGGACAATAAACATCTTCAATCTTAGAATTGGCTTTGTTTGCCAGGAGTGTTGAAAACTCTTGGTAACAACTTGAGTAGTCAACACGGGGAAACAGTTTTGACCAAGGGCACGATGAGTGTCAGTTTGTTTGGAGCAAATGGTCTGTGAGGCTAGTTAAGTTTATCCCATGATTGCCGTAAGTTTGGCTGTTCTTAATGTCATTTTTACGTGATTTCCGAGACAAATAAATATCAGAAGAAAAAAAGGCAAGGAGTTCATTCGATGAAAGGCTAGTCCTACGTTGTTATATACTTACTTGTTTTTGTCGTGCAGTTTGCTGATCTCATTGGTCTGAACCATCAGCTGCATCTCCAACTTGTTAGTGGAAAGAGAATTTTCTAGCATCTGGATCTCCAGCCTGGACGTCTGATTCAGGACCTGCCGTGCCAAAAAAAAAAAAAAAACAACCACATCTAAACAATATACAGGAATAATAAAGAGGACATTATGCATGCTGTGCTCACTGTGCTAATATCATACACATCTGCGTTGAACCAGAGTCAAAACCCCCCAAAACTCAGGCTTGTCATTGATAGGTGTAGGAGGGCGGAAAAAAATCACATTGAAATCCCATATAAAAACCACTAAGTTTGTTTTCATTTTCTCAAGTGTTCACCAAACATACAGTAAGACTTTGAGTAGTATGAATCCCTGCTGTGAATACTCAGTTTTTGCTCTCCAACCGTTATTTTCCTTGCGCTACAGCAGACGTTAGTAACCACTAATTTCATGGCTTTCAATCATCTCGTCATACAACGTCTACTCTCAACGATTGAAAGAAACACGAGCCAATTAAAAACATGAAAGACCGACATCATGTCTTTCACAGCACATGCTGTGTAATCTCTCCGAGCTATTGAGCCGAGGACGGCTTGGATGAGTTTGTGGATCATAAGAAGGATATGTTGAGCATTAGCGCATGTGCAGGATCTGTGAAGCTGCCCTGGTGGCTGTGTTGGAGATTAGCATCAGAGTTTATGAG
>NC_024324.1:3731916-3748133 GCF_000523025.1 Cynoglossus semilaevis
GTGTGGTTATGGACGGCACTCTGCTGCAGCTGAGCCATCTCCATCTTCAGGCTTTCTTTAATGTAGTTTTCAATCTGTTAAAAAAAAAAAAAAGTTCAGTTTAGAATTTGGTCCAGGAGATGTCAACATTACTATATCTCTGGATCAATAAGTGGAACATCTTTCTCAAGTTTTCCCTAATTTGAATGGCAGTGAAAAGCTCGATGTCTTTCGTCAATGCAGACACATGGAGCCAGATGTTGGTGGTTAGACTGGGGGGGGGTGGGGGGGGTTCAGTTTGGAGAGATGGACAGATTTTCACTGCGGTGGTTAGACTAGGGGGCTGGGGGGGGTTTGGAGAGATGGACAGATTTTCACTGAAGGAGGCCTAAAAGAGCTCTTTCATCCTTATCTCCAAGGACAGAGAAATAGGAAAGAGATAGTGTTTCAAGTTGGACAAGATCCTTTATGTGGATTATCCCAAATCATCAAACCTTAGAAGACATGCTTTACATTTTCAACTATCTGTAAAACTCTTAATTCACCTGATCTAACCAATTAATGTTAAGATAAAAAAAAATCATGAAGAAAAAGACAGAGACAGGTTCAGCATAACACATAAAAAACTGATTTCAATGGTATGATCTACCAAACCTCACACCACATTGCTAAAAAATAGTAAAAATGTTAATGTTAGGATTGAAGGCAGTGTCATCAGGACAATTTTTTTGTCATCTGCAAAGAAGATTATTTGTGTCTACACACCCTATTTAACTTGTGACAACAGTTTTAATTTTGTTTTTCTAAATACGTTCTTGCAGTTATTGATGAAACACTTCTTGGTTTCAGAGGTTAGCTTACGTATGCATAACAAAACAGCTATGCATGTTAAGGCTGGTTTTTTGTCTCGGTGTTGCTCTAGTAGGTTTGTGGTGCGTGATGGTGGCCTCTCTAACACAGATAGTTCTCTAAAGTACAAACACAAGTGCTATAAAACCAATTGTTATTTATTTTTAAGCGATCACAGACTCTGAGATTCGTTGGTATGGGTGTTACGTTCAACTGCTGCCAGTAAACCCTTCCATGTGTCAGATACTGGACCTTTAAGTAAACTGCTGAGTCCTCAGCTTCTTTGCTACTTGGTCTCCTTGTGTCTTACATCACTGTTACCTCATGTGAACTTATTAGATACAGGAGGGAGTTGTGTGTGTGTGTGTGTGACTATAGAAAGCCTTTTGTTTTACAGATCTAGTAAATAAAATTTGATTCTATTTCAAATGCCAGCTACAAAGTCTGGAAAACACACCAGGATGATTCAGCCCTGGTGCAGAAAGAGAGACTCTGAACCATTTGATCTGCTATTGTTGGGGTTTTTTCTACTCTTGCCTTGGCTCATCAATGGCCTGTGTGAGAGCCCACTTCTCGGGCGAGTGAGTCGCAGCCAAAGAAAATCAGTGTCAAACAGAGCAACATCACATGTGTTGTTTCCTCAGCAACATGCAGTTCCCATCCTGCAAACCTCAGATACAGCGTCAGAGCTAGTAGGAAATAGTAATGATTCTAAAATGAGCATTGTTCTGTAAAATCTTCAATGAGCAAAAACAAGGCTGAGTAGTTGATGTTCAGGTGATTAATTCAGTAATTTAGCTTATAACCTCAGAAATTAAACAGCTAACTGTTAGTCAGATCTAATAAAATTTAACTTAAATATGAGTAAATATTTCCCTACTCAAGATTAATTATGCAACAACAGCTAAACACTAGCAATAAAATGTCTTTTTTCATTTTTCTGCAGTAAATATATTTTCGTAACTGGCCGTGAATCCTATCCTGGACAGTGAAGCGTTCTGTGAGTCGACTTATAATGCAATATCCTCTCTTTTGTAAGGAATATGAGAGTAAGATGTTAAACCAGTTGGAACCAGATTTACGCCCCCCCGCCCTCGACTGTGAAGAACATACAGCTGGAGCTAGCGTCACTTCAATATACACACTTCATAGTTTCACTCATGTTGTCCGAGAGAAAACGTGGCTTTCGGGATACACAAAGCCACAGGGATGCTGGGTTAGCCTTTTTAACAAACCAAAAAAAAAAAACCAAAATACTGCCACCAATAGGTACCTTTAAACTGTGGTTGGACAAAAGCGGTAACCCTTAGAGAAAAAGTACCAGGGGGCAGAAATCGCTGAGGGAAACTGAGCCCTTCATAAATAGTTCATTTGAGAGTTGAATTCCTCTGACTCACGCCAGAATCTGATGATCATAAACGGAAAAGTACCGCAGAGGACCTGAAATTACACAAACACGACCCAATCATGTTAAAATCACCACATTGAGGCTGTAAAATAGGTCCGTGTGGGTGTGAGTGGGGGGGGGGCAGCGGGGGGGGCAGGGTATTTAGATGGTTTCTAAACTTGACTCGGCTTAAACAGTGCAGTTGGTGATTTGGAGTAAGAACCCAGTGTCAGCAATGAAAACAATACTTGCCTTTTGTTTTGTTGCCAGAACTAAAAAAGAATATGTTTTGCCATTTTTACTTAAATTGGATTGGAGTGCTGAAATATGTGAGTAAATAATGAGAGCAGAGAGGTTGTGGTGGTGGACCCCGACAGGAGGTTCTGATGTCAGTAAATGGTTCTCTGTGGAATATAATGTCACTATTTATAGTTAACTCGATACTGGCACCGATATATTTTCACTGCCGCTGCTGTTCTCTGTCCTTTTTTATCAACAAACAAGAGTCAAAAAGCCCAGAGAATGACGCATGTCATTTGACTTGACTTAAAAGGATTTTCAGTCCAGCACAGGCCTTAACATAGATCCCCAACAATAAAGAGTTTACACTGAGGTCAGCTTAAGTCATACATATGTTCAGTGTTCTTTATAGAGCAGTGTTTACCCAGACTTAGCTGAGATTAGCCCAACATAAGCCACCAGTCATACCAAGCCAAATATGGCTTAAGTTTTAAAGCCCGGACATGAATCCAACCCAGGGTTTGTGTCATTTGTCTCTGTTTGAAATTGTTACATTTTCCTCTTCAAATAGAAGAAAAAAACCCAAACCATTATCTCTGCTTGTACTTAATTAAAGAATAACCAGTAACATTTATTTTCAGTCAATCAAATCAAATTCAAAGTTTCTAGAAGTGAGTTTTTTGGAGGTGCTATTTGCCGTTCTTTCCCAAAGCAGCTGCTCTAGATCATAAATGCCCCAGTTTTGTGATCTTTTTTGATTAAATGGACTTTTCATCATAGAGAAGTGTTTGGATAAAACAGGACAAACAGAAATTCACTCATGCACACGTTCAAAAGTTTAAAAAATAACCTTCACTTGAAAAGCAGAGAACATGAAAAGCCCTCTGTGATTCTTCTCCTCTGTCATTTTTACAGATTAGCGCCAATGTTTACTACTCTTTCTGACATTTCCCATTCAGAGAGGCTTCTATTTCAGAAGAAGGTCTTGATCTCTGACTAAACAGCTGCCATGACTAACTCTGCGCGGTGAGAGTGGAGAAAAGCTAAGGCCTGGACTCTGTGACTTATCTGTGTGTGTTACTTTATACGTCATGTTTCTGGGTTGCATCTTTTGAAAATTCATTTCTGTCTAAAGATCTAAACCCTTTCAAACCCCAGAAGCCCCGTCACGAGCCGCATCTGACCACTGCCAGTAGAAACACTAACGCTTTCTTATCACACGCCGACAATTACAGGTGATTTGACACCACTCTTACTAACCTGGGCCTATATTTCACTCTAACACAGTTTTAAAAGGGAGTTAACCCTGACGTACCGCTCCGCCGTCCTTCAGTCTCATGTACCAGAAGATACAGAAGACTGGGAGAGAGCTGTCCACTGTCAGCGGCCTGTTTGTTTTTAAAAGCACCTTGAAATAGTCCTTAGGTCGTCTGTCTTACACTCTGTCAAGATTAAGTGAGTAACAACTCACGGTTGACCTCTGCGACCTTCACCCTGGTGGCCGACATCCAGACGTTAACTCAATTGCTGCCACATTTTTTCCCCCCCTCTTTTCACAGAATATCAGTCAGGAGTCAGACTGGCCAACAGGCAGCAAAATTTAAAAAAAAGAAAAACATTTGTTTTAGTGGGAAAATTATCCCAAATTTTAGACGTAAAAACTTCAGTCACTCCACATCCTTCAAGAGTTCTGCGATAAACGGTTTAAAGAATGATGATGTCTTTGCTGATGTCGTCATGTTAGGAAGTGAAGGACACTTTTCAGATTTTTTTTAAATGAACCCAAATCAAAATATATGGACTGAAAAAGACAGATTAGGATCAATTTTTAAGATAATTTTAAGCTAAAATAACTGGCAAAAATAGCTAGAAAGTTCAGCTAACTAAGCACATATTTTTTTAAAATGTCCGGTGTGTCTAGAACTGATGTGTTTGCTCGGGTATACAATTAATCATAATACAATTAAGAAATTATAATTAGGCAACATTTGAAATGAGCTAAGATATAGAGACATTAATTATAATTGTAAAATATCAGCAAATTTTGTTCTAAGTCCTGAAAAAGTAGGTTTAAAAATGATTCACATTTTTAACTATTTTCTCTGTCCAAACTACCCATTTATTCTTAAGAGAATTGTTCTAAACTATAGTAACTGTCAGCCTTACATGAACAGCTAGCGTTTCTGTGCATCTATCCAAATTCAAAAGATAAAAATTTCAACAAGTAAAGCAATAAATCAGCTACTGTAACCATTGAAGATAGATTGTGACATGGATGAAACATGAGCTTAGCATTGGCCAGTTCTGATCAAAACTCCTCAACCAGTGAGGTGGAGTCTTATGAGGTGGTCCGACTTTCGACACTTCCTCATTTCTCACTCTGAACTAATGATTCCAGATCCCTCCTGAAAATCTGTTTTGAAAAAGAAAGAAAAAAAAAAACCCAAATCCGAGCCGCTTTCCCTTTTTTTTCTGGATCATTCATTTGTTCTTTTCTTCCCTTTGTCTCGCTGTCAAGATGTTATTGTCTGCACATCAATCGGGTTTCCATTGCAGAGTTCAAAAGACAAACCAGGCCTGTGTGTGTACACAACCTGAAAACAAACCAAGTTATCCTCTGAGTAAATCACTGAGTAAATCAATGGTTGCTCCGTTGGAGGTGGCCAAGATAGTTTGGCAACTGAAAAAAGTACACAGACACACACACACACATACACACACACAGACACACATACACCATTCATTCACATCAAACGTCGTCTTTCACAATCGTACCATCAACAGGGCAGTAAGGTGCAGTTTGAAGGGCTGCTGAGTCATTGCTGTGAAAAAAAAAATAAAAAAAAATGTAACATAATGAGAAAATAGCTCTGTGCCAAATGATTCTGTTAGAGTTTGTTGACCACATGTTCCATTAAATCACCGTCCTGTGGGAACAATTTCAAGAATCACAAACTGTAAAATAAAGTAAAATCAAGTTTCAGGGTTTAGTGTCTTATAATTATAAATGATAACTATTTAGCTTAGCGAGAGCTAGCCAAATCAAGGTACAGAAGTTAAATAAAAAACTTAAAAAGCATCGAGAAAATTGCTAAAACTAAAAGTATAAAATTTAGAAAAACATACATAAACTTGACATTTGTCTGAACTCGTCGTCCCTCGTGATCCCCAGTAATATTTTCTATAGCCAGAAAAGGAACCATCTCCCGGGCAGTTTCACACAGAGCACCTTATTAAATACAGTATATTTACTGTCCTGTCCAACGGGTACCTCGACCCGATACCGCGATCACTATCAGAAACATCACGTGGCCTCATTTGATGTTAAATGAAAACAAATACAGTAAAGTAGAGCTGAGCCTCGCATGTATATTTTTACAACCCCTCCAATTTCAGCCCTGCTCTCTGAAAAGTTAAAACGGTTCCCCCGCCTCAAAATTACATCAATTAATTAGGCGTATCAACCCAAGTATGGGAGAGGAAGTCCTTGTGTTCGAACTCAGACATGGGAAAGCGTAACAAGAACCAAACAAGTAAACAAACAGACCTGGTCATTTATCCAGAGGGCCGCGGTGGTCAGTACCAGCAGAGGGGCAGCGAGGAGATGCTGTGACGCATTTGTCCAGCATGGGAAGCACTCCTCAGGGACACATCCAGGGCAGGAATGTTCACCATGATGACATTTTTGTGTGTCTGCCCTCTTTACAACGTCCACCGCAAACCGCAAACCCCACCGTCCCACGGAGGGTTCATGGTCCACGTCCAAATATTTGAGGCAACGTTGTGTGGATGTGTACCCCTCTAAACATCACAGCAGGAGATCGCGGTGCCAAAAAAACAGTGTAGAAGAAAACGCATTTGGACATGTTTTCTTAGTAGCCCTTTAGTCAAGATAGAAACATCAGGACCTGTGATGTTGTATTCTAACCCTCCCAGTTTCTGAGACCAACTGGCTGCAGCGTCAGTTCCAGGTCAGGTGCCAGCGCTTCTATCTATCAACCCAAACGTCCTTCCTAATCAAAACGAATGGGTGTTTAATGACAGAGTCTGTTTGCGTCAACGTCACGTCGGTGTTTATCTTTCTCCCCTAACATCCCAAACTTCACATTAACTCCACAGTTTATAAACCCTTTTACCCCACAGTCTTCCAGGGTTACAATCACCGACCGCAGCCGTTCACTTTTCTCACTCTATCTTCATCGTGTTTTCTTTCAGCCTCTGCTTTCCTTCACTTCAATCACCAAAGATGGGCTGACGCTATCGCATCAAATCCAGATTAAGTTACCTATGACTCATTTTCTTTCACCCCACTATTGGTTTTGCCGGTGCTGGACCCCGCGGTGACCTATATATCACATTAGTGGCTCCACATATGAGGGGTTTTTAAGTAGTGGTGGCGGGACATAGTACCCGAGAGTGTTTGTGTAAGTGCCTGTGGAGTTGAATCGAACATTAGTCTTATCCATAGATGTCTAAACAGTTTCCAAGATGGGCCAAAGTCAAAGAAATCTAAAAAAAAAACAAAAAGAAATAACTTGAATTTAGGGTGGCGTCGGAAAATTATTAAATAGTGTAATTTAAATACAAGTCACAGAAAAATAGAAAATGAACTGTAGTATACTGTAATAAAGTTTTGGAGCAAGAGCTGAAAATATAGCTCAACTATAATTTTGTCTCTTGAGAAGCTTAGGGTAACTACAGTAGTAGTTTGTCAAAATAGCTAAAACAACTAGCATAAAATACCTTAACTATATACTGTATAAAATAATAACTAAATGTAAGTCAACTAATATTTTTCATATATTTAAATGACCAGTATTGCAAGAGATTCTACAGCTTTTCTGAAGAGAGTAAAGATCAGTAGGAGAATTAGGCTTCAGTAGCTCAGCCTATATCCCACATGGAACTCCTTTAGTCCGACCCACGGTTCAGGGATCGCAGTTTGTAGAAGAGGATAAATCCCCCGCTGTATTTAGTGATAACGCAAAGTCCTTTTTTTGCTACTACTGCATCACTGCCATCAGATCTTAACTAAATGATTGATAAAATACTGATAACAACCATGTTTTTGGGTCTGTATTACTGAACACTGCTGGCTGCGATTAAGCTCTCACTAAAAGATCTGCAGGATAAATATACTTCTGAATCATCAATCTATAATTAGCAGCAGCACGCCTGGGAATCCGACAGCTCAATTTGTCTAAAAGACTTTTGTTTTGGGATAACTAATACAGGGGAAAATAAGGCAACCTAGAAGAATGAGGATGGAGTAGAAGAAGAACAAAATAAGAATGAGGATGGAGTAGAAGAAGAACTCTGGAGTTGGATTTCTTTGACTGGATTGTTTTTATGGTTAAACACATGAAGAAAAAAAGACAATTTACAACTTGACTGTAACTTATTAATTATTATATTCTGACAAGAACACCATCAGAGAACATCACACACAATCCCTAAGGCAAAACAAATGAACTCAGACTAACATTTGTTTTATAACAAACACCAGATTCCATAGTGAAGCTAGTGCCAAAGTGAATATTTTTATTTGTTCTACACTAAGGTGATTTATTCCCATTTAGATAAAAGATTCTGTCTACAAATTTTCAGATTTTCAACAATTGAAAAAAGATTTGGAAGTTCTTGGTGCTTAAGAGTTTCTCTGCCATCAATTCTGTGACTCTCGCCAGGACCAACTCTGAACAAAATCAGAAAAATTGCAAAAAAGAGTTGGGTTTAGATTTGTTCTATTTGTTGGTGACTCTCGTTACAAAAGAATTCAGATAGAAATGGTTTCGATGGAGTGCCGTGGGATTAAAGTTCTTCAGTGCAAATGTACATTTTCAGGGATTTCCAAGTCTATTGACGCTTATAGTCCCCTTAGTTTTGTGCTATGCTGAGACCGGATGTGGAGACTATACATCTCTTAGACGTAGACATCATGGATCATCACAGAAGTGCTGTTTGAAAGCCACTGACAGGCTGTCACAGAATCTTTCCTCCAGACAGTGAACATCCCGTTATATCCTCTACAGACCATTAGTTAAACTGAAGGGTCATTAGATCCAAATGGAGACTCATGTTCATGTCGAACTTGATATGAGCGTGACACAGACTCACACAGGCAGACACGCAGACCTCTTCTCCGATTTGAAGACTGCTGCAGAACATGTACTTTTAAATAAACACCAAGAGCCATTTGTAGTCGTTTGTATTCTAGCTGTAAACACAGACATCCATCTGTCCAAGCCCTGACAGATTTATGAGTCGGTTCCTTTTAGGTTCGCCGTACGGCAGCACATTTTTTCAGGCAGTCTGTCTGAGGCACTCTCACTTTTGGAAAGAACCACCTGTAGAAATGGGAATAGTAAATTGAACCTCTTTTATCAGCTGCTCCTTTTTCGGGTCATTGCAGTGGATCATCTGTCTCTATCTGACTTCATCCCTTACTACTCTGCTGTTATACAAACCATCTGCAAGAGTCTCCCTGGGTAGCTTCCTCTTTCCTTTTCAACATTCTTTTTTACTGTACCTATTCTCTTCATCTCCAAATATCCAGACCCATGAACCTCATGTGTCAAGCTGTCCATCGCTGTTGCAAGCAAAAACGGATTTGTCGATCATTTCCGATATACCTTCGGCCCTACCTTGAACCCATCTGTCCCTCAGACTGCACACCTTACCATTGTTTTTCTGTTAAATATGTAATATGAACTCACTCGCTTTTCTGCCGCTCTAGAATCAGTATGAACATGACATCTTTGCAAAGTCAGAAAAGGACTATTTAAAGTTTTATGATTTGAGTGCCGCTCCTATTGGACCTGTATTAAACTTTTCTCTTCTGGCAATTTGGAAGTGACAGTGTCACATCTGCAGATGTTGTTGTTCTTGGCGGTCCACTGCACACTAATGAAAACCTCTCACCAAAGCCTTCAACTCTCTCTCAACTCTTTCAAATGTCTTCACGAGGTGAAGCTGATTAACCTCATCCCTCTGCCGTACCTTGTGTGCCATTCAGCAGACGTCTTCTACCCTCCACATGTCATCTGGTCCAGATAACTTTCCATTCTTTATCTACTTTACGGCTACCTTTGCTTCCTCCTCACTAATCACCTGCTTTTATTCTCATAAAAGGTAATGGTTTCAGGTGGTACGGTTGTGTTCTTTGAAGATGTCCCTGTTAGAGGCTCTGATTAGTGTTTGTTTCAGAAACAGTGGGTCAGAAAACCTGGTGTTTGTGGAACCAGATGGTCGTGGTGGTAAACTCTCTTGTAATTACTCCGCAAACCTGGTGTCCTTCAGTTGGTGAGGAGAGTTTTAGTGCCTTTTAAGACCATTGTTTAGTGTTAATGGCCCTAAACTTCACTGTTGTAATTCACTGCTCTCAGTGAATGTTGTTTGGCCACATTGATGTTGCTGTTTCTAGCAACAACACTGTGTTTTTCTTTTTTTTTTTTGCAGCTCTGGTGGCCACTTAGAGAATTCTGTTGAGCTTGGAGGAACTTTTAGCAGCTTGTAGCATTTTTCCCACGGAGGTGTGTGGAGGCCAAACCAAAACAAAGATTCAAAAAATGATATTAGAAGTGGAGTTTGCACTTGTTTCTGATTATTTGCTGGTCAAATTAAGGGCATGAGCAGAACTAGCTACATTGATTTCTTGTTTTTTTTTAATTTAGGAGCAGAATCGACATTTATTGCTGTAGGTGTTTAGATATGAACAGTTCTGTACTATTACTAGATTCAAGCAATTTACTGGGTTCCTATAAAAAGAAGATCGAACCAGAGAAGTTTGGCCCGAAAACTAACCAAATCATCTGAGACCCATGGTTGGATTTGTCCAATCACGAAAATCACATTTATTTTCATTACCTTGTGTATTCCAAATTTCAAACAACCAGTAAATCATCCCTGCGAGACAAATTAAATGATTACTAAAGATTCTTATCCGGTTTCAAAGTCCCTCGTGCTGATTTTTATAAACAAGGTTCTGATTAAAAATTGTATTAAAATAGAAGACAATATTGGCCAACAGTGTGACTTCAGACATCGAGTATTGAGGAGAGCGAATGAAAACAAAGAGAGGAATGGTGTTAACGGCAGAATCGATGCGGAGGGTGTTTTTAATTACCCTCGCTGAAAAAGACAAAAGGGAAAGGTCAACAGTGGATGATTTTTTACGAGACCTTGTGACTAATGTGATGTAGTGTGCTTTGAGGATGTAAGGTTTAAACAGAAACATCAGGAGCTAACAGCTTTTACTGTTGTTTGTCCTTCACATGTGCAGTCTCTGTGCCAACTCCTGTGGTACCGAGCGTGGAACGTAAAAAAGAAAATAAAGGAACCTGGCTGGGTTCCCAGACAAGGCAAACACAGATCTGGACGCAGTTAGTTTGTGTTGTTAGAGCACATATACAGAAGTAGTGATGTACAGGACGGGTGCACACGGACGTCTTTATTTCAGTCTGGTTACTGCGAGCAAGACAAATGAAGTGCCTCACCAATCATCAGAGCTGAACTAATAAAGTTGGACACGCTAACCCGCGCCACTGTCCAAACCACCCACAGAAAACAGACAGACAGTAATCAGGCTGTCACTCTGCACAGCTCCTGGCTGTCTACTGCAGGCGGGTCCAAAATCTGGCCCAGGGGCCAAATGTGGCACTTGGACATTTTTATGTGGCCCATAATTTTCTTAGTAAATTTGTCAGCAGAGAAAACCTTTTTGTTAATTAAACAGGATTTTTTTTTTCTTTTTTTTTTCTAACAGGATTTTTTTCTTTTTTTTTTTTTTTTTTGGCTAGCATGAAATGTGGAAACATTATTTCAGATTATCCTGGCATGGCTTTCAAGTTTTCACATTTGGCTATGTGCTTTTTTCAGTTTACTTTTGGCAACTTTTTTTAACATTTGGATATCTTAACTTGTGCTACTCACTTTTAGTAATGTAGTTTTTTTTATTTTTTTTATTTTTACGAATTCCCTTCTATAAAAAGTGTAATACACTGGCTTCCAAAGTTTTAATACCAACACCATTAGTACACAACTAAATTATAGTTTTAAGTATCAAAGACTGAGCAGATGGCCCACAGATTGTTGTAACCCTACCCTTCCATTAGCATGTGTGTATCTGTAGAAACTACATTTAAGCATCATAGTGATTTCTAGCCAACATCTTTCTTTTCTTTCCCAGTCACTGAGGGACGGGGAGATTACATAAATAACTGAGGTCATTCCCGTAAGTGACGAAGGCTTCATGAACAAGTGGCTCCCATCCCAGCACCACAGGCGCAAAACAAAAACAATGAAAGTGATCATCAGTCATTTGAAGATCTTTCTGGGCCACGGTGTGAGGGAGTGAAAGAATTTATCTTTTAGCTCATTATCTCGCGCTGTGTCCCTATCTTCACCTAGTGGTCTTTCTCCTCTTTCCAATTCACGGTGCGGTCATCTTCCCTCCTGACACGTCCCTGCTTTTTTTCAGAGTCTCAAACTCACCCTCTGATTGTGAGTCTTTTGTTTCTTGTATCAGAAATCAAAACAGGCGTCAAGCTGCTGTGGTTGAACACTTCAACAGCAGAAGGTGAAATGACTGTGGAACTAACTGGAACGGTCCCCGGTGTTGACAAAGGCGCCCAATCAGGACACAACATCTGTGGGGGTGGTGGGGGGGGCAGTTATAGAGGCACTGTGGGGAGTGTTGGCCTTTAGAGACAGCTCTGGAATTCCTTCCTTTTCTGAGACGCAGCAGATTGGGAGCAATAATTGTCAGATCCAGCTCACAGTGAAACTTGGACGGACATAAAATGAAGCATTTAAGCAACAGCATTAGTACTTAGAATTCTTCTGCTCGCTGCCAGAATCAGCAAGACAAAACATGCGGGTTTCTCACTGACACATTTATTGTGGGTTCACACTGTGTTAATGTCCTGTGGTGTTCACTGTGAGGCAGGTCAGAAATTAGCAGCGGCGAAAGGGTGAAATTCTGTAAAAAGTACCTGGAAATGGGCTTGAAAATGACACAAGGGTCTTTTAACACCACCATTAAATAGATGATAGGAAATGCTAATTGTTAATGATGTTTCGGAAACTCTTTTCTGAAATCAAAAATGTAACAATGTTCCAAAAAAAGTGTTAATTAATATCGGAAATGAAATTGGATAAAAGCAGAATTTAGGACCGCTGCTTAAAGTGGAGAATTAAAAAGAAAACAACTCATATTTCTAGGTTTCTGAGTCATTTAAAAATGGACGTATTGACTCAAATGTGGCCAAAAAATTCCCCGAACATTTTTCAGTGGGTAAACTTTCGTCCAGATGCTGAGGCACTTCCCCCTGTATGCCAGGAAAAGTTGATTTACAGCTTGAATGAAACTCAAGATCTAAAAGAAAAAAAAGCAACTGATACGAGTGAGTAATTTTTATCATGGGTTCTGTTTATCATGAGTCTTTATAAAACCTAACCACAACAGAGATAAGGCTGGTACCAACGCTGTTCGGTGGAGTCGGTGATAACGGCGCAGCCACTCGCCCACTGACTGTGACTCACAGTGACTTTCATGAACTATGTTTTGCTCCGTCTGAGCCATAATTATCTCATATTTGGCTCATAATCACTCAGCCTCAGCAGTGGCACGGACACAGTCATGAACCTCAGTGTTTATGCCCAGAAGAACATTATTACACTCTGCTAACAGCTTCCTGTGCTTTTCCCTAAAATAATTTGTTTTTCTGTTCTGAATGCAGCGTGGGTTTCTTCACTTTCTGTACAACGGCTGCACAACTACAAACTTTGTGTGGTGTTTTTGAATCAGAAACACCAAACTTTGTGTGGTGTTTTTGAATCAGTGTGAATTCACCTCATTTTCCATAAGGTATTCTTATAGGGAACCTAATCCAAATGTCCACTTGAACCTTACATTTACTTTTGTTTCCGCCAATTTCTCATGCCCGACTGACAGGCTGCAAACCTCTCTCATTCATAATACCTGTGGCCACCAAATGAAGAAGGATTTGCCCCATTACTGCAGTAAATGCGCTCAGGGGTTCAATGGAAACACAAACGCGTCAGAGGAAAACCCTACACTCATTCCACACATGAAGCGGCGGGTGCCGGGCTACAAGCTAACGGCAGCGTTTTCAGACGGGCGTCATAAATCCTACATCTGTTAAACGCCACATGTATAACCTTGTAATTAAAGGAAAATAAATCTCTTCAAAAGTAACCACTGGAGAATGATCGACTGAAACGGGTGATGGAAAAGGAACCGCGTGCTTGTTTTATAGCTGCCATAAGGTAAATGTGACAGTGGAGGTGTACGGCCAAATTAGGGGGAAAATTTACAGCTTCATTCATTTTTCCAACAAAGTCAGAGGTGTAGAGTTCCTGGAGGTCGAGAATTTAAAGATATGAAGAAAAAAAAACCCACCTCATCGCTGCTAATGTTCCTCTTTAAAAAACGCACCTCATCGCTGCTAATGTTCCTCTTTACTCTGTTCTTATAGGCTGCGTTTTTGGATCCATGGGGAAACCCTACATCCTGGTTGTTGTTGTGTTTTTGTTTTTTTGACCAATTTGACGATTGAAAGATTAATGAAAGACTTTACATAAATTAACTAATTAATTAAGGTGATATTAGTTACAGGTCTGGGGGCTTGATTTCCAGTAAACTCCAGTAAACTTTGACCAGATTTCAGACAGGATGAATGTTGCGGGAGACTGGTTTTGGTACTTGGACTTTTGACAAGAGGATTTGTCAAAGTCACTTGGTGTTTGGTCACTTTATTCTTAAAGACAATTACAATATAATTTGGGTTAAAAGTTCAAGTACATTGTTCATTTTGCCATAGCTATTTTCTATACTGACCCCATGCATTTATCATTTTCCCTGGAAGTCTAATCACACCATCATTTCCTTTTCTTTCCAAAGCGATTTCACGAGGTAGTTTCTGGTCTGCGTCGATCCTGAACTCCACAGCTTTCAGGTCTGCTTCCTCTTCAGTTGGCCTGCCCCAGGTTAAATGGCAACTTTTCTGGAGGCCGTTATTATGTCGTCCCTCGGCAATTGCTGTGATCCTCTTTTACAGCTTTTGAGGTCATGAAGGGGGAACTTCGTATCCCTCTGAGCATCCTAAAGCTTTTCTGCATCATCCGATTGTTAGTTTTGGCCCACGCTATCAGTGAAAATAAACCCTCTTGGAGGAGTTCACCCCTTAAAATAGATAGCTCTCGCCTTGGACGCTCAGTCATGCTGTGTGGCCCCCTCATGGTCTTAAGTAGAGAAACATATTCACTCTTTCACGTCCAGCGCTCCCAGTATGGAAGGGAAACAAGCTGCTGCCCACATGTCGCCACATGTACGTAAACGGTTTTTATGCAGTCCATTTGTGTTCGCTGAGAGACAGAATGATGGGGATTCTTGTGGAACAGGACAGCAACCGTAGGTTTTCTTCCTCTCGTTTTCCTATGCAGCTGAGTTTGAAGCAGAGCGTCCCAGAGAAACATTGCTTTTAACCTTTCTACTGTCTCCACCGAGGAAAAGAATAGGATCTATTGCTATCATCCACGTGAACGGATGCGTAATTTGGCTTCTTCGGCTGCGCTCCGTGCCAAGGTTCTCCCTGACGGTGAAATATTAGAAACGCTAGAAGCGCTGTTCTCAGGATGTGCAGGGAGATAAGGATCTCTGAGGAGAACCAAAGCCCAGCAGCTACAACAACCAGCACTTACAACAATGACAAGTCAAATCCAATTTCTCAAATCCAATTGTTAAAGACTCTCAGGTTCTGAAAGCAGGGGTTTTATTTGGACATTTTCAAATGTTTTTAAGGACTTAGGAGAGAAAAGGGGTCGGAACAATCATTTAATGAAATGGGTGAAAGGTGGCGCTCACACTGGGCAGGTCTAACAGCCATCGCAGGTTCAAATGTAGAGGCAGAAACTGCCCAAACCAAAATACATCGACCTGGTTATTGATACCAACCTGTCTGATTACTACCTCCTGTCTCCTGCAGTCTATAGGGTTATAGTTGTTATAATTCCTCCTGAATGCAGTCTCGAGATCCTTGTGGTAGGAATATTAAAAAAAAAAGAAGGAAAGATATTTTCTACCTGATTTCGTCACGTCTTCTTTATTTGGATTTATCACAGTCTAACATCTAAAGCAGATTCAGACAAGGCCAAGCCTGGGGCCATCTACTGGTTAATGTTGCAACATACTTTCACTCAAGTATATTAAAGCACCAAAATATTTTTTGAGGTATGTTTTCTTTTAATGTTTTTAGACTGATGGAGGAATTAAGTATTAGTAAAAGATCAGCTTAGTTCAGTTTAACCTCCATTTGCCTGATGATGTAATTCCTGTTGTGGTTTTATTTATTGATACTTCAGTGGTGCTGCTGCCTTTATCAGTCCCAGACAGAAACCTCTGGATAAGAAGCCGGACTCATTATTTCACCTCGCTCCTTCTCTTCTCTTCTCTTCTCTGCAGCTTCTATAAATGATGCGAAATAGATTGTTTCCTGTTGGATTTTGTCTGTAACTACCGACCCAGGCAGCCTCGCGGGCTGACCACTGAAGTAATCCTTAGACAAACACAGGTCACCTTTGACTGGTCAGGAATGTTATCAGGGTCCATATACTTCAGCCTGCACCCAGGCAGGAAAGAAGTCAGACTTGAAATGCTTCTCTTATAACAGCTGTTTGCTGCATCACTCTTAGCTGTCCAACCACCATCACCACCCCCCCGCCGTCCCCCGCCCCCCCCCAC
>NC_024324.1:3750173-3762004 GCF_000523025.1 Cynoglossus semilaevis
CATGATCTTGGTGGTGGTTTGAGTCGGTATCTGGAACCCTGGATTCCTCTAAGCTTCTCTTTCATCACTGCCAGTTTGGAGCAACATCACGGGGACTTTCACTCTCAGACAAGCACCAAAAGCACTGGTGTGATTAAGACAGATAGACCAGGACCAGCACACTTAATCTCTTGCCTAATGAAAAAATGTTAACTGCATCCTGATGTGTGTGTGTGTGTGTGTATGTATGTGTGTGTGTGTATCCCCCCCCTGCAGCATAATTAGCCTGAATTACCATTGTGTTCTTAAGCGACCCCTGAAATGCCGATGCCAATTTCTTTCTTATGCTGATCTGTTCACTTTCTGTTTGGGGCCGTTTTCCAACTGCAATCTTCCAGGGCAGAGGTGTCCAAACTATTTTCAAAGTGGGGCCAAATTTGATAATGCTAAATCACCCAGGGGCCAACTGCTCCCCATCTGATCATGAGGTTCTCTGAATTTCTCTGTAAAGTACTTTATCACTTTATTTATTTCCAGCTTTTTAGAGTTTGACCAAAAGAAAAACTAGGGATCTGTAAATATATACTCTATAACAGAAGACTTAAGTCTTTTCATTTAACTCACCAGAAAGTGGTGTGATTAATTAGGGTAATATTTAGACGAAGAATGCTAGTGAAAAACTCCCAAATACCTAAACAAATCAATCCAAATGCTTACTAATGGTCAGTTCCAAAGAAACCAGAAGTCTTTATTTTAAAACAACCAAAAAGTAATCATTTCAATAAGCTTAATGAAACAATTAGATGAGCCTAAGTTTGGCAGTTATACAAAATATAACCAAAAAAATAATATATAACAGAAATATGTTAAAAGGTCATTAAAAGATAGCTGTAAATGCAAGTAGAAGTTGCTGCACGCTAGCAAAAAAAATGCTTTTAAGTAGCTCACTCTCTCATAAAGGTTGTGCTGCTGGTAACTATTAAAACGTGTCTCTATATTGTAAAAATTTAGTAAACACAAGGAGAGAAAAAAAAGACTAAAAGCCAGCCAAAAAACCAAGATGGAGACATCAAACATTACATATTTAATTATGTACTTCTGATTGCAGATGCAAGAACATAATTTAATTTTTTTTTTCTTTAATGAAAATCATCTGCTGAAGTGTAATAATATCACAGCCTGCATCTGCCCACGTTTTTCTGAGGAGAAAAACTTTCCAGCAGCTGTCATTAGTCAAAGCCTAAGTCTGCCCGTTACTGCCCTTGTGTTTTTATAGTATCACTTGTACTATCTCAGACCGATGAGGTCCAGTGAGTAAAGATAAAGCCGGTGTTATTTCACCCTTGCCCTTTCCCTCCACACATGGACCACTTTTGGGACCTCGACAGGAAAAACCAGGTTTTTTATGTCACCAGTTAAACCTGCGATCCTTACCTTTGCTGATGTATTTGTTTCCTCTGTCCTGAACGTGCGCTAACTGACACAAATGTGTAGCCGACAACACTGACACACACCAGCTACGGGAGATCCATCAGATAAAGTGGTGCTGATGTACAGCCCCAAGCATTAGCTGATGCTCTGCAGATTCTCCTTCTTGAAAATCTCTCCCTTCCAATATTTCATCAAAATTTTGGACCTCGATGGACTGAGAAAAGAAAATCTGATTTTTTAAAAAACTTTTTTTTTTGGGAAGTAAATGTGAAATGGACTAGCCTCAAACACGTTTCACTGCGTGTTCTTCCAGCCTCTATCAATGTCGTGCTCTTAACATGCTGTACTGTATTTCCACCAAAAAGCATCATTGATGAGGAATGATGACTCTTTCCTGTGTCCTGAGGTCTGAAATATTTGTTTTGTGGTCGTAAATGAAAAGCAGCAGGTTCTGCAGCAGAGCAGTCCAGACATTTGGAAGGACGGGATGGTTTACTCATGAACTGACTCATTACAGAATTCTGCTTGAGTAATTCCTATGTGCCTTCTCTTCCATGTAACTTGATGTCGATAAGGATTTGAATATTGCAAAGTTTTGTTTGTTGTTTCAAATGATGCGTGGATGAAACGAAGGACCCCTGGGTTTAAGTGAAAGTCTGATACCAGTGATTTGGCCACCTACAGGCCAAGACCTGGCAAACAGAAGCAGGCTGCTCAAGGTCTTTGTGGTATTTAGTATACGAGACAAACGGTACATAGATTTATTATTATAAATGTTATATTTAGCATACGGCTTAATCGAGATTATTTTTGGCTGTTGTTTGGCATCTGTTAAAGAGCAGTGGACCGCCAACCATAGGTTGAGACACTTTTTCCCAGTTAAGCAGTAATTGGTGTAATAATTTCTTCTTGCTGTCACGTGACCCTGTATTTTTGGTGGTGTACTCACATCTTTCACCAGGACTAATAAAGGCAGCTTTCTCTTCATCCTCTGAAAGTCTCTCGGGAGACCCCTTTGACTTCCTGCCATTAAAGAGACAGCCCACTGGAGATCAGGGGGTGACTGACATACGACTGCCTACGACCGCTCTGCACCCGACGCTGCTGCCACTCTAACTGTGGTCGCAGCCAGTGTCATTTACTCAGGAAAACAACAGCAAACAGCGTTTGTTGTCGTTGCAGTGACATAGACGACCAGTGACAGTCGGAACAAAAAGTTCAGCACCACGTGTCCACAGTTATATAACAAACTCGGAGCGTTATTGCAAACCGTGGCAATAATTCCGGCTGATTGCAGACTTTAAATGCAGTGATTTGATTTCAGAATTTTATCTCTGAGGAGAAAAAGAACCAAGTTACGAAAACACACGACGTCCCCAGCAGAGCGGATTCTTTGGCTGAAGACGAGAAAACAGACCAAACACAGGCTCAGTCACGGTCTGAGAGCCTGGTCCAGAAACCAAAACAAGTAATCCTGTGAAGCCACAAACAGACGCTCTGCAGAGACCACACACACCCATGAACATGTAAATAGTACAATAAACGATGTGCTGCAGCGTGAACACTTCAAAAGGAATGGATACGTTTTCATGCAAGGATGCTCCAGATGCAATTTGTTGACCAACGGGAAAATCAACAGAATTCTTTCTGCATTTCACATTAAAAAAAAGAAATGAAAAAAAAAGTCGGGCTTCTTCTTACCTTCTGCAGCCACTGTGTATTATTCTCCATTATGTTCTCAAGCTGCTGGATCTTCTGGCTAGGAAATTCTTGCTCAGGTAGCGGAGAGTCCCTCTGGAAGGAGTTGCCGTTTCTCTGCGGGCTACTGGCTTTCGACTCCCTGCAGGGGGCTCCTCCGGCTCCTTCTTCCTCTGGCAGGATGAAGGTGTAGGTGCACTGGCCGTGCTGGATCCTGTGGAAACGTCTGCTGCTGTAATTACTGCTACTGCTGCCACCTGTGCTGCTCTCCGGCCCTCTCCTTGGCTCTGCTCCTCCACAGCTCACGATTACCAGAAGAGCCGCCAGTGACAACAAGTGCTGGCCAAAGTTGTACCAAAGCATCTTTAAATCCAAGGTTGCAGAAACTGTTTTTTTTTTTTTTTTTTTTGTCTGGTTTCGTTGGCTGGATCTGGTCTTAAGAACTAGAAGAGAAGACGGTGAAGATCACCGCTGGCCTTGAACATGTGTCATCCATCTTCATACTGACCCTTCAGCCCTAAAAGCCACTGCAGAGTCTTGTACCGCAGCAACACATGCTACGTCCGAGCAGAAAATCCTCTTAAGAACTTGTCCTGCCAAGGAAGGTTTCTGCTGACATTATCTGCTCATAAAACCTTGATGTTGCTCCGGCGTTAATCACGTCCAGATGTCAGGAGGTTTCAGTGGGCTTGGAGTTATCAGAAAAGGTGAGCTGATGATGGTGTCGTCAGACCTCCCCGGGTCTCTCTGCCGTCCCTGCCTCCTCTGCTGTCTGACTTGACGACTGTGGGGAAAGTGAAAGAGAGAGAGAGAGAGTGAGGAGAGACGCTCACTGGGAAGAACCGCTCCAAGCCTCCAGCACACTGCGCCTGCCCCTTACAGAGTCTGCAGAGGAATGTGAGTATGTGCACGAACAAGTGTGTGTGTTTGTGTGTGTGTGTGTGATCCTGGCAGAGAGGGGACCCCAGCACAGAGGATGTGCTTAGACTATGAGGATCAGTTTACAGGCTCATGCCGTTGACCTGCCCTCCTTGCCTGTGTGTTGACACACCAAAGCTTGTCTAAACGTGTGCGTTTAATTTCCCTCTTGCCCAGGATTCGTCGCTGCACCTTCTGATACCACCACACACAATGACAGGTGCTTTATTACAAAGAGGAGACAGAGTTCAGGATACACTTTACAGTGTAATCCTCCACTTTTTTTCCCCCCCGCTATCTCCGTGACAGAGATCCATCATCGGAGAAAGTGAGAACTTTGTCAAAGGGATCTTCTTATGTCATCACTGGGGTTTTATAAACATTACCGCTGACAGTGATGGTGTCATAACCTAAACATCATGGAGATCAGTCGTTCATCCTGACATGGACTCCACATGTTCTCCCCATTTCCCTTCTCTCCCACTGTCTTTGGCCTCGTGATGGTCCACAACCCTCGTCGTTCATTTGCATGATGTCTGTTTATGCAAAAGAGTAAACTTTACTCCAAAATGTTCGTCCCTGCCTTTTCTTTGTGAAGATTTTCCTTGAGAATCCTTTGTCTTGGATTCAGCCCAAGACAGCTGAGAAAAGTTCTCTGGAGTTGGAGTACAACTGAACAAGACTAATACTAGGAGGATTCTCGTGATACAACAACTGAGCAGAGCTAATACTAGGAGGATTCTCGTGATACAAAAGTCAAGGTCCATGTCCCGATCCCGGACAGGCCTAGTAATCCTAGTGGCCAGATCCTGGACCATCTAACCTAAACAGGTACCTGGAGCTGACAAAGCAGAGCCAAGAAGATTTTTTTTCCAATTTGGATGAGGTCAAAATCAAAAGCAGGTGTCAGTCTTTGGTTAAGGAGACGTGCGCCTCCTATTGTGTTCCTGGGATACCAATCTAGGAGATCTCTGAACAGACTAAAGATATGTCGATTGGAAATCCTAGTGGAGGAGCTGATGGAAGTGGCCGGGAAAAGGGACATCTGGACTGCAACCTGGGAGAGGGTCATCCTTCAGGTTAAGAGATGTCACTAAACGCAGATATTTCCATTGTAGTCCTATAAAGTTTGAAGGTCCAAACTGCACGGGATGTGATTTAACCACAACTAAATTCACAGGAAGTATAAACGTATGTATATATATATATGGGTAAAAAATCAACAACTTCACATCAATTCCCAAGTGTTAACCCCTGATAAGGACTGTTACCGTCCAGGCTGCTCTCATTGACGACTGTACCTAAATAGCTCTGTATTGTTACAGCCAACACTGATAGAGTGTTGGGCAGTGACATCAGTATCAGGAGTCTGACAGTTAATCTCAGGGAGAAACCTTTCCAGAGGTGGTCCTCCTCCTCCTCCTCCTCTTCCTCCTCCTCTCCTCTGTGCTGGTGAACTCAGTGTGTTTGTCAGTAAATAAATGTCCCCCACTCACCAAACAGCCCCCGTGAGGTGACTTAAGGAGCAGGGGGGGAAAAGCTGACAGCAGACAGATACAGGAAGTTAGCCAAAGGACATCCATCGCTGACAACAGCGTTAAAACAATGGAGCAGGGCTGTTTCTGAAGTTTATTACATCACATTTGGATATTTTTTCTCACTGACATTTAAAATTGTATTTATTTATTAAGGTTTTAGATTTGCTTACATTTCAATAACTTTAAAAAAAGAAAAAAGATTTAGTGTTTTAGTCATTTACAAATCTCAACCAAACCCCATGGAACTTATGTGCTAAGATTTGCTAAAAATCTATTTTATTTATTTTTTAAATTTGGTAATATTTTCGCACCAAACATAAGTTGAATTGTATAAAGGAAGTTTATTTGTGTTGGACTTCATCTCTGTGGGAATCCCACTCTGTTGTAAGGTTTTCGGGAAAACAGGAATAAAGTCCAAGAATGTTGAAGATGGAATGTCCCCTCCTCTTGTACTGTAGTCCAGAAGAAGGAGCAAGAAAAAAGACAACAGAGCCCAGAAAAGGCCCCGAGGTCAGGGGTCAAGTTCTTGTTATAACCAGTCCATTAACGTCTCTGATTCTAAAAGGACCAGCTGTTTGGATTCTGGCCGGAATTCAACATTCCATTTAAAGTCTGAAACATCCAAGCCCGTGCCACAGTGCATGTGAGTGTGCAGTCCATGCACATGTTCATGCCTCGCTTCTGTTTACTGTACATGTGCATGTGTACGTCTCCCCCCACAGGCACAGGCTTCGATAAAGACGGTGTTAATTTTCTGATAGCGTCGTCGTGACTTTTGCAGCTTTGTGACTCACCATAACTTAGATCCCGACTTGCAAAGTCGCAGAGCATTTGTAAATATCTCTTTCAGAAGAACCCGACTTTGGTTAACCTACTTCGCTGGTGGCCTAAAATCTAGACATCAGTGTCCGTGTCCGGGAGAAACTCATTTGAGGAGATATGCAAACAGAGAGGGAGGTTTTGTCTCGTCTGCAGCGACTGGTGCTTGTTTGAGGAAAAAACATGCGAGTTAAATTTGAGAGTCTGTCCTGTCACGTGACGGCCTTGGAGTTCCACAATGATTACATCTTTTTCAGCTAACATTGAATTTTAGCTTCTTCTTTTAAAAAATATAATTATTTGATTTGTTTTGCTTGTTTTTAGCATCGATTGTCTTTGTCCTCTGGCTTTTCTGGAGCTCATTTTGAACTATCCCTTCACCTTGCCAACTTTACTGTATCATTTACTCAGATTTTAGAGAACCGTAGAACTTTTTTTTAGCTAATTTCAATTATTCTGTAAGTGATTGTTCATAACTGGTCCATCCTCTGGTTTGCTGCCAAACCTGAAGATGTCATAGGACTAAAGGGAGTGTGTATATGTTCTTATACATGGACATTTATCATGTTGCATTTTCCTTAATGGAATAATCAGAAAAACACTTAAATGATTGGTCATAACTGGTCCATCCTCTGGTTTGCTGCCAAACCTGAAGATGTCATAGGACTAAAGGGAGTGTGTATATGTTCTTATACATGGACATTTATCATGTTGCATTTTCCTTAATGGAATAATCAGAAAAACACTATAAAAATGTTTTTTAAGACTTTAATTTAAAACCCAGTCACTGACTGTTGTGGAGGACATAATATTGGATTTCCTGTTCAAGTCACTCAGCTGCTAAATCATGCATGAAATATCCACTTTGTAAAATCAATCAAAAAAGTTTTTTTTAATACAACATATCACTGTATCAGGGCCAGCGTTGGCTGGTTTCACTCCAAGAACCCTCTGCAGAACCTGAGAGGAAAGACATCTGGATTCTGGCTGTAATCTCAGCGTTATTGAGAAAACAAAAATTGATTTTAAAGACTGGTCTTCTGGGCCCACACTGTTCTCTCGCTGCCTTTCTAACACATCACAGCTCGGTTAAAACGCCATAATCACTTTGCCACTGACGGTGGGTCAGAGGGAGCCTCCAGGCTGCGGGCTTCATGGGAAATCTGGATTATGTTGTTCCTGTGACAAGTGTTGTGTTTTGTATAAGTCTACATCAATCCCAGTGACGCAGATTTCGTGTGTAATGTGGGAAGGCTGTGGGATCGCAGCGGCCTTTTACAGCGAGAACAGTTCTCCTCGGTGTCACAAGTGCATTCAGACCTTCAGGCGCAGGGACGAGCGTCACTTTCTACACAACATCTGTCGGAACAGTTATGAGAAAAACTCCTGTCAGATCGAAATCTGCTCGTACGAGGTTTTTTTGGCCCAGACGACACTTTTTCACAAAATATTTTTATTGTCTCCTAATAGACTGGGACATTGTACTTTTCAAGACATTTTTTACTCTATTAGTTTTTTAACCTAACTTTCATTTTAACTTTATCTTCTGACCTATGGTTCTTTTATGGATTTATGAAGGCTGTCTGTATTTTTCCTAATTATTCTTTGATGAATCCTTCGTAATTAGCTGTAAAATATGTGGTTTTTCTTTAGCTGTTCAGCCTTTAGCTTTGCAGGAACTTTAGTTTTGGCTGTTTGACTTGCTAACTTTAGGCTATTTCTGGCACGTTTTAGCTGATTTTGGAATATTGGTCTGGTATTATTTGCAACGGTTGAGCTGGTTTTCTTCAAACAACATTTTGGTTGTTTCAGTTTGACATCTCGGACACTTTGCTTTGATAAATTTGACTCTTTTTTTTGTCTAATCCTTTGCTGTGTCTTGAGGTTACAAATGCAGTTGTCAGTGGATAAAAAAAACAACCAAACCTACTAACCTCAGCCACACACTCAGACGTGCCTGAATGTGTTTGGCTCTCAACACTGTTTACCAACTGCTTTCAACTGAGAAAGTTTGAATTTGATTAAATGGTTGCGTAAGGACGCCCCAAAAAGCACCAATGGCTGCTGCGTTTGTTGAGCTTCACCATTTGTCATGGTGATGGTGATTAAAATACACACACACACAGACAGACTGACACTCAAACAGAGTATCATGGCAATGCTGGAGCCGTGCCAGCATCCATACCAACGAGTCACCGAGTTCAGGGCGGACGTGTCATATTCTGATGCCGCTCCTTTGTGACCGTGACGGCACGTTAATCTCCTGCATGGTCGCCTTGTTAGCATTTGGACGACGTGTGAGGCGGTGGCTTTTCGTGCGCAGTTCTTCAGAGGTTGACCGTTGAGGACTTTTGTGTGTGATCTGAGTGGGTTTTGACATGGTCCATACACATGTGCAGGGAGTTAAGACCTAAACTCTTTTTGGAGGACCGTACAACACTTCAACCGCTAACGGTTTTCTTTCAGGAGCTTCAGACAAAGTTGGTGCTCAAGCTGGATGAGAGCCAGCAAAAACAGAAAACTTGCTTTGTTACACTGGTCAGAGATTAGAGCTGAAAGTTAAACCTCTAATTCCTTAATACCGCTCAGTTGTTATTGGGGATTTACTACAGGGGTGTCAGAACCTTTTTCTTCAATGTGCCAGATTTGATCATTGAAAAAAAGGTTTATCCTATATGTGATGGCCTTGTTGTATTTTTTAAAATAGGCAGAAAAGTACACATAGTCTTATGATTATTTCATCATGGACAACACAAAATCTGTCCATGTTCCGTGATGAGGACATGGGCCAGTGTTAGTACCAGTCTGTGTGGAGACCATAGCTTAAGGACAGATGTTATAACAACAGGATCTGGTGATCCTTTCTTCATCTGCCCAGCAGGTATGTGATGGTGAGTTCAGGGACCTAAATGCATTCCATATTGACTTGTAACGGGACGCACCATTTAATAGTAAAAATATTTAACTTCAATTCAATCATATAAGGGCCAGGTGTGAGCTCTCAGCCTGACAGACTGGAGCACACTCGGTGTGTGGTGGAGTGCTTCACTCAGGACCACCCATCTTAATGCAAACATTACAGGCACCAATGGCTGCTGCGTTTGTTGAGCTTCACCATTTGTCATGGTGATGGTGATTAAAATACACACACACACAGACAGACTGACACTCAAACAGAGTATCATGGCAATGCTGGAGCCGTGCCAGCATCCATACCAACGAGTCACCGAGTTCAGGGCGGACGTGTCATATTCTGATGCCGCTCCTTTGTGACCGTGACGGCACGTTAATCTCCTGCATGGTCGCCTTGTTAGCATTTGGACGACGTGTGAGGCGGTGGCTTTTCGTGCGCAGTTCTTCAGAGGTTGACCGTTGAGGACTTTTGTGTGTGATCTGAGTGGATTTTGACATGGTCCATACACATGTGCAGGGAGTTAAGACCTAAACTCTTTTTGGAGGACCGTACAACACTTCAACCGGTTTTCTTTCAGGAGCTTCAGACAAAGTTGGTGCTCAAGCTGGATGACAGCCAGCAAAAACAGAAAACTTGCTTTGTTACACTGGTCAGAGATTAGAGCTGAAAGTTAAACCTCTAATTCCTTAATACCGCTCAGTTGTTATTGGGGATTTACTACAGGGGTGTCAGAACCTTTTTCTTCAATGTGCCAGATTTGATCATTGAAAAAAGGTGTATCCTATATGTGATGGCCTTGTCGTATTTTTTAAAATAGGCAGAAAAGTACACATAGTCTTATGATTATTTCATCATGGACAACACAAAATCTGTCCATGTTCCGTGATGAGGACATGGACCAGTGTTAGTACCAGTCTGTGTGGAGACCATAGCTTAAGGACAGATGTTATAACAACAGGATCTGGTGATCCTTTCTTCATCTGCCCAGCAGGTATGTGATGGTGAGTTCAGGGACCTAAATGCATTCCATATTGACTTGTAACGGGACGCACCATTTAATAGTAAAAATATTTAACTTCAATTCAATCATATAAGGGCCAGGTGTGAGCTCTCAGCCTGACAGACTGGAGCACACTCGGTGTGTGGTGGAGTGCTTCACTCAGGACCACCCATCTTAATGCAAACATTACAGGCATTTCTGATACAAAAAAAAACAAAAAACAAACTCCGGCTCAGGGTCCAGAAGATGGATGTAAGTCAGTGTGAATTGACACCTTAGTGAATGACGTCGTTGTTTAAATTATTGTAGCTCGTAATTAATGATTAATAAATATATATCTTAATAGTTGTCATATATATACTGGCAGGGACTGTTCCTGCTACAGTAGGTGACAAAATGATGGATTTCACAATCACAAAAAACACTGGTACCCACTGGTCTGATTGGCTCCTGTCCTGCCGGTGTAAATATGTCACAATCCCACCACCGCAGAACATCAGCAAACACTAGGACGGAGTAGAATAAATGAGAAAAGATAGATGATCATCCCTGGGATGATTTACCAAAACATCTTGTGGTGCAGACTTGTATTTGTTTGGGTCAGCGTTTTACAAATGTATCATCTGAGAACAATCAGGTTTTGAGTTACAGTGTACGTGTAAATGTCTATAAATGTTTGGCGTATCATGTTCCCCGTTCTGATGTGTGTTGCGGTCGTGAGCAATGTTTTCCAGTGTACAGTATTTACACTGACTGATGAATTTCTCACAATAACTTATATAAGATAGCTAACGAGAGGCAGTGACATAGAGGACGGTCTGAAGAAATCTTTGAGAAACAAGTTGTTGTTAAATTTTTCCGCTTGTTTGCTAACAGCGAAATGAAGTCTCCGATCATCATTGGTTATCAATGGTTTTGTTGTACAGCTGCGGAAGAGTTAATTACAAAAAAACTTACAAAACAGAAAAAGTACTTCAGTGTTTGTGGCTTTTTAGACACAACCATAAAGTGACCTGTGTATATTTAACTCATCATATCAGCCTTTGATTTGGTTTCTGCTAAAGCAGTGATTAAATGGTAGCATGCTGCTGCAGAGACACGGAGGCATCATCAGTTATCACAGTTTATAGTTTTATGTGGAAACATTTGTATCTATGAGTTCTTACAAGAAAAATATTTATGTTTATATTACAATGTTTTCTTATTGTAAAAAAAGAGAGTTGTGGTTTGTCTGTGACCTTTGCTGAATCGAACAGTAACTCCATGAGACAGTTGGAGCGGTCAAACTGGGTCATCAAATTTGACCTTTTCCCCCCTCATGTTGAAAAACATATTGTATCTTTGGGTAAAAAGTGAACCCATCGCTGTGTGTTTTGTTTTGCAGTCAGATGTTTGACTACCCTCATGTAAAAATACACACAACGGCAAGTCCTGACCTTTTGCTTTTGCAATTCTTGGTTGATACAAAGGTCTGGATGATTTGGCCAGAGTCTGGGTATCTGCAGCGGCACTCTGGGTATGTCACTCTGTGTTC